>NC_090806.1:42631440-43231996 GCF_036512215.1 Solanum lycopersicum | reverse complement strand
TATCCACTCGTGAATTTTACTTCATTCGTCCAATGATTCAATTTGCATCACTATATTTTTTAATATTATTGTATATTGTTATAATGCAAGACATAGTTTTAAGTATTAATTTAAATACTCCAAAACTCTATTTATTGTCATCTAATAAATTTATTTGGGATCACTTGTGAACCGACTCAGCTTAAAATAGCAAATGCTATATCTGACTGCACACACTATATGACATACCTCATGCTTCCAAAAACTCTAGTACAATTCAATTGTGAGTCACTTTTATTTTCACTCTTTCGAAATGCATAGCTCACATTTATTGGAGAGTTGACAATTTTGACACCCAAATATTTTAACTAGTTAAGTACCTTTTCAATGCAATGAGACCTTGAAAATGATAAACATTATGGAGTTCTACGAATTCTTATATCTAAGATCGCATTAGCATACATTTAATAGCATTTATGTCATCAGTGTCTCTATTGATAATCAACATATCACCAATATACAAACAAACAATGACCTTATGATTTTAATGTGAACACATTTATCACTTCCATCATTCTTCAATTCATTTGTCGACATGGTTTGATCAAATTATGTCATTGTTTTGGTGCTTGCATAATGTGACTTAACAAGTTCACACACTTTTTTTTATTTATCAGGAACCACAAAACCCTTGGGTTATTCCATGTAAATTTCTTCCTCCAATTCTAAATTTAAGAAAGTTCTTTTCACATTCATTTGATGAATTTGGAGGTCGTATACCACACTAATAATTTTTGCATCCGAATGGATGTAATTCTAATTACTAACGAGTATATATATATTGACAAGATCAAAACCTTATTTTTTTGTCTAAAGCCTTTGACAAAAAGTCGTGCTTTATATTTTTCAACAGTTCCATTAACTGTTAGTTTCCTTCTAAAGATTCACTTTGAACCTAAAGGTTTATTTTCTTGAAAATGATCAATTAACCTTCCAATATTGTTTATTGACACCATCTTTCCAAAGAATGAGTCTACAGAAGACACATGAAATGTTACAAGATCATATTCAAAGGAAGTAAATGTCCTTTAACATTTACTAAGCCTCTGAATCTCTTTATTAAGTACATTATCCTTTTCGTTTCCTAGGCCTTTTAGAGCCTTTTCTAGACTAGTCAACTCTAATTTTATAGTCCACAGTCGTAGGTCCTATTTTAATTCTTTCAGGAATAGGAACTTGGACTTTGACTAGATACTCCCACACTTTGAAATATTTCAAGTTGGATTTTCTTTCTTTTCATTTCTCATATGGAAAAGATTGTATTCTGATCAAACAAAATCACTTTCTTTCTAAAAAGACAAAACTTTTTGTTGTTCCCTTTTACAGTTAGGATAGTTCCTCCATACGAGTTTTGTATAAACCCGAACTTATAAATAATGCATCCATCATTTCTTTCAATGTTCGGTTTTTCATTAGATTGAGGTGAATATAGCAGTAGTTTGATGGATATTCCACTTTCCAAACATATTTCTGCACAATGAGATATATACTCTCCATTCTTATCACTTCTTATATTTTTTAACACCGATTTTCAACTTCGATAGCACATTGTCTAGACATTTCTATTGCTTCATCCTTATCATTCCGCAAATAGACATAGTCATTTCTAATGGAATTCTCAATAAAAGTAACAAATACTTTTTTCCACCATGAGATGATGTTAACTTCATATCACAAATGTCAGTGTAAATTATTATTAAGGGATTAAAATTCCTTTCAACAGATTTATAAGAATGCTCAACATACTTAGATTCCACAAAAACTTGACATTTTTATTTATTGCACTCAAAGTTAGGCAAAACTTCTAAGTTAATCAGTTTTCCTTACAAGGTTTTGTAATTGAATGCCCCAAGTGCTTATGTCACAAACATTGACTCAAGCAAGTAAGAACAAATAAAACATTGAATTTGAAAAGCTCTTCCGAGGTAGCTTTTTCCTCACTAATATTTTGTTCCTATTTCTTATAATTTTGTTTGGTACAAACATTGTTTATATTGTCAAATGGCCTTTTCAGAAGGACATTTCCAAAACTTTCAATATGATTGTTATAGAACTACCCATGAACAAAGTTTCATCGGGTTCAATAAATACAATATAGTCCAAATGTTATTTTTACAAAAGCATAACAAATGACTATTGATATGCTCAAATTTACTTCTCAAATAAGAAGTAAAGCGGTCGTATAGAGTAAAGAACCTAACTAATGAGGTTGGGATCGTTCCCACGAGGAAAATAGTTCAGACTTAACTTCAATCTATTATTACTATTATTTAGTCAATTATTTCCTTGGAAAGCAAAGACAATAAAAGGGAGATTTTTATTTCTAAATGAATGAAAATAATTAGCTAAATCAAAGTAGACCACTAACCGATTCAAATGTTGGATTTTAATAAGTTAATAAAAGTAACTAGGGTTTACGTGTTCCCCACAGGTTCCTAACTTGATAATTCTAACTATAACAATTCTTTCCTAGTATCTTGCATTTAAGTGATAAGTTATGTATTTCTAAATCCTTGGTCCGGCATCTAGAAAATTTCACTCCGCATCTTGGTCCGGCTACGTGTGTTGCTATACTAACCCTTACCTTTACCTCATATTAAGCATCATATTCGATATTTGACTAAGTTATTACCTCGTACCAATCCATACTAGCCTATTAGATAGTATACACTAAATCTATGTTGATAATTCTTTTCCTATTATCTACCTCCTTGGTCCGGCAAGTAGCATTAAGGCGAGTTCTAACGTTGGCCATACGTTAAAAAGACTTCTAAGCGAAAGAATTATCAATACATTCAAGACACTAATCTAGAATTGTTATTTTAGTTAGATTTTACCTCATTATTCACCCATGGTTCCCACAATCCTAGTAATGTAGTTTAGTTACCCATAGTCATAATCACAATATTTATATATTTAATATAAGAATTGATGCACTTACTTTGATGAGAAAGAATAAATTCCAGAAATTCACTTGATTAATCAACAAACACACCAACAATCAATTCTCGAAAAAGTGTAACAATCAAAAAGTCTAATATCAAAGAGTTTACTAACAAAAAGTCTAACACCAAAAATGAGTTTTTTCGAACTATTTATACAAAAACAAAAACCTAATAAAAGAAGAACTCTAATTACTGAAAATCTGTCAAAATGCGGCTGGGTCGACGGACCTCGTGACGGACCGTCATGGCCTCCGTCGTCCCATACTTCACAAATTCTTCTGCTGCTCTCTTCATTACCCTCAACGGCTGGTATTACGGACTATTCCAAGCACGACGGTCCATCGAGGGTCTTCGTTCCATAAAACTTAAACTTCTTGAAAATTGGTGCTGGTACTATTCTTTGATCATCGCGACGAACCAGCAGGTGGCTATGACGGTCCGTCATGAACTTCCGTGATTCCACCAGACTTCCCCATCTTCCTTCAGCAACTTCACTAGGTTGCCACCTACGGACCATCGCAAGCTCAACGGACCATCATAAGCTCCGTAGGTGGTAACTTTTCTGCATTTCTTGCTCAAAAACTTCCGCGTTTATCTTTGGACAAATTTCCTGCAAATAAAGAGAAACTTGCATAAAAAATCAATACAAAAAGTCTTTTGCACACACACTAAACTTAAGGAAAAAGCATTAAAAATACCGTGAAACCACGGTATATCAACTAAAGAATTTTAAAAGCAATAATATTTGCGAAGTAAAATTTATTCCACAACATATGGTTTGCAGATCTTTTTCCAAAGATATACATAATAAAAAAAATCAAAGGTTATAACTCTTAGAAACTATTTTCCTCCTTAGATAATTTAATAAGAAGGTTACCTGTTATTTTTAAACGGAATACCATAAAAATTTTCTGTTACATTATCACTTCGACCTTGCTAAACAAGGCAAAGAATTATGGAGAAGTAATGCATTTATCTTCTACTTCCATGATCAAATTCTCTCAATCAGTAGAATACAAAAAATACTAACAGTATATTAATTTTCTTAAGATTATATTTTAACTTCCTCTCTAGTCAGGCCTTTTTGTAAATGGATCCGACACATTATCCTTTGACTTTACATAGTCTATTCCGATAATTCCACTAGAGAGTAGTTTTCTAACGGTATCATGTCTATGTCGTATATAACGAGACTTTACATTATACGTCATGCTCCATGCCCTACCTATTGCATCTTGACTGTGAAAGTGTATGCATACTAATGCCAATGGTTTGGGCCAAAATAGAATATCTATCAAAAAATTCCGAAGTCTTTCAACTTATTCACCGACCTTATCTAGAGCACCTAGGTAAAAGATCATTGTAGAGCTAGCGATACATGTCTCTTTTGAAATATTTCTGAGAGACTGTTCTTCTATCAATAGTAAATACATATCCACTCGTGAATTTTACATCATCCGTTCGATGATTTAATTTGCATCACTATATTTTTCAATATTGTTGGATATTGTTATAATGCAAGACATAGTTTTAAGTATTATTTTAAATACTCCAAAACTCTATTTATTGTCATCTAATGAATTTATTTGGGATCAATTGTGAATTGACTCAGTTTAAATAGCAAATGATATATCTGATCGCACACACTATATTATATACATCATGCTTCCCAAAACTCTAGCACAATCCAATTGTGAGTCACTTTTGTTTTCACTCTTTTGAAATGCAAAGCTCACAATTATTGGAGACTTGACAATATTGACATCCAAATATTTGAACTAGTTAAGTACCTTTTCAATGAAATGAGACTGTGAAACTGCTATACATTATAGAGTTCTACGAATTCTTATATCTAAGATCGCATTAACAACTCCAATAATTTTCATTCCACTTGCGTTATAGCATACATTTAGTAGCATTTATGTCATTAGTTTCTCTATTGATGATCAACAAATCACCAATATACAAAAATAAACAATGACCTTATGATTTTAATGTGAAAACATTTATCACTTCCATCATTCTTCAATCCATTTACCGACATGGTTTGATTAAATTATGTCATTGTTTGGGTGCTTCCATAATGTGACTTAACAAGTTCACACACTTTCTTTTATTTACCAGGAACCACAAAACCATCGGGTTGTTCTATATAAATTTCTTCCTCCAATTCTAACATTTAAGAAAGTTCTTTTCACATTCATGTGATGAATTTGGAGGTCATATACCACACTAATAATTTTTGCATTCGAATGGATGTAATTCTAATTACTAACGAGTGTATATATCGACAAGATCAAAACCTTATTTTTTTTATCTAAAGTCTTTGACACGAAGTCTTGTTTTATATTTTTCAACAATTCCATCAACTGTTATTTTCCTTCTAAAAATTCACTTTGAACCCAAAGGTTTAGTTTCTTGAAGAAGATCAATTAACTTTCAATATTGTTTATTGACACTATTTTTCCAAAGAATGAGTCTACAGAAGACACAGAAAATGTTACAAAATCATATTCAAAGAAACTAAATGTCCTTTAACATTTACTAAGCCTCTGAATCTCTTTATTAAGTACATTATCCTTTTCATTTCCTAGCCTTTTAGAACCTTCTCTAGACCACTCAAGTCTAATTTTACAGTCCACGTTCATAGATCCTATTTTAATTCTTTTAGGAGTAGGAACTTGGACTTTGACTAGATACTCTCACACTTTGAAATATTTCAAGTTGGATTTCTTTCCTTTTCATTTCTCATATGAAAAAGATTATATTCTGATCAAACAAAATCGCTTTCTTCCTAAGAAGACAAAAAAAAATTGTCGTTCCCTTTTGAAGTATAGATAGTTTCTCCACACAAGTTTTGTGTAAACCCGAAATTATAAATAATGCATCCATCATTTATTTCAATGTTCGGTTTTTCATTAGATTGAGGTGAATATGACAATAGTTTGATGGATATTCCACTTTCCAAACTTATTTCTGCACAATGAGATTTATACTCTCCATTCTTATCACTTCTATTTTTTCACACTGATTTTCAACTTCAATATTACATTGACTAGACATTTCTATTGTTTCATCCTTACCATTCAGCAAATAGACATAGTCATTTCTAATGCATTTCTCAATAAAAGTAACAAATACTTTTTTCCACCATCAGATGGTGTTAAATTCATATCACAAATGTCAGTGTAAACCAATTCTAAGTTCTAAGGGATTAGAATTCCTTTCAACAGTTTTATAAGAATGCTCAACATACTTAGATTCCACAAAAACTTGACATTTTTATTTATTGCACTCAAAGTTAGACAAAACTTATAAGTTGATCAGTTTTTGTTACAAGGTTTTGTAATTGACATGCCCCAAGTGCTCATATCACAAACATTGACTCAAGCAAGTAAGAACAAATAAAAACATTGAGTTCAAAAAGCTCTTCGCGAGGTAGCTTTTTCCTCACTAATATTTTGTTTCTATTTCTTATAATTTTGTGTGATACAAACATTGTTTAGATTGTCAAATGTCCTTTTCAGAAGGACATTTCCATAACTTTCAATATGATTATTATAGAACTACCCTTGAACAATGTTTTATTAGGTTCAATAAAGACATTATAGTCCAAATATTATATTTACGAAAACATAGCAAATGACTATTCACCAATATTTATGTCTATGTAAATACTTTTATTATAATAGACATGTTGACACCCAATTTTGACCGACCTTTAAACATTTTTAGGATTATATTCGACTAAATACGTATTTTAAAATTTACTTAAATTTTAAAGTTTTAGTCGATTTTTCTCAAAAATCATATATTTTAGTATGTTTACTTTATAAATTTATTATAAATATTATTATATTTTAAATTTTTAATGAATTTCAAATGTTTTAAAATTTAAATGATTTTCAATTATACAAAAATATTTTAGAAATTATTTAAGTTCTAGCCTATTTTATTCTAATTTCTTTCAAGTCTAGCCACTCCAATTAAAATTTTATTACAATCATAGTCATCTCTTCCTTTCAATTCTAGCCAATTTTATTTGCAATTTTAGCCATTCCGTATCTAACTCATCTAATTTCAAGAAATCATCTTTTGATCTCATCGTCTATTTAATTAATAAATCCTAGATCGAATCCTAACCCTTCATCTCTATCTAAACCGACGGTTGTGATTAAATCTCCCATTCTCTTTCTTCAACAACAAAAAGACCCTAAAAACCTAAAATTCTAATTCATTCTCTTCCTCCCCCCTCTCAAAGCCGCCTCTCCCATCATCTTCGCTCCTCTCTCTTCAGCCGTCTTCCCCCTCCCCCTGTTTTCTCAGCGAGCCTCCCCTCTCTCCTTTTTCCGACCAGCCGTCCTCCTCCCCTCTCCTCTCTCTTCAGTCGCCGGACCCCGTCTCTCGCCTCTCCACCAGCAGACCGACGAGAGCTCTGGCGAAGGCTGCTCCAACTAATGCTTTCTCTCCTCCCCATTTCCCTCTCCCCCGCTCTCTTTAGCTCTCCTCATTTTTCTCTTCTCCTCTCTCCCCCTCCCGTCTCTTCTCTCCCCCTTCTTCTTCTCTTTTCTCTTTTTATTTTTTTTATGAAGGGATGCAATAGCAACACCAGCATCCACGACGAGCAACTGCTCCGGCCAGCATGAACAAGCAACCCGTCATTCTCCGGCAATGACCAACAGGCAGCAGCCCGCGAAGCAGCAGCAACCAGCGCCTCCCACCGGCCAGCCATCTCTGTCGGAAACTCAACATTAACAACAATCAATCTCCACTCCAGTAAGTTGGATCTAGAATTAAAAATCAAGGCATTATTATAAGGACAGATCTATCCCAGGTATGAACTATCATCTTTTTTTAAGCTGTAATATCCACGTGTATGGGTTGCTGGTTCATTAATATTTGTGACTTTCCAATTTTCTCGTGTGCTCAAGACATTACAATATGTTAGTTTGCTTATAGTGTTTCATTAGATTGTGTTGCTAATCTACTAATTTACGTGGCAGAATTTTGATGTCGAAATATTTATCTGTAAAAGTCTTGATTGATCTATGCATGCTCTTGCTAAACTTGAAAATCTGGTGGACTCAATTATGTTAATTTTGTGTTAATCAACTAATTATATATGTGAATGATGTTGTTTGCTTGAATGACGATCTAATATGGGATCTGTTAGGTCAATTATGTTTATCTAATTGCTGGAGATCACCTTTAAAAGTGTGGGGTACTTGATCTTTTGGGAAATGTAATTAATTATATGAATGACCCTTGGTTTTTACTTGTTTTGATTATAGTAAGTAACTATAATGAAGTAATATGGTTTGGACTTATTTGGTGCCCTTTTCTTTTTAACAAATCATTTGCTTTGGCAGATTTCCTATAATTTTATCAATTTGCTGACTTGTGTTAATTGATTTTCTACCTTAGGTAAAATATTTACTAAGTTGCTTATTTGATTATTTTGGTTAATTTTTTGTTCGGTTATGATAAGAAATAAAGATGAGTGATTTTACTCTTTGCTTATTAAGGAAGATATTTGATTAAGCTAAGAATAAATTTTCTGATTTGGCCTTTTTTAAAAGGAAAAACTGATATATAATTGGTCCTTTAGAATAATTGGATTTTAAAATTTATTCTTACATGTTTATTTTTGAAAAAATCTTTATTAGTTTAGTAAATATTACTGATTTTGTGCTTCTTTGGTTAAGGAAAACTATATTTAATTAATCATAAATGTTTTCTTTACTTATATTATATACCCTCTTCTCTGCTAGAAAAGTGACCATTTTTATCTCATTAATTTGAACACCTTACACATGTTTACACACACATGGTTGAACATTCTTCAACTCATACACTCATTCACTCTCAAAATCACAAGTTCTCATCACTCTTCATTCTCATTGCTCTCTTGCTACTCTAATTACATTAATATTTCGATAAACATTCAAGTGCTCTTCTTCGCTACCTTGCTTTTTGCTTTTGTTCGAGTAAAGGTTGGATCAACTTGCTTTTCATTGCTACCATTTCTAATCTACTCAAACGTTATTTGACTGCTTTAACAGGTTTCAAACTTGAAGTTCAAGTTGAAGATTAATTGAAGAAAGATTTATTTGTTTATTTGAATGTATATGTATTTATTTATTTTTTCTCCTATTTTATTTATTCGAATGTTGTAACAATTGTAACTCTAAAGATCATATAATAAATTCATTTGGGGGAGTCGTCTAGGGGAGGGGGATTTATATGCCTAGTTGTTCATTATAAATTTTTAGAAATCATGCCTATAGGTTTGCCTTTAACCACCTAGAACTATTGTTTGTAGGTGTTATAATCCAATCAATTGTTTGATGCTTTGTTAATAAGTCTAAAAAATATTAAACTAGATTCCGTTAATTTTAAAATAAAATCATAATAGGCTGATAGGTGTTTTATCAATGTTATAATTTTAGCATCATCTTGTCATGTAGAAACCATGTCTAAGGTTTAATTTGTTCATAACATTTAAATTTACAAAATTATGCATATATGTGTTACTTTTTTTTTGAACACCTAGAAATCATGTCTATAGGCTTGTAAATAAACTCTTAACATATTCGTAAAAATAAAATTTGTTTGTGCATATTTGTGTCCTTCCCCCAAAATTGGTTGATATTAATTCTATTTGTCTTCCTCATTCATGATGCAATATGTTTTTTAAAAAAAAAATAAATTAGAATCATTTCACGCATTTAGCAAATTACTTGGCTTTCAAAAAAAATTATTTCATATCAAAACCTTGCAACATAATTTTCTTAAAAAGTCATTATTCAATCTTTCTTTAAAACTTTGGATTGATTATGACATTGTTTATTTTTAAAAAAAATTATAAGCACTATCTCCTAACCTATCATTAGTGGGAAAGTCAAAGGAACTACGAGGTCTAGTTCCAACTTTTTAAACCCGACGCGTCCCCGGAAGTACCACCTACCCATGAATTTCAAAAGAAATTATATGCATTTATATGTAAATGTTTATATGCCTACGTGTAAACTAAATCATTTTTCAAAAACATAAACTATTTTTAGACCAACCTCAAATCAAAATTGTTTCTATGGTGGAGAAGCACGATCAATAATATCGTGGCATCATCCCTATAAAGAAACAAATATTTTTTAAAATAAAAATTCATATTCAAAACTTGCTCAATTTTCAAAACATTACTTTCTCACATATTAATTGTTTAATATTTATAAATTTTGTTTATAACTTAGTCTCATGCTTAAATATAAATAAAACTTGATTGTTTATTTATTGCTATCACCTAGCCTTGCATGCTTAAATTAATAGTATTAAGTGTTTTATATTTGTTATCACTTAGTAAGATCAAATAAATTAATAAATTAAACGACCTTGATTGCTACTTGTACCCCCACATAGATTGCATGAGATACGGCCGGGACCCACACTTGTGGACCTCGAGGGATGCCTAACACCTTCCCCTCGAGGTAATTTGAACCCTTACCCTAATCTCTGGCCCGTTGACCTTAGTTAGATTTAGTTAGGTTAAATAGGTGCCCTAACGCGCCTTAATTCGTTAGGTGGCGACTCCAAACTCGAAAATCCCAAAAGAGTTGTTAGGTCGTGCACAAAACCTGTTTTCTGCGAAAATGGAGCGCGACAAGACATATATTCCAAACATACTTAGAACAAAACTTTGAACATCTTTGTAAGACAACAAAGTTTAAGAACATTTTCACAACTAGAAAATTAAAACTAGTAGCGAAACTAGAATCAGAAACAGATTAAAGAAAATATACAAAATATTTTTTAAAGATGAATTGTTGTTAAATATGTGTCTAAAGAATCTTACTGATTCCAATAAACTTTGCAGAAACACGAAGTTACCACGTTTATTGAACCAGTGAAGAATAGAAGAACTGGAATTAATTTCCAAATCTAATATTTGTAAAATACGTACCAGAATCTCGAAAAATTTTAATAGGAAAAAGATCAAGTCCACTGAACTCACAGTGTCCCCTTAAGGAAATTATTCCCCTCTAGTACTCCGAGGTTTGATTTGGAATATGACCTCCCAGGGTAAAATGATCTCAATAACCAGAGTATAGATATCAAAAACTCCATCAGTGAACCACTCAACGATAGTAAAGTACACTTAGAATACTAGATTTAGTAGTTGAAGAAGAAGTCCATGAATTCTATATTAAAATGAGAGGAAATCCCTCAATTTATAGAAAACAAAGGGTAGTGCGAAAAGGTTCTTATTGTGCCTTATCAAAAAGGTCACAAACCTTTGAAAAAGTCACAATCTTTCAGAAAGGTCGTCATTTATCATAAAAGTCACAACTTTCCATAAAAGTCACAACTTTTCATAAAAGTCACAACTTTTCATAAAAGTTGCAACATTTCATAAAAGTCACAACTCTTCATAAAAATCGCAACTCTTCATTTTCCATAGACACCTTTTTAAAATCCAACACTATGTAAGGAATTTGAATAGTACTTGTATACGGTGGTTCACATTTATACAAAGCGTATTTCAATGTTATTTATAGTTGGACAATTTTCACAAAATCAGAATTTATCAATGTTAATAATACCAAATACACTCCATAAAATAAAATTTGTGTTTAACAGTCAAAACAACATAAAATATTTGTAACAATAAGTACTTGTGTGAATATTGTATGAACTCGAAATGAATTTTGTATAAATGGGGATTCATTGTACCTTTAGATATATTTAAAATCGTTGATCCATCTGGTATGAATTTTGTATGAACTATGAACTATGTATGGAATTTGAATAATACTTGTATACAGTAGTTCACATTTATATAAAGTGTGTTTCAATGTTATTTATAGTTGGACAATTTTCACAAAATTAGAATTTATCAATGTTAATGATACCAAATGCACTCCATAAAACAAAACTTGCGTCTAACATTCCAAGCAACATAAAAATATGTGTAGCAATAAGTAAAAATAGTAAATTGTTTTTTACAAAGAATAATTTGAACAGTCTTCCTGTTGTGTCCAACTTGACGACATCTACTGCAAGTAATTTTTAACCTTTTGAATTTTACATCAGCAAACCCCTTCGAGCGTTTAAGTTTTGGTCTTCCCGCTAATCAATTTGGACTAGGTGACATCAATTTAGGTTCTGAAATATAACTTTGTATATCTCATGTACACTCGCATGGGATAGGTTCAACAACAATGACATATGCATCTTTGAAATTCTTCAGGCTATAAAAAGCAGAACAAAAATATGCTTCATGCAATTTTCTGTATCTAAGAACTACAATTACATAACCACATGGTATATAATAATGTTGAAATCTCCCGTAACTATACATCTTTGTGTTCAAGTTTACTATGTACTTCTTTGCTCCTTCAGCTACAATATGCATATCAACTGTTCAAGGTATCACTAAATAACAAATTCAATGTGAAATTGTTAATATATATGTCATTAAAAATTGGGAAGTAAAATACAGTTAATTATTGTTGAATAGAGTAAAAGACATACCTTCATATTGCAAGAAAAAACAATACTTTTCTGGAGATAAAGATCATATTTTTTTGTCAGCACAGATGTTGTTTTATCAGCCTCCTCATTGTGCTTGTGAATCCATCTTTGAATTTTTATCCTCATAAATTCAATAAGTGAAATCACTAGTAATCTCCTTGCTATCTTGTTAATTATTCAATAACTCGGCAATGTTTGAAGTCATGGTCCATGCGCGCTTACAATTCGAGTAAGCTCTTGACCATTTGCTAGAATCGATATCAAATAAGTAATGTCTTATTTGCGGATCTATCTGGTTTATTCTTCTCATAATCATCTCAAATTGTTGTTTTGTATAAGCCTTTGCAAGTGTAAAAAAAATAAAATCTTCAAATCTTCAGTATTCCTATTGAAATTCTTCAACACATTACAGGTTAGGTGCCATATGCAGGCATAATGTTTGAATTCGGGATATACAGTAACAGTCTCTTTTCATATGCTCTCATTTCAATCTGACATAAAACACATGTTTTGCTTAACTCCATAGGCTTTTTTAAACTATTCAAAGAACCAAGTCCATAAAGCGTCATTTTCAGAATCCACTATTGAATACGCCAACAGAAGTATATGACCTGATTCATTTTTTGAAAAAAATATCACACAAATTGAAAACATACTTTATATCATATTTTATTATATTGTATAAGCGTAAAAATCTATGGGATCAAAAATTACCTCATGGATTCATAGTGCTGGCAGTCAACATTGTACCACCATATGAATATTTTAAACATGCCCCATCAACAACTACAATTGGCCTACAATACTCCCAGCCTCTAATACAAGCTTCTAATGCAACAAATGTGTATAAGAATTTATCACATTCCTTCCTTTCTATTTTCAAAACCGATCCAGGATATGTTTGCTCCAATATGTATGCATAACCTAAATTTTTTATAATTATATAATAAGCGAGTTTAATATTATAAAACATCATATATATAACTAAATGGATATATATATAAAAAAAAAAGGATACCTACTTTAATACCTATGTAACTATATTACATACAGAAATGATATAAAAGTGATACATCAAGGATACTAAACAGACAATTTCAATTCATTCAGAAAACAAACTGTATGCTAGTTTTTTTTATTTTTACAATTAAAAACATTTTTAGTTCATAATTTACATCAAAATTACCTGGTAGTTTGGCATATGATTCGGTTGGATCTCCACGCATCAATTTCATCGCTTTTTCTTTAGCTCTCCAAGCATGTATGTATGTTAGCGAAACACCATGCAATTTCAACATATCCTCCACTATATTCTTTGGAGTGTATACGGTACATGAATCAATATACTTATCCATTATTAAGACAGCTACAATGACAGTTATTTCTTGACGTCTTGCATAAACTCTATCTTTAACTGAACAAGTGTGTTCAGCATTGTACTTTCTGACTTTGAATAAATTTGATCTATTCAAACATGATGCTCTCATCATCCAAGAGCAAGTATCAGAAAGACAATTCAGGTAATAACTGTTTCACAAATTAAAAAAATATAAATTTGAATTTTATAAACTAAAATCAATCGAATAAAAAACACAAATTAAAAGAATGATGTGTACTTATTTAGATGTATTACAACGTGATATACGAAAATTGAATTTTTTAAAGTCCAACATGCCTCATCACCTCCTTAAGTATTTCCTTATTCTTGTAAGTTTGATTATTAACTACAAATAGGTTAGAATGATCACTTATTACATAATTATCTTCTTCACTATTCCCATCGACATCTCCGTCTAAATTCACTCCGATCAAAGGATGGAATTGTTAGAGCATAAATCAACGTTAGTTTGTGTTAAGATAACTTCAGAATATCTCCTATTAGTAACAACTCCAGAATCTTGATTATACATCTCAAAATCTTTCAAAGAGATGCACAATGGATATTTTGTAAAGAAATCTAAATTTGCTTTCTTTTGACTAGAAAAACCCTCATCCCAACATCATTGTGAATGCTAACAGGTGGACACATATCACTAACAATATATTTTATCTCAATAGCGCTTATATTAACATTTATATTAAGTTGCGATGTTATCGCACTAACTAGACCACTATACAGAGTAAAGACATCATATATGATGCCCTCCATCTGAAAATCGACATATTTCCTTGTTTCATAACATTAAAATAATAATTAATATACCATAATACATATTAATTGTAAAATAATTTATACACACTTCATACATATTTAATATACCTTTCAACAACCTATACCATAACGAAATTACCCTTGAAAAGATACTTCATACAATAAAATACAAATTTCATACCCATTTCATACACAATTAGCATAGCTTTCATCATCACATGTCATATCGAAATTGCTCTTCAGAACATACTAACTACGAAAATAATACAAATTTCATACAAACTTAATACAACATTTACCATCCCGTACCAAATAGAAATAACTATTCAAAACATACTAACTACGAACATGATACATAATACATATACTTCATAAACACTTAATAAAACTTTTTCCATCATGTAACATACAAAAAATGCTATTCAAAACATAATTCATATATAAAAAAAATCAGGATTCCATCATCCAAAATATACAAAACAATGTTTATCAAAACAAAATTCATACAAACAAAAAACAATAGCTATTCATATGCGTTTAATACAAATGTCATACAACAATGGTCCACAACGTTATAAATAATTCGTTCTTGATTAGTTACTAAACGCACTATAAATTAATTTTATTTTTTCATAAAACACATATTAATCGAATCTTCAATTTTAATAAAACTAAGACTTCTATACTGCTCTGTACTGTTGCACATATGGTACATATCAAAACACGGTGTGAAACAAAAAATGCAATAATCTGTATATTGAATAAAATTACCAAAAACAAACCAACAAACTATAATAAATACTAACCTGACGGATTCCACTTTTCACCATGTTTAATTTATATAGATACAATGTTGTCCATCACAATAAATCACGTTTTTTTCAACAGCAAAATATCTTCAATCACTAAAAAAAATGAAAATGCAATCTGCAAACAAGAGAGAAACATGATATCTGGAAAAAAATAACAGATTTTAATGTGATTTCGTTTTATTAGATCGTTTTAAGGAATTAAATCACAATTTAATTTGATTTCAACTAAATTGAGCTTTTTAAGGTAACCAATTAATCTGATTTTTAAAAAAGTTCCTTAATAGACGCTAATCAGTAATTATATTTATTAAATTTAATTATTTTAAATAATGAAACATGATATTTTCCATTTAAAAACTGATCCGTTATTTTTCTTTTTTGAAAAATGTTTTAAATTATTGGGAAAATGCACAAGTACCACCTCAACCTATGCCCGAAATCTCAGAGATAAACTTATACTATACTAAGGTCCTATTACCCCCCTAAACTTATTTTATTAATAAATTTCTACCCTTTATTGGCCTACATGACACTATATTTTGGGCCCAACGCTGGTTGACTTTTTTTTTCAAACTAGTGCCACGTCGGCTGAAAAGGGTAGAAAATTACTTATAAAATAAGTTCGGGGGAGGATAATAAGACCTCAGTATAGTATAAGTGTGTCTCTGAGATTTCAGACATAGGTTGACGGGGTACTTGAACATTATCCCTAAATTATTTAAAATCAATCTTTAATTTATAATAATATATTATAACTTGATATATTAAATGCTATATATTAAAAGATAAAATCTAATGCTATAACTTGAAAATATTACTATAAAAAATGCTACATCATAATTTTCCCTTTATGTTGTACACATTTGAAAGAATAAATAATAATCTCTTTGATCTCTATTTATATTATCTTCATCTTCATATTGTTCTAACTTAATTTATAACATATTGATTGAAAATTTTTAACTTTATTTATTAATTTTAATTAAATGAAGTAAAAACTTAATTAAGTTCATAATAGTTATGTAACATATTTTTTCTATAAAATAATATGAAGTAAATGTGTACTTTTCATAATTCGATGCACAAAAGTAATTTTTAGGAAAATAAGTCAAATAAAATTAAGTATCAAAAATAATTTTCCAAATGAACTAGTCAAACAGACATAATGTAATTATCAAACATACTTTAAAAATGGATTAGTCAAATAAAATCATTTTTCTTCGTAAAAATTATTTTTCTAATTTTAAAAAAAATAGAAGTGTGTCCAAATAAGCCCTTTTTAAAATACTTCATCAAACATTAATTATTATGAAAAAATATATTTAAAATTAATTAGCAAATACTACAATTTATTTCTTAGCAAAATTTCAAAATAAATTGATTTTAGAAGTATAAATCATGAAAAAATCTCAGTGAGGTAAAAGTTAAAACTGAAAGTAAATAATGTTAAAGTCTGTATTACTTTTTCTTTTTTAGAATTAAATTTAAAAAAGAAAAAGAAAAAGAAAAAAAAAAAGGAAGTTGTATTATAGAGCAAGAAAGAAAAGTTTGTAGTGTGCGCAGTCCCCCTGGTTTTGAACCGCCCACTGTGTCATAGAGATACAGGTGGCGTATTCCACGCAGTTCCCAAAGAAGCGAACAATACTTACTTTTTATTCATTAATTAAAGGAGGAAGGTGTACTGAACTCACCTCCATAACACCGTTGAACTTGTACTCTAAAATTCCAACTCTAATGGCAGATTCTGTTTTTGCTCATGTTGTTCGTGCTCCTGAAGATCCCATCTTAGGGGTGGGTATATACCTCTCTGCTCCTCTTTGTTTTTGTTCTTAAGACTTATAAAAATTAATAATCAGTTGATGATTTGATCTTCGACATCATTTGATTTGATTGATAGCTGTGTGCTTTTAGATTCTATTGCATGGATCTAGGTTTTAATCTTATTTTGATTCAATAATACAGGTAACAGTTGCTTATAACAATGATAGCAGCCCAGTCAAAGTGAATTTGGGTGTTGGCGCATATCGAACTGAGGTCTCTCTCACTCACTCACTCACTCTTTTCCTTCCTATTTCTTTAATTAATCTACATAAAACTTGTTCATTCAATGAATCTTTATTCCATCTCCTCCCTTTTATGTATAATGAATAAAATTAAATCAATTATATTTGTTTCCATTATTTAGGGATGGCAATGGGATTTTGGAGTGGGGGGGGGGGGGAGGTCTAAGGCTATGCGGGGCGGAGCGGGTTGAAGTGTGCCTTTTGAAAACTAACGTGCGGCGGGGCGGGTTCAGGTGTTTTTTTTGAAAACTAACGCGGGGCGGTGCGGGTTCAAGTGTTTTTTTTATAAAACTAACGGTGGGCGGGGCGAGTTGAAGTGGTTTTTTTGAAAACTAACGCGGGGCGGGGCAGGTTCAAGTGTTTTTTTTTTAAACTAACGTGGGCAGGGCGAGTTGAAGTGATTTTTTTGAAAACTAACGCAGGGCGGGTTGAAGTGGTTTTTTTAGAAAACTAACGTGGGGCGGGACGGGTTGTAGGTAGATGCAATTTTATATGGGTTGAGCATTATTTAAGATAAATTTCTTTAAACTATTCAAGATAGTAAATGAAAATGGTTCATTTCCAATTGTCCTCTAAAAAATATATTTTTTAAAATTCAGTATCGTATTAAATTAATACAACTTAATAAAAAAATGTATTTATTTTTATGAGATATAATTTTAGTATCAAACTTAACTAGAAAAAGGATGTATTAAAAAATTATGCGATGCAGGTCTATGCGGGCGGGGTGGGGCAGTTAATTGTTATGCGGGGCGGGTGGATTGAAATTTTGCTGGTTAAGCTCAACCCGACAGCTCCATTGCCATCCCTATCATTATTGCCATCTCTACGAATGTTGCAATGATACAAATAAAGATATTTTCTCACTGCTACCTTTTTTTTAGTGATTGTTTCTTTATAAGCTAAATTGTTATTGTAAAGCTTGAAGAATCATTATTCTAATGCCAACTATGACAGGAAGGAAAACCTCTTGTTCCTAATGTGGTGAGACGAGCTGAACAAATGCTTGTCAATGACACGTGAGTTGGTTGCTGAATTAGACACTTATCTTATGAGAAGATATAATCACTTGAAACCATCATATTAATTTAAGGCTACTATATAATGTAGGTCTCGTGTGAAGGAATATCTCTCAATTACTGGAATAGCCGATTTTAACAAATTGAGTGCCAAGCTCATATTTGGTGCTGACAGGTTTGGAGATTTTCCTCTCTTCCTAAATATTGCTGGAGTTTAAATGGGTGCATTTTCTAGTACGAGACAGTCCATACATATCTGTTTCTATCTCTTTTCTTCTGTAAGTTCATGTCTTTTTCACGTTTGCTTATTGGAAGGTGAAAATTGTGGTAGTGTCTTCTTGAAGCACCTTTTCTTTTACATAATCCATACATGTCGTGCATACATCCTTTTCTTATTGATAGTAAAGGGCTGCTCACCACTTATCATCAACAACTACTACGCTTCGATGCCAAGCTAGCTACTGAATTATCACTGTGCATGTCCATTCCATTTAGACCTGTCTGGCTTAACCAGTTATCTCTTTAAAGAGAAGAAATGCTGCTGAACCTTCAAAGTTCTTCCTTCAGTCTTGCTTGATATTTGGATGAGAGTTGCATTATCCCTGCAATATAGAGAAACTGATGAGCTTTATTTGGTATTTCATCTTATTATCACGGCCTTGCATCATAAGAAAATTGTTCTAAGACTTCTTTTTCCCTCCTTTTTGTGGTACTGATTATCTGTGCATGGTGAATGTGATATCAAGAATTCTGTTTCTTTTATCATGATTACTCCTTGTTTAATTGAGTTATGAGTTATTAATTTACTTTTAAGGACATCAGCAGATATATTTAAATGTATCTATGCTTATGTATTTGTTCCGTTGCTGATACAGCCCTGCCATTAAAGAGAATAGGGTGACCACTGTTCAGTGTTTGTCGGGCACTGGTTCTCTGAGGGTTGGTGCTGAGTTTCTGGCCAGGCATTATCATGAAGTAAGTATTCCTTACTGTCTTTTCCCTTTATATGTCTGAATCAAAATGACACTTGAATGAACATTCTACTGTTTGTCTTGTTTCCAGCATACTATATATATACCACAGCCAACATGGGGAAACCATCCTAAGATTTTCACTTTAGCTGGGCTTTCAGTAAAATATTATCGTTACTATGACCCAGCAACGCGAGGCCTGGATTTTCAAGGTACCACTGTTACCAATGTACTTCAGTACTCTTGTAAATAAGAACAGACTCTAAAAAGAATAAAGAAAAATAACTGACTCTTTTTATGCAGTAACTTTCTCCTTGTCATGTTTGGATAGTTCTATAATTTATGTGTACCTAGAACAAGATCTTTGTTCCTTTTATTTAATTTTGCTTTTCTTTGCTATAGACATAATCACCTTATCTGTGACTTCCCCTGCTTTTGGTGTTGAGTAGACTTAAAAAAGGTGGGCTTATTATGACCCCTGCAGGATTATTGGATGATCTTACTGCTGCACCCGTTGGTGCAATAGTTCTTCTCCATGCTTGTGCTCATAACCCAACTGGCGTTGATCCAACAATTGACCAGTGGGAGAAAATCAGGCAGTTGATGAGGTCCAAGGGGTTGTTACCTTTCTTTGACAGTGCTTATCAGGTTAAGCTTAAGATGGGATTCTGAGATTCAAGTGATCTTCGTTTAGAATGATTGCTAAATAATTTGAAGCCCACAACCTATGTACTAATGGGCTGCTTAACTGACCCTACTGTATTACATTTTTTCTTGATATTGCAGGGTTTTGCCAGTGGCAAACTAGATGCAGATGCACAATCTGTCCGCATGTTTGTGGCTGATGGTGGTGAATGTCTTGCAGCTCAGAGTTATGCCAAAAACATGGGACTGTATGGAGAGCGTGTCGGTGCCCTTAGCATTGTAAGTCTTTCCACAGTTTAGTTACTTTCCCTTTTTATTAAGTGATACAATTGGGGGCTGAAGAATTATCCTACTATTTTTGTCTTAAAGATGCTGTTTTTCTTTAAATACACTATTCAAGTTGTATTCCCTGAAAAGCTAAAAAGCTCTGCAGCACAGTGAACAGAGTCTCTAAAGATTCACAGCCAGTTTTGAAAGATATGAAGGATGCTTTGTTTGGTAGTGTGCACTTGTTTACTTGGTGTTGCGGCCTTGATACAATTCTGGGATTTTGTTATCCTCTCTCTTCTTTTGTGTGTGGCCATGATGTTTTTATTGTAGGTTTGCAAAGATAGCGATGTTGCAAGCAAAGTCGAAAGCCAGCTAAAGATGGTTATAAGGCCAATGTACTCAAATCCGCCGATTCATGGTGCGTCTATTGTTGCCACTATACTCAAGGACAGGTTTGTGCAGCTATTTCAATATTCTCTTCACGTGTCAGTAGATAGTATATAGCTTCTGCATTTTGATGTGGTTGTTATCTATTCGTAATAGACAAATGTATGATGAATGGACTGTTGAGCTGAAAGCAATGGCTGACAGAATTATTAGCATGCGCCAGCAACTCTATGCTGCCATGCAAGCTCGAGGTATCTGATTTACTGATTTGTTCTTTCTAGTGAGACGTGCTGTGTCTGTCTGATTGGTGTGACTGGTACTGCTATGAGAACTTTTTCTGGAGAAAACACATGTAATTGTTCAGTTTAGTATTATTAATGCAATTTTAATTCTATTTTGCAGGTACTCCAGGTGATTGGAGTCATATCATCAAGCAAATTGGGATGTTTACTTTCACAGGATTGAATGCTGAGCAAGTCTCATTCATGACTAGCGAGTATCACATTTACATGACATCTGATGGGTAAGGACACCAGACTGTTGATGGTGGTTTCATTCTTTAGTTTGTTACGGTGGATCACTTGGGAACTTAATGAATTCAAACTTAGAAGTGCTTATTGTTGATTGTTTCGGCTTGAATTCTTTAGTAAGGAGAAATTTCAAACTAGAAGTTTCAGTTTGGAAAATAAGCATAAGAAAGTTCAGCTCTGTCATCCATATCAGTACTTAAGTTTACCGAAGAGATTGTAGCTACTGTTTTTCTTCCCCTCCTTCCTAATTATACCGCTTTTCTAAAAGCATTACATCCAATCCATGGCATATTCACTTCTCTGGTATGAGTTGGAACATCTTTGTTGAAGTTGGATTTGGTTAAAATAGATGCTCATTAGTAGTGACATTTTTCTCCTAGAAGTTTTTGAAAGAGGAATCATTTTTCTTCTTTCTCATTTGCAGGAGAATTAGCATGGCAGGTCTTAGTTCTCGGACAGTTCCTCATCTTGCTGATGCCATGCATGCTGCTATTACTAGGGTGGCCTAGACTAGTTGCATTCAAGAGCAGTTTAACTGAAGATATTAAATCTACTTTCCATGATCGCGTCCTTGTCCTTTGATGCTAAATAAGACTAATGTGTCTATGTGGACATAATGTTTCGGAATTTCATTCTAAAGGAATTTGATGAGGTCTTCTGCGCAGGCGAAATGTCATGAATTTCTTATTTTCTTGCACATGTTTGTTGATTGATGAATTAGAAATATTGGACTCACATACTTGGGAAAATAATAATAATCCTAGGTTGCTTGCTATTGTGAATGATTTTTCTACTTAAAACTATGAAGTGAGTTATGGTGCTTTACAAGATGAACATGAAGTGTTCCGTCCAAACTTGGATGTGTTTCTTCTTGTGGTTATGGTTTTTTTTCTCATGTTTGGGGAAGAGCCTCCAAGTTAGTCTTATTTACGTCTCCGTCTCCTTGTTCCATATTCCAGCCCATGAAGTCAAATAAAGTCATTGAGTTAGGTGTTTCTGCTGTACAACTCAACCTCTCGAACTCTTCTTTAGGAGTGGACACAACACTTTGTCGTTTTTGAGGTGATGAATTAGCTGAACGGTTCCACTTTGCTATTGCAAGTGATGGATCTTGTGCAACAGAGTCTGCGTATAGGACATCTTCGATGCGTGATGTAACTGTGTAGGCTAGACTCTCTAGCACTCTTGAATAGCTCTCTAGAACAGAATGTCCCACATCCTATAGTCACAAAGATACTAATTGATAACATGTTCAATCAATATTATTATCATAATGAGTATGATACTACTACTTACTTTGTTATATTGAATTTTACTTATCTCAAGGGAAGATTGAGGGATTTCAGGAAATCTGTGTTTTATCAAGAGTAAGACGGTCTCTGCTCTCTCTTCAAACAGCTCCCTCTTCTCAAAACTCACAGCTGGAACCCATGAAGATTTTGCATCTTTTTGGTGCATCTTTCTCTTCCAAATCACAATAGATGCTTCAATTCTGTCTTTCAAGTTAACAACTTTGTGTTCCGATGACATGTCCATTGTTGAAAGGAATTGTTCTGGGTCAAAAAACTCAACCGTGATGTTCTTGTAGATTGAATCACCAAGACTTGATCTACCATTCTACAAAAACCAAACAATGTCGTTAAAATGTCTCTTCAATGAGTGAATGAATATAATGGTTGTCACCTTGGGGAGAGAGTCAATGTAGTTTTCAGGGACTTCCATTTCTGCTAGTATTTGGGCATTAATGGCCATGGATGCTTTGAGTACTTGGTTCACACAATCCTTCTGATATTGTAGCCATCTTCTCGATTCATCTGAGAGACCCTCGGGTGGAACCTTGATGGTAGGAAGCCACCACTTATCACTTCTCTGGACACCTTTTTCAGAATCATCAGCATCTTTTGAGACATACCAAAATTCTTTTGCATCTTTGAAATTATCTAAGCAATCCTGATTCATATATTTACTATGTAGAATTAGAGTTGATCCTGATTCATTTATTTAAACAGTTATAGGGTAGGGTAGGGTTCTCACAATGAGCATTGCATCGAGCTTCTTTAGAGCAGGGATGTTCATGAGCAAATCTTTTCTTTGTTGAGTAATCATTATCTGTCAAAACAGTTTTATTATTTCAGTGTTTGAGGCAGTGTTGTGGGCGGGAGGGGGGGGGGGGAAGATGGTGAAATACATACCTCCATGTTTGTTCCATCTTTTGATTTTTGTTGTCCAGGGACAAATTCAACAATGTAATTCGTGACAGATAAAAGCCAGTCAATTTCTTTTCTCCATCTCTCTTTTCTCTTTTGAGACATGGGCTCCAATTTTGATTGTTCTCCAAAAATAGAAGCTATAATAATAACATATGAGTTAGAGAAAGTATAACTTGTGTGTGTTTTCGATTATATTATATTATATTATATTACCAGCTAGATTGGTAATGGCATTTGATAAAGCAAGAGCTGATGAAACACCTTTGCCTCCTCCTGACATATCTTCTCCTAAAAGCATCTTTGAAAACCTTTCTTTCATCAATTCCATGTCTGGATAACAAGAAAAATGTAGTTGCACCAACTTCAAGCATGTTGTGTACAATTCAAATATAATAATAATAATAATAATAATAATAATGTGAAGAATGAATTACCTGAAGGTTTGGGTTTTGGTACCTTGGTTGAAACAAGTGATGGATCAAAAGCAGTACTACTATCTATCTGTTGATTTTGTAAAGGTATTATTCCTCCAATCTCCGCTTCTTCGTCGTCATCACTACTACTCTCCCCTCCAATGCTATGTGCCAATCTACTTGGAAGTTCAAGTATCTTCCTAAAATTGAACGACCGAGACTTCTGATACTTACTCTCTTCCTTCACCATTTTTCTCTTCCAATTCCCTAATTATCACCACATACATACAATCAATAAACAACTTTCCCTTCAACAATTCATAAATGCGTGAATCCTTTTTTACCCTATGATAATGAATAGTTTTTACAGAAAGAGATTCAATATTGAATAGTACTACTTACTAGCTAATGGCACATCCCCTAAATTAGTGTTTGCAATTTTCCTACATAGATTTTTGCCATCTGAGAAAACCCCTCCTTTTTGGTCTGAAATGAGAATAATGAATGTGTAAAAAGGTTTCTTATTTTCCTGAATTTTCTCGAGGGGTTTGAGAAAATAAGGGAAACAATAATAAACAACACATAATAGTTCTTGGTCTGTTTTAATAGAATGTGGTTGAATTTTCACATGTAGCAAAAAGCCCGGGAAACCCAACAATTGACAACTAACTATATTTTATTTTGAGATGGGAGCCATAAAATAGAAACAAGACAACAATAGAGTCAACCCTTAGTCATACTACATTTTACAAAAATTTCATAGTGTCATCACTATTTTTTAAAAAAATTACAAATTAAATTTGGTGGAATCTGAATCCATCTCAAAACATCTCGATATATTGTATCTTGATTTCAGATACGTTCCTCACACATACGCCTCGATATATCGTAAAGTGATGTATTCAATTGATACATGGCATATAAAGTGATGTATTCGACTAATACATCGTGTAGATTAGGGATTTTTGTAATTTTTTAACAGGAAAAAAACCTAAAATACCCTCAAAGTATTTAAAATGATACACAACTACCCGACCCCATCCACTTATTGGCTCCCAAATACTCTTCTCATCCACATTTGAGTCCAATTTTAGCCACTTCTTTAATAGACTATCATTTAAAATAATTAAATAAATCCTTTTTATTACAAAGCGCTCAATTATTGCTTGCAATTCAGTTATTTAATATAATTTTAAATCCATTCATTACCCACCCATTTATAAATAAACCCGCCCTAATACTTACCAAACCCACCAACCACAATACAAAAAGAACTCGTCTAATAAAAACAACTCTTCGTTCCCAACACTTCATTTTCCTAATTTAATTCAATTTTCTTTCAATTTATAAGATCAGTGTTCTTAGACTTTGTTTTTTAAAATTGCTAGCATCTTATTCGATTTCTTCTCCCCAAGAACTTCAATCTCGTACGTGTAAGTGCGGAATTATAGAAAGAGATTATATTGCTATAACTCTTAAGAATGGTGAACTTCGATTCAACAAATGTCGTCGTCTTGGGTCAAATTCTTGTGGTTATTGCAACTGGATTTGAAAACATCAACATCATGTGTCAACCATGATTCATAATAATGAAATGCATATATACCAACATTTCTCCACTTATTTTAATATTAAATAAGAGAATTCACCAATTCAGTTAAAGGCTGACTATTATGCATAATGAAGGTGTGCTCTACATTGAACTTTCACTTAGTAAAACAATAACCTTTACTCCAGAGTTAGTAATGGTCTCAAACTTGAACTATGAATGCTTAATGGAAATAAATTATCATTTCTTACATAAAACAATCAACGTGTTGATATAAGCTTTGATAGTCAACATATTACTACCTTGTGCTATCTCAGTTTTCATAAGTGTTTTTTTTAAAAATAAGCTAATTCGCATATAAAATGGATTACTTTCATATTCATGTAGGTGAAATTTGTCGTGGATGCTCCTATAATTTAACACCCCACTCATACGAGATACAAGGTAGAGTTTCCTCATATATGACTTAGTAATTTGGACTTCAATTTTTATCCCCTTGATGTTCTTTAGACTTTTATGTCATAACTAGCCACTTTGTCCTTCAAATTTAACATAATAAAGAAGGAAGAATCGGTGATATGAAAGGCGAGCTCCTCATCGCCTTTCATCACTGAGGCGAGGCGAGGCGAGATCAAAATGGCGATGTATGGCGACATATGGCGAGGTAATGGCGACAGAAAAGGCGCCGCCTTTTTATTTAAATTTTTTAAAAAAAATATTTGACTTAACAATATTAGTCAAAATTAAGGCTTTTTTTAAAAATAATTTTTAAATCTGCTGCTGCTGTCTTCTTGTCGCTGTCTTCTCCCTCGCACTCTTCTCCCTCGCTCTCTTCTCCCTCGCTGTCTTCTCCCTCGCGAGTCGCGACTCTCTTCTCCCTCGCTCTCTTCTCCCTCGCGACCCTCGTCTCCCCTCGCGACTCTCTGCTGCTTCGACTTGCGAGTTGCTGGCTTGCTGCTGCAGTGCTACCTGCTGCTCTCTGTTGCAGACCTGAGGTATATCGTATACCTCTTTTTTTCTGTTCTTCTTCTTCAATTTTTTTTCAGTTAATGTATTTTCCTTCTAGTCATTAGACTCATCAGTGATGATTAATGACTGCTTTTTTTTTCTTTTATTGACTATTGACTGCCAATAATTTTTTTTTTTAAAAAATTCTTTCTAGTTTCCTAATTATTTATTCCTAAACAGTGAATTGATTGAATTGAATAACCAATGGCGGATGCTAGAAAAAAGAGGGACATTGGATGGAATTATGGCACTCAAGGAGCGACGAAAGATTCAGTTAATTGTTACTTTTGTGGGAGTACTTTTAATGGTGGAATAACTCGACACAAACAACATTTAGTTGGTGATTTCAAGAATGTTAAACAATATACCGCTTGTCCATCAGAGATTAGAGAAGAAATAAGGGCTAATATGCAAAACAAGATCGCTAATAATCCCAAATTCAAAGTAAGGCAGCCGGAAGAATATATTGATATTGATGATCTTGATCAAATGGATGATTATGAGGAAATGATGCCTCCCTCCAAAACTCAAAAGATATCTTCTAGTTCTAGTGGAGGTGCATCATCCACCGCAGGGAATGTGACGAAAGGCCCTTTGAATCTCTATTTTTCATAGAAACCAACACAAAAAGGAGGCTTTGAAAAAAGAGGAGGAATTGATGAAACAAAGAAAATACTAAGAGAGCGTGCGGTAAGTGCTTTTGCAATTTGGATGTATAATGCGTGGCTCCCTTTTAATTGCGTCAATCACAAATCATTTGATAAATTAATTGAGGCGGTAGGACAACATGGCCCCGGAATGAAGCCTCCTACATTCCATGAAGTTAGAGTCACTCACCTAAAAAAAGAGGTGGAGAAAGTAGAAAAAAATTGTTGATGAGCATAAAATGCAATGGACAAAATTTGGATGTTCCATTATGATGGACAAATGGACGACACGAAATGGAAAAATGATCATCAATATTTTGGTGATTCTCCAATGGGTAGTGTATTTCTTGGTTCTGTTGATGCTAGCAATGAATCTACCGATTCCACCAAAATGTACAAGTTATTTGAAAACACTATTGAAAGAATTGGGCCGGAAAATATTGTACAAGTTGTCACCGATAATGGTAGTGAGAATGTTGAGGCGGGAAGTAGGATGAAGGGTGTGTACCCACACATTTATTGGACTCCATGTGCCGCTCATTGCATCAACTTGATATTTGGTGACATATTTAAACTTAAGCCATATGCTTCCGGTAATATCACTCTCATATCAACCTATCATTTAACTTTTTATAGTCAATAATTCATTAGCTACTAATTAATATAATCTAATCTTTCTGTAACAATTTTTAAGAAGGCCATTAGAATCCATTCTTACATTAGTCAAAGGCCATTGTTGTTAAACTTGATGAGAAAATTCACCAAACAAAGAAATTTGGTGAAACCAACCAAGACAAGATTTGCAATGACATTCTTAAATTTGAGAGTTATGTACATACAAAGAAAAACTTGAGAACTTTAGTCCTCTCAACCGAATGGAATTCAAGTAAATTTGCAAAGGGAACTTCGAAGAAAGAAGTTGTCAATCTTATTATTTCTGTCCACTTTTGGAATGATGTTATTCGAGCACTTACAATTTGTGGACCTTTGACTAAAGTGCTTCATTTGGTGGATGGGGAGAAAAACCACCAATATTATATTTATGAAGCAATGGATAGAGCCAAAGAAGATATTTCACATGGTTTTCATGGAGTTAAGAAGCAATATGAGAAAGTGTTTCAAATTATTGATGCAAGGTGGTCAGAACAACTCCATCGGCCATTGCATGCTGTAGGACATGTCTTGAACCCAGGATTATATTATAAAGCTCAAGAAGATAGAACTATAGCACATACTTTGTGGACCGAGTATTATGCATGTGTTGAGAAGTTGGTCCATGATACAACAATACAAGATTCACTAGTCGCTGAGCTTCCTAGGTACAAAATGGCAGATGGACTATTTGGTTGTGGTCCAGCTAAAAGAGCTAAAAACACAAGGTCACGGGGTAAGTGGGTTGAGCTTACATTCTTACTTAAATTATTTGACTTATTTATAGTCAATAACCTTTAAATTTATTTTATTATAGTTGAATGGTGGTCACTATTTGGTAGTGAAACACCAAACTTGCAAAAGTTTGCCATGAAAGTATTAAGCCTAACTTGTAGCTCATCCGGATGTAAGCGAAATTGGAGTGTGTTTGAACATGTAAGTAAAAACTTTATATCCTAATTTCCATATTATATTATTATCAATATCTATTAGCTAATATCAATAACTTATGCACAGATTCATTCCAAAAAGAGGAATAGGATAACACTATCGCGTCTCAATGATCTAGTGTACAATAAGTACAATAGAACATTGAAACGTCATTATGATGCTCATGATCTTATTGATCCAATTCGCTTGGATACCAATGATGATTCAAATGAATGGTTAGTTGGATGCCCCAAAGATCAAGATGATGAACTAGTACATGAGGATGACGATCTTACTTGGGTAGTGTTGCTACGACAATTGGAGCGGATGAGAATATCTATTATCTTAGGGGACTTTCTTCAAGATCAAGAGCACTTGACAAGGGCAAAGGACTAGAAAGTACATCTACAAGTTCATCTTCAAGTAGGAATCAAACACTAATTGATGAGGAATACGTGGAGGAAGAAAATGAAGAGCAATATAATGATGTAGAGGATTTTGATCTTCAAGAGTTGGATAGTTTTGAAGAAGAATAGACTTGTAACGTTTTAGTTTATTGTATTTTGAATTATTTGGTCTTTAAAGTTTTAGACTTTTTAGTATCTACTATTGGTTTTTGAATTGAATATTTGCTAATATGTGTTATTACTATTAAGATTTTGGATAAAATATGCAATTAAATATTTTTAATATTTGGTATTAATTGGCGCCTTTATTCAAAAAGGCAAGCGCCTCGCCGCTCGCCTTGTCGCGTGGCGAGGCATGCCCTTGTCACCTTTTGTCGCCTTTCGCCGTCCAAAACACTGGGAAGAATCTAGAGTTATTGAGAGAGCTTAGTGGAAGACTCTAGAATTCCTTAGAGCATATCTTATAAAGGTTTAGAATTCTTTAAAACGTGTAGAGAATTCTGGAATAGGACTAAAGGGTAAATATTATAGGCATTTGCAAAGTAAATATTATTTACATTTAGATTAGTAAATCATTTAACAAAGTGTAAGTATTCCACAAGCAATACAAAGTCTTCTTCCAAAAGCTTTCTAAGTCTTTCCTAATTTTCTCTCAGCGTTCTTAGTTTCAAAGAGCTTACTTAAGCTTACAAGATCTTGAAATATTAGTGAGTTAATTATCAAGTGCCACACGGAGCTTTAGTGACACTCTAAGTTCGTGACACTTATCTTTCTAAGGTCTTAGTTTATGAATCTCCAAGGTTATCACAAGTTTTAACACAAGTAATGTTGATGGTATACCAATTATCAATATGATGTCACAATATCATTTTTTCTTCTTATGAGTTTGAATTTATCGGCAACACCTCGAATTTGAGAAAATAGAAAAAAGTGCATCTTTTTATATTCTGGTGTAAGAACCATCGTTGGGCACCAAATATTTATGGTCTTTAACCCCACCCACGGTCGATCAGGATGATCCGTGGTTGGACTTACAAATCGTAAGTTTGACCGTTAGTGAGGGTTAACAACCAATTGAAGGGAATTGGTTGTTGTATTAATTTCAAATGGTCATATCTTTTATCATAAAATGAATTAGGTGGCTCATAACTTATAAATTAAATATAATTGAATCATCTTCCAAACACCACCGAGTTTGCTATTATCTTATGTCCGAGTAACAGGTTATGCTCATTTTAGTGAAGCCCTGTTGGGAAGATCATGTACGACTACCAGTAATCCAAATAACGGACCGTCGTTCCCCCTGTAGATGGGCTTCGTCAAATTTGTGTCAGGTTCGTTATGATCCTTTCTCCTATGCCTGGGAATTTAAACTGTCACAACCGGGTTTACCCCCTAGACGTAACCGGTGTCACCGTCCTTTTCAAGGACTAAGACTAGCCTCTTAGTTTCATGTCATTACATTCATAGGTTGAAAATGCGAAAAAAATTAAAACTTTCATTATAGACCTCTAAATAAACATAATATATATTCATATCGAGTATACATAGACCCTTCTTATAGGAAGGTTACATAACCTTCTACTTTTATTGCACATACATATATAAAAATATAGAATTATTCTCAATGATTGTATTATCTCATACAATCTAAATGAATATCACAATATGCGCATAGCCCTTACATCAATTCAATTAGACCATGTATAAGTCATATTCCATTAAAATAAAAGGAATAAAAGAGTCAATATGCTCATAGCAGAATCCGTAAGCTAGAGTATGACATTTCCCTTGAAAGTTGAGGACCTACCCCACTTGGATGAAAGGAAGAACCCAAGCCTTCAACAATGTCGCCTTCTAAACTCTTCAACGATCTGGGAAAAGGGAAGAATATGGGGTTAGTACTCCACATGTACTAAGTATGAGATCTTATGCACATACACAAGCAAAACATGATACAAAGGACTTTTTATCAAAACATGTCATTTTACCCCTTTAAGGACTTAAAGGAAAGTCAAGTAAGTCATATCAATAAACCAAACATGCTTACTATCTCAATAATTAATAATTTATCCCAACATACTTTAAAACATGATTTACTACAACCCTAACATCAAGGAATAATATCATAAGAATGAATAAGAGGTAAACATATCATAATAAGCAAGACAACTACTTACAAGTCCTTATCAAGTCAACAAGTGCAATGACCAAGCAAAGCCCCATAACCTTACTCAATCAAGTATTTCAACAAGAAAGCATGACCAATGTCCAACTTTACATATCATGAAATTTAGGTTTACATTTCATCATATATTAACATTATAACCCAAGGCATATTCATTAATGAATTACTCAACATATAATATCAACAATGTTCCATGTTCATCATATATACATCATATATTATCATAACATAATCATATATATGAACCTCCTCTTAAGACTCCTTTAAAAGCTAACTAGTGCAATATTTAGGTAGAGTCCCATAACCCTACCTAGACTAAGCTAGACCCCTTAGGTTATTCAAGTTAGAATTCAAGTCCTTTAAGTCGTTTTACCTTTTGGGAACATCTTGCCCTAACCGACATAGACAACGTGAGCTAGTGTGGAATCCGGTGTCATAAAACCCTACACTGAAAGAAGGCGGACTACTTTCCAAGGTTGTACCAAAACATGAAACATAGCAACTACGTGAATCCAATAGCTAGTATTCCTATGGGGGGCAACATAGTTGAAGAACTAGGAGATATAGTTGGGACCCTCTTTATGCGCCATTCATTATAGTCTCCAATCTCAAGAGTAATGTAGTATTCCTACCTTCTCTATGTGGGAAGGGACACTCCTCAATATAGTTCGCTCGGTGCTAAGGTAGAGTCCCTTTTTGAAATGTCTTTAAGACTTTAATTATCAATCATAGCTTAGTTTAAGCCATAGGGTCTACCCCTTGTATAATCATCATCATCAATATCTCAATGAGAATTGTATGAGTATAAGTCCTTTCATCACAATTCATATAAGTGAGGTTAACACATTAGCATTTTTCATAGCATATTAAGGCATTTTGATAGTTTTCACCATCCTTATATCACATACATCTTAATCAACCTTACAACATAGTCAAGACACTTCAATTCAACATCATACCACCCTATAATCCTAGTGTAAGGCATACTCCAATGTAATATCATGACTTAACAACCTTTAATCAGAATTGGATGTAAAGATAGAGATTCTAAGACTTACCAAGTCTTCCTCATAGTCTATAATCAAGGTCTTACCATCAACCCCTAAATCAACCCAACTTGGGGAGTAACATCATCACACAATGATAATCAATAGTATAACAAGGTCAATTTCATCTCTATAACACAATTTATCCTTAGATCACAACTTGAGACAAGATACATAGGTTAATTTCACATTATAATTCATAACCTAAATCACATCTCTAGGACTAGCATGATAGGCCTATAATTCATCTTAATTTAATTATAATAACACCATGGGATAGTAATCTAATCAACAACCAACTCAATTGAATGATAACAGTACAATATAAGTCAAGATCACTACCTAGGGTTAGGGATAGATGAGCATATTCTTCAATTTAGACCAAACCATCAACAATTACCATAAAAAAGTTGAATTACATGTTACTATACTCAATATAACCCTAAGAATTCATTAACAAGTCAATCCATAACTTCAACTTTGTAATTGAATGAAACCTATAAGAAAACTCAACTTTTTGAAATCTATTTTGAAGGAACCCTTTGAGGAAAGAGTCTCAAAGGTGAATAGAACCCATAGCTTAATGTTTTGTCAATAATTTTATGGTGAATTCGTCCCATTCTATCCCCCAAACCCTAATCCTTGCTAGTCTTTAATAAGAAAGAAGGAAGAGAATTTATTTCAGAGTTGTGTTAGACTAATGTGGGTTGGGTGTATTTATAAAGGGTCTTAATCAACTTAATTAACTCCTTTAACTCCTAATTAAACCACCTAACCCCCTAACTAATTAAATGAAATAATTTAAAATTTGGCAATGAAACTCGACCCTCACAGACGAGATCCCGAACAACGAGCCATCTGTGAGTCGACAAACAGCCCCCCCTCCGTCCTATACTCCATCATCTTGGTCAAACACTGTGCAGGCGAGGGCTTCCTCCAAATTGTCTAGGTGTGGGACGACGGTGGTATCGACGTCTCGTCGATACACACATGGACCGTAACCTGCACCTCTTCACTCCATCGATGATTTCAGAGGCTGTGCAGGTGAAGAGACCTTCTCCAACGGATTAACTGTGGGACAACAGTGGCATCGACGCCCGTTGATACACACACGGTCCGTCTTCTGTCTCGTCGATGCACACTGCCAGGTAGTGTTGCATCAAACTACAGTAGTCCTACTCAAGGGCCCTTGGTTGTCCTCGGGAAGTCGTACTCGGACATTTCAACCATGAAACAACTCAAACACCTATTAGCTAACTTTCCACCAATTTTAGTACATTTCTGACTTCTAAAAGTTAGTCAAATAGTCTAAGGCACACTAACATCCCTTTGAACCAACTTCCCGAACGTCATGGATGTTTTTGGAAGTTTTGGATCTTAAACCTCCTAAATGACCTATATTCATTAAAAATGGACTTAGAAACAGTGCTTAGACTTTATGACACCTATGTTAGGCTTTACAATGTGTCTTGGATTTTCAAGGTGTTATATTATCCCCCCCCCCTTAGGAACATTCATCCCCGAATGACACTAAAATTCTTTTAAAGGAAGGAATAGACTCAAGACTAGAAGCCTAACAAATCAACAATATCAAATCAACATAAATCATGTCATTTCAACAACGCAAACATGAAAACTCATATTACCACACATAAGTCTCAAAACACTTCATAATGAGGCATTGCATTCTCACAACACTTATGAACTCAACATACATTACATGAGCCAATTAGCACAAGGTTCAACTTAACAACATGCTACCTATTATTTATAAAGACTCACCATATCAAAATGCACATCATAACTCAAAACAAGCAAAAAGCAAAATTTCAAGTTTTTAAGAGAAATACTACAGTAACTTAATTGAAAATGCATAATGTGCAAAATTTCACCCAAAAAATCAAGAAACTACAATTTTTTAGTCATATTTATATTATTAAAAGGAATGACTAACCTTAATTCTCAAAAAGATGAGGGTAACGGGACATTATGCCGGCCTCGGCCTCCCACGTTGCACCCTCAACTAGATGATTTTTCCATAACACCTTTACGGAAACCACTTCTTTATTCCTCAACTTCTTGACTTACATATCAATAATTTGAACCAGATTTTTTTCATAATAGAGGTTATCCTTGACACCAAGAACCTCAATAGGAAGAATGGACTGGGGATCACCGATACACTTTTTCAACATGGAAACATGATTAACCAGATGAATCGAAGCCAATTCACTAGGAAGTTTCAATTCATAGGCAACCTTACCAACCCTTTGCAAGATTTCATAAGGACCCATATAGCGAGGACTCAATTTCCCTTTATTTCCAAATCTAAACACCCCTTTCATTGGTGAAATTTTCAAATACACCATATCACCTTCTTCAAACTCCAAATACCTTATCCTATGATTGGCATAAGACTTTTGCCAACTATAGGCCGTTTGCAACCGGTTCCTTATGATATGAACCTTTTCCAAAGTCTTATAAATCAACTCGGGACCAAGAATAGATGGCTCACCCACTTCAAACCATCCAATCGGAGACCTACTCCTCCTACCGTACAAGGCTTCATAGGGAGCCATGGAAATGGATGAATGAAAACTACTATTGTAGGCAAACTCCACCAAAGGCAAATGTCTATCCCAACCCCCTTTAAAATTAATGATGCACGCCCTAAGCATATCTTCAAGGGTTTGTATCGTACGCTCCAATTGACCATCCATTTAGGGATGAAAAGCGGTGCTCAACTTCACCGTAGTACCTAACCCTTTTTGGAACGAACTCTAAAATCCAGATGTGAATTGTACGCCCCGACCCGATATGATGGATAACGGAATGACATGGTGTCACACAATCTCATCTAGGAAGATTCTTGCATAATCATTCGCCAAATATGAAGACTAGACGGGATAAAGCGAGCGGACTTAGTCAATCGATCCACAACAACCCATATGGAATCATATGACTTTTGAGTCTGAGGTAAACCTACTACAAAATACATATTGATTTCTTCCCACTTCCAAGTAGGAATTTAGATCTCCTCTAGTAAACCACCCGACTTTAGGTGTTTGGCCTTGACTTGTTGGCAATTTGGACACTTAGCGACAAACTCTGCTGTCCCTTTTTAGACCTTCCCACCAAATATCTCCCTTAGGTCATGGTACATTTTTGTCGATCCCGGATGAATTGAGTAGCGGGACCCATGTGCTTCTTCTAGGATCTGATCCCTCAACCCATCTACATCGGGAACACATAATCTCCCTTGGTACCTTAACACACCATCCCTCACAAGGAGAATGATTCATTCAACTTGCCGAGAACCTATTATTTTAACTCCATTAAGGCTAAATCAAGGTGTTGTTTGGAATTCACCTCAACCACTAAATATGACTCGAAGTTATGATGAACTATAGCACCCCCATCCGGAGAACTCTCAAACCTCACCCCCAACCTCGCCAACCTATGTACTTCCCTTGCTAGGTCCTTTTTGTCTTCGTCAAGATGGGATACACTACCCATAGTCATATAACTTAGGGCATCTGCAACTACATTAGCCTTGTCTGGGTGATAAAGGACACTCATATCATAATCTTTCAACAACTCTAGCCACCTTCTTTGTCGGAGATTCAACTCATTTTGGGTAAACACATATTGGTGACTCTTATGATCAGTAAAAACATCAATATGAACCCCATACAAGCAATGCCTCCAAATTTTCAAAGCAAACACTATGACCACTAATTCAAGGTCATAAGTAGGATAGTTTCTCTCATGTACCTTTAGTTTCCTAGAGGCATAGGACATCACTTTTCCGTGTTGCATAAGCACACACCTCAAACCCACACGAGATGCGTCACAATACACTACAAAACCCTTTGTGCCCTGCGGTAAGGTCAACATCGGAGCGAAAGTAAGCCTATCTTTCAACAATTGGAAACTTTTCTCACAGGCATCCGACTACTCAAACTTCTTACTCTTTTGAGTCAAAGTAGTCAAAGGAGACGCAATGGACGCGAAACCATCCACGAACCTCCGATAATAACCCACTAGACCCAAGAAACTCCTAATGTCAATCGGAATCAATGGTCTAGGCCATTTTTTCACCACTTTCGTTTTCCTTGGATCTACCTCAACTCCCTCACTAGAGATGATGTGACCAAGAAATGTCACCGACCTCAACCAAAACTCACACTTGCTATATTTGGCATAAATTGATGTTCTCTAAGGGTTTGCAATACTACCCTCAAATGACCCATATGATCATCCTCATTCTTCGAATATACCAAGATATCGTCAATGAAGACAATAACAAATGAATCCGGTAATTTTGAAATACTCTATTCATTAGGTCCATAAATGTCGTCGGAGTATTAGTGAGACTGAAAGACATGACCAAGAACTCATATTGCCCATACCTAGTCCGAAAAGCCGTCTTTGGTATATCCTTCCTCTCACCCTAATTTGATGATACCCCGACCTCAAGTCTATCTTTGAAAAGTAACTCGCCCCTTGGTCAAATAAGTCACCAATCCGAGGGAGAGGGTACTTATTCTTAATGATAACCTTGTTGAGTTGGCGGTAATCAATACACATTCTCAAGGACCCATCTTTCTTTTTCACAAACAAAACCAGAGCACCCCACGGTGAAATACTAGGACTTATTAAACCTTATCTAGTAAATCCTTGAGTTAAGTCTTCAACTCTTTCAACTCGGTCGGATCCATCCGATACGGAAGAATTGATATGAGATTTGAATCTGGTAGAAAATCAATGCCAAAGTCAATTTCCCTTTCGGGAGGAATACTAGCAAGGTCATTAGGGAAGACCTCCGAAAACTCACTTACTACGGGTACGACTCAAAGGGAGGAACTTCGGATTCTAGATCTTAGACTCTTACTATATGATATAGACAACCTTTTGAGATCATTTTGCATGCTTTTAGATTAGAAATAATACAATCTCTAGAAATAGAATTTCCCCCTTCCACTCAACAATCGGTTCATTTGGGAAGTTAAACCTCACCACTCTTTTCCTACAATCAATGGATGCAAAACATGCATGCAACCAATCCATACCCAATATAATATCAAAATCAAGCATATCGAGTTGTACTAGATCAACATAAGAAACTCTATTGGGAAACATTATAGGACAATTTCTATACACCCTTTTTGCAACAACCAACTCACTAACCGGAGTAGACTTTATAAAAGGTTCATGCAAAATATCGAGTAAAATTTCAAACTTTTTAGCTACTAGAGGTGTAAGAAATAATAAAGTAGTGTCGGGATAAAGTATGGCATATACATCAAGAGAGAAAACTTTCAACATACCGGTCACCACATCGGGAGAGGTCTCTTGCTCACCCCTAGAGCGGAGAGCATAGAAGCGGTTCTTCTTTGGAGCATCACTAGAACCACTTGCTTGAGCTTGGACACTACCCTTGTCTTGACTCTTAAAGTTTGGACAATCTCTCATCTTGTGACCACTTTTGCCACAATCAAAGCAATTATCCGTCCCCTTAAGGCAATCACCATAGTGCTTTTTACAACATTTTCCACAAGTTGTCTTCTCATTTGGTGAGTTAGTACCTTTTCCCTTCTTTAATTTAGGGTTGGGCACCCTATCACCACTAGCTCTTGGGAATCTGGAAGGGACTTGATTAGAATCCCGCTTCTTAAATCTAGGCTTGTCTTGTATCTCAAGCCTATTCTTTGAAGAACCTCCATCAAATGACCTTGCTCTCTTAGCATCTCTAATTTTTTGCTTAAACCTTGCCTCCTCAACCCTTCTTGCATACACCATAAGACGGGAAATGTTCATGTTGTCATGTAGCATGGCCGATTAGCACTCCTCTTGTAAGTCTTCCGACACCCCCGTCATGAAATGGCTCATTTGGTATCTAGGATATGACACCAAATAAGGAGCATATTTGGACAACTTAATGAATTCCAAAGAGTACTCATGGACACTCTTTCCTCCTTGGCAAAGATTGATAAACTTCATCACTTTCTCCGCCCTCATCTCCCTAGGGAAGAACCGATCTAGAAAAGCCGCCTTAAAGATCTTCCAAGTCATCAGACCAACCCTCAATGGCCTAATATCCCTCCATTGCACATACTAAGTTTGAGCCACATACTTGAGTTGGTATGTGGACAATTCGACCTTCTCACTTGAAGACACCCCCATAGCATATAGTATCTTGTAGAACTCATAGATGAATTCTTGGGGGTCTTCATTAACATTAGACCCATAGAATGTAGGAGGGTTCATTCGAGATAAGTCCCTTAGACGGGAAACCACAGTATTGACTTGTTGATGAAAACGAGGAGCAATATCTCGATTGGCTTGGTCCATCAGAGCTTGGGCTTGAACCCTCACTGCTTGTGCTTGAGTAGTCATGGCTTGGGCCATTTGAGAACGAATAGCCCTCATCTCAGCTTCCGTCATAAATGGAGGGTTATCCCGGGCTTGATCCACATTAGCATCTTCGTCAAGTAGAGGAACTTGCTCATCATGGGGAGGAGCTCCCGCATTAGCAACTTCCTCCTCAAGTCTTAGAGACACATTCATTCGAGTGTTCATGCTTCATATAAGCACAACAATAGGATTAGATGCAGAAGCACACCATAAGTATACTCTATTAGCACTATATAAGATTTCCAAGAAAGAGAGTGATTCCTAAGCATCATATAGGCTCCAACTCATAAGTGTGGCGCGCTTCACAATTATGAATATAAACCTACATAGACGTGGTAGAGACGTGGTAGAGAGAGAGACATTAATCAACGATATTAAACATCATGCTCTGATATTAAGTTTGTCACATCCGGGTTTACCCCTTAGACGTAACCGGTGTCATCATCCTTTTCAAGGACTAAGACTAGCCTCTTAGTTTCATGTCATTACATTCATAGGTTGAAAAATGCAAAAAAAATTAGAACTTTCATTATCACTACTTGGAGGTTTACATAGATCTCTAAATACACATAATATATATTCATATTGAGTATACATAGACCCTTATTGTAGGAAGGTTACATAGCCTTCTACTTTTATTGCAAATACATATATAAAAATATAGAATTATTCTCAACGATTGTCTCATCTCATAAAATCTAAACGAATATCAAAATATGGGCATAGACCTTACATCAATTTAATAAGACCATGTATAGGTCATACGAAAGTACAATACTCCATTAAAAGAAAAGGAATAAAAGAGTCAATAAGCTCATAGCAAAATCCGTAAGCTAGAGTATGCCATCGCCCTCGAAAGTTGAGGACCTACCCCACTTGGATGAAAGGGACAATCCAAGCCTTCAACAATGTCGCCTTCTAAACTCTTCAATGACCGGAACCTAAAATGTTTGGGAAAAGGGAAGAAAATGGGGTTAGTACTCCACATGTACTAAGTGTGTGATCTTATGCAGATACACAAGCAAAACATGCTTAGAAATGACTTTTTCTTATCAAAACATGTCATGTTACCCCTTTAAGGACTTAATGCAGAGTCAAGTAAGTCATATCAATCAACCAAACATGCTTACTATCTCAATAAGTAATACTTATCCCAACATACTTTGAAACATGATTTAGTACAACCCTAACATCAAGGAATAATATCATAAGAATGAATAAGAGGTAAACATATCATAATAAGCAAGACAACTACTCACAAGTACTTATCAAGTCAACAAGTGCAATGACCAAGCAAAGCCCCATAACCTTACTCAATCAGGTATTTCAACAAGAAAACATGACCAATGTCCAACTTTACATATCATGACATTTAGGTTTACATTTCATCATATATTAACATTATAAACCAAGGCATATTCATAAATGAACTAATCTACATATAATATCAACAATGTGCCATGGTCATCATATATACATCATATATTATCATAACATAATCATATATAAGAACCACCTCCTAAGACTCCCCTAAAGGCTAATTAGTGCAATGCTTAGGTAGAGTCACATACCCTGACCTAGACTAAGCTAGACCCCTTAGGTTATTCAAGTTAGAGTTCAAGTTCTTTAATTCGTTTTACCTTTTGGGAACATCTTGCCCTAACCAATATAGACCACATGAGCTAGACTGGAATCCGATGTCATAAACCTTACACCGAAAGAAGGTGGAATACTTGCCAAGGTAGTACCAAAACATGAAACATAGCAACTACGTTGATCCACTAGCTAGTATTCCTATGGGAGCAACATTGTTCAAGAACTAGGAGATATAGTTGGGCCCCTCTTTATGCTCCATGCATTATAGTCTCCAATCTCAAGAGTAATGTAGTGTACCTACCTTCCTTATGTGAAAGGGACACTCCTCTATCTAGTTCACTCGGTGCTAAGCTAGAGTCCCTTTTTGAAATGTCTTTTAAGACTTTAATTATCAATCATAGCTTAATTTAGGCCATAGGGTCTACCTCTTGTATAATCATCATCATCAATACCTCAATAATAATTATATGAGTATAAGTCCTTTCATCACAATTCATATAAGTGAGGTTAACACATTAGCATTTCATAGCATATTAAGGCACATTGATAGTTTTCACCATTCTTATATCACATACACTTTAGTCAATCTTACAACATAGTCAAGACATTTCAATTCAACATCATGCCACCCTATAATCCTAGTATAAGGCATACTCCAATGTAATATCATGACTTAAGAACAATTAATCACAATTGGAAGTAAAAATGGAGATTCTAAGACTTACCAAGTCTTCCTCATAGTCTATCATCAAGGTCTTACCATCAACACATAACTCAACCCAACTTGGGGAGTAACATCATCACACAATAATAATCAATGAAATAAGAAAGGCCTATTTCATCTCTATAAGACAATTCATCTTTAGATCACAACTTGAGACAAGATACATAGTCCAATTTAAAATTATAATTCATAACCTAAATCACATCTCCAGAACTAGCATGATATGCCTATAATTCATCTTAATTTAATCATAATAACACCATAGGATAGTAATCTAATCAACAACCAACTCAACTGAATGATCACAATACAATATAGGTCAAGATCACTACCTAGGGTTAGGGGTAGAGGATCATATTCTTAAATTTATACCAAACCATCAACAATTACCATAAAGAAGTTGAATTACATGTTAATCTACTCAATATAACCATAAGAATTCTTAACGACCGGAATCTAGACCCCAGACAAGACCGGCGTCATTGACCTCTCAGAGGTCGCTAACCAGCCTACTTACGTCATTCTTACTTTACATAGGTTAATTTTAGCAGAAAATTTGAAATTTTTTATTCTTTAATCATACTTGCTAAACATTCGTTATATTTCGTAATCGTCCATCATCAACCATTTAACATTTAAGAGATAAGCAACTGAAAGAAATAATTCATTAAGTATTAATTGTAATAGCACCAATACAATGTCTGAACCAAAACAGTAAAGAAACACTAGTGGAACATGCTCCACTAGTTCAACTCTAAAACTACGCTAGAATGTAAAATAGTAGCATCCTCGAAAGCATGAGGACCTACCAAACTCTGGATGAATGCTGACATCTGGATAGCTGCAACAACGAACCTGTAGCTCTACCGTCCACCTGTGCCTGCACCTAAAAGTTGATGTTTGTATGGAATTAGTACACACTTGTACTAAGTATGGGTATATGCAAGCACACACCAGGGACATGCATAAGAAAGAATAACTCTTTCCTAACAACATGATTTTTGGAAGTCAAGTTAGTGGACTTGTTAAATTGAGATTGGGAAAGTTATGCCATGAGAGTGACATGCATCATCATGATTATCAAATTGCACACAACACATAACATCTGCATATAGCACATAACATATGACACATAGCTTCTTTCATATTATTCATTCATATGCCATGAGACTTTGTTATCATGGACATGACCTTAAGACTTTCCAAAATGAGGGCACAACATATAGGACCTCAACTAGGGAGGTTTCTTTAGCAAACAAAGAGTCTGCTTCATTCATTCATACGTACCTCATTTCAGTTCATTCATAGGCCAGTGTGAACACCAGTTATACCCAGGATGTAGTTTAAGACTTTCATCGGGTTTGTTGTGCCATGATCAAGAATAACCTAATGTCATTACCTGAATCTAGGTCACCTCTTGATTATTCTATCCTAAAACCTTCGGTATCATTCATTTCTTTATATGATTCATTTGAGGCTGGCCTCATTCATTCATTGAGAACTTTAACTTTAACCAACATAGATCATGTGAGCATCATGAAATCCAGTGTCTCCCCCACACCAAAAAGAGGTTGAAATACCGGCTAAAGTGACTCAATAACATGCTAGCGTATATGGGAATTTAACCCCGCCAGATCCCTATAGTGGCAGTATAGGTTCAAAGACTAGGAGATGTATGGAGACCCATACCCACAAGCCGGACAGTCTCATCTCATGAGAGTTACATGAACCTCCTCCCTTACCAAAAGAAGGCACACCGCTCATAGCTAGTCTATCGGTGCTCAGTATAAAGTTCCATTACATTCAACTCATACATCATGGAAGGTGGCTTCTAGTATGAGGACATCATAGCTAAATTGATGATTTCTCATCTCATCATTAGTATTAAGTGTTTTAGACTCAATATTTTCATTAGAGTGTTCATAGAGACTGGTCTCTTCATTATCTTACACTCTCCTTGGTGAGTACGTATTGGTAACATTTAGTTAGGCTCATTTGAGATTGCTCTCATCATATACATTAGCCTTACATCATGATTGTCACCACATTCTTCATTATTAGCACCTTTATTTTTCATAGTTACTCACCTCTTATTATGTGAATGATCATTTCTTCATTTCGTTACGTATATCTTAGGTTCACTTATTTTTGAACGTATGTTAGACTTATGAGTCTATACATACAAGCCATGGGGCTTCATTTATAGTTCGTTAAGTGATTCTTACTTTCCTATGATTATGCATTACAAGACTTATGTATCTTGTATATATGACAAGATCTTGATTTTTGATCTAAGTAGATGACAATATTCTTGAATATTTTACTCACGTATGACTTATGTATCAATATGGAGGTTTGGGCACGAGAACCCAAATCTTGAATTACTTGGATATCATTTATATTTTTCATTGATTTTATTTCTAATATTCATAACATTAGAACTCTAAATTAAATCTCAACATTTTCATGAAATAATTAATTTTTCTATTTTAATTAGAATTCTAAATTAAATCTCCATATTTGCATGAAAGAATTAATTTTCTATTTTTGATTAGAATTTTAAGTTAAATCTCAATATATACATGAAAGAATTAATTTTTTATTTTAATTAGAATTCTAAATTAAATCTCCATATTTACATGAAAGAATTAATTTTCTATTTTCATTAGAATTCTAATTTAAATCTCAATATTCACATGAAGGGATAAATTTTCTATTTTAATTTTGACTATTAATTAACCGAAAGGTTGGGGGTTCGAGTCCCCACAACCCCTTTGATATATATATATATATATTTCGCTGAGGAGGTTGTGAGGTGGTGGTTCGAACCCCCACATCCCCTCTATCTTTTATTTATTTAAATGGGGCAAGCAACAGTGAGGTTGTGGGATCGAATCCCCACAGCCTCACTTCTTTTCTTAATTAATTTCACCCATCCTTCAGCCTTGAGGTCATGGGATCCATTCCCACGCCTCGCGTCTCCTTTTCCCTATCTTTTTCCTTTCTGTCGCGCGTAGCTGGAGGTCGTGGGTTCGAATCCCACGCCTCCCATTTATTTTCTGAACTAATTTCCTCCTCCTTCTTTCCCCCAGGTCGCGTGTTCGACACCCCCCCCTCCAACCCCCATTTATTTTCCTTGTTCTTTTTTTTTTCGCGCAATACAGGGGCCAAGGTTTCGATTCCCCCCAGCCCCGTTTTTTTAAGCATGTTGTAGTAAGGTCCTGGGTTCGATCCCTGCAGGACTCACTTATTATAATTATTTTTTTCAGTTTCTTTCACAGGTGAGGTCTTGGGTTCGATTCCCATTGACCTAACTTAATTTATTTTATTTTAAAAACTCAGAATTTTACACTTTTGAAGGGTACAAAAATCTGGAAATTTTTGTCCTTCTCCAACCAATTTTAGATTTTTTTTTGCATAAGTTTAAATAGTTATAAGATGGTTATTCAATTCACTATACTTCATCATAATGAACATCACATTGTACACCGATTACACACAATAAATACACAACTTATACACCCTTAAACAGTGACTAAAACACTGCCCTGTACATGCCTATACATCAACTTTTCCGGTCATATTTTGATGATCATTATCGTGATTTCTCTCACTTAAACACATTCATATTTAATTTAAACACATCATTTATGCAAAAATCTAGCAGCACAACATACCCATCCTACAAATTTGTTAGGAAACTAAGGACAAGGACATACAAAGGTGAAACCTTAGTTGCAAGAGTTTAAGAAACGTTCGAAAGAAAGTACTCTTGGAGAAAGAATTCTATGAGAGAAACTCATACCTTTATTAATATTCAAACGAAGAATTTGCTGCCCAAAACCAAAAATCAGTCCAAGTTACCTCAACGTCCACACCACTAAACGAACAACTTCTCTTCGCCTTAATATTTTTTGTTGCTTTGTTTTTCTTAAAATTTCATGTGAGTTCTTCAAGTGTGAAGAACTCTTGATGTATTCTCTGGTTTTTGTTGTGCTTGGCATAATAACGTGAGAGAGATTGAGAACGTGAGAGAGAGTAAGGAGCGTGAGAGAGAAAGAGAGAGCTATTAGGGTTAGGAGACTAAATTCAAGACTTTGTCAAATAGAATTTAAATCAAATTAATACAAAAATGGTTTATTTTTATTAATATGAGAAAGGACCATTATGCCCTTAAAATTTTAGATTTTAAATTAATAATTAAATCACCTTAAGTACCTATTTATTTGATTTATTTTTCCCTTTTTTTTAGATCGTTAAAATTAATAACTCAATCCATAACTTCAATTTCGTAATTGAATGAAGCCCATAAGAAAATTCAACTTTTTGAAATCCATTTTGAAGGAACTCTCTGAGGAAAGAGTCTCAAAGGTGAATAGAACCCATAGCTTAATGTTTTGTGAACAATTTGATGATGAATTCGTCCCTTTCTAGCCCCCTAACCCTTATCCTTGGTAGTCTTCAATGGTGAGTTCATGTAGAGAGAGAAATAAGAGAGAAGGAAGAGATTTTATTTCAGAGTTATGTTAGACTAATGTTGGTTGGGAGTATTTATAAAGGGTCTTAATCAACTTAATTAACTCCTTTAACCCCTAATTAAACCACCTAACACCCTAACTAATTAAATGAAATTATTTGAAATTTGGCAGTGAAACTCGACCCTCAAAAATAAGACCCCGAAAGACGGGCCGTCTCTGAGTTGATGGACAGCCCCCCCCTTCGTCCTACACTCCGTAGACTTGTTCAAAGATTGTGCAGGAGAGGGCTTCCTCCAAATTTTCCAATTGTGGGACGACCGTGGAATCGATGCCCCGTCGATACACACACGGACCGTATCCTGCACCTCTTCACTCCGTCGATGAGTTCAGAGGTTGTGCATGTGAAGGGTCCTTCTCCACCTCCCTAAATGTGTGACGAAGGTGGCATCGACTCCCCATCGATCCACACACGGTCTGTCTTATGTCTCATCGATGCACACTACCAGGCAGTGTTGCATCAAACTACAGGGGTCCTCCTCAAGGGCCCTTGGTTGGTCCTTGCGAAGTCGTACCCGAATGTTTCAACCACGAAACAACTCAAACACCTATTAGCTACCTTTCCACCAATTTTCATACATTTTCAACTCCTAAAAGTTAGTAAAATAGGCTAAGGTACTCTTACATCCCTTTGAACCAACTTCCCGGACGTTTTTGGATGTTTTGGTTCTTAAACCTCCTAAGTGACCTATATTCATTAAAAATGGACATAGAAACAGTGCTTAGACTTTGAGATACCTATGTTAGGCTTTACAATATGTCTTGGATTTTCAAGGTGTTACATTATGCCATTTTATGCCTAAAGTATGTCATTTTACTTAGTTTAAACCTAATAACTTAGTCAAACATACCCAAAACCTTTATTCATAAAAAATATCCAAACTTAGAGCAAAAAGAGAAAGAAAAGGTGCTTGTTTTCTCAGGAACACGCAACAATTTTTTTTTCAAGTTTCAGCCCCAAAATTGAAGGATTTTTTGAAGATTTTTTCACCATGTATGTGGGATTTCACTACTCCACCCTTTCACCTATTAGGTCCCTAGAATTCAGTCAGATTCTCGATTTGCTATATCTTTCATAGAACTAGGGTTTCTAAAAGCCTTAGATATTAGTTGTGATTTAGTTGTTAGTGCATTCCTAATTAGATTATCATATTTTTTGGAATCATTGCTTAGTTCTTTGCACAAAATTGAGAACCCTATTGTTTAGATTCTCTTAGTTTATGAATTACACATGCTAGGTCAGTAAGTATATATACATGCTTCAGTTTTAGAATGTCACATTATTAGTATGTAAATGTTACATTCTTAGAGTTGCAATCGGCAAGGTAAACAGTTCATAACGTAAAGCACGGGTAGTGAAATCATATTTTTCTTTTCATATTGGAAATACGGATCAAGTATCTACAATATGTGTAAAAATCACAGCCAAAAGTTTCATGGATTTTTACAAGACACTTCAAAGTCAGCCCACAATTCTACCTTGCTCGATGTTTCAATGTTGCGCGTTTGTGTCAAAAAATCATAATTTAAAGTAGGAGTTCCTGAATCTCGAGGTTCTTCTTTTGTTACGGTGAGGGCTTCATGAACTTCAATGTATGTAAAAATAATGATCATATCAAGATTTTTATGAACTTTCACAAATAGGCCTTTGACATGCTAAGATCAACTTCAAAATATGATGATTTTGTTTTCACGTTTGAGTGGTTGTGGTATAAAATTCATAACTTAGCGTAGAAACTTTTGAATAATGAAATGATTTTTACGTTGTAAAGTAGACTCCAAGAACTGCAATATATGTAAAAATCATGGTTAAAATCTTTGAGTATTTTTACAAATGTGCCTTTAAAGTTAGCTAAGATGCCTCGCTTAAATCTTCTCTTTTGCTCCTCTGTGATGCATTTGAACTTATGTGCTAGGTATATAATTTTAAAAAGTTAGTGTGATGATCACGCAATGCCACCAAAAAACCATTATTTCTACTCGTGTGACTGAGCTTAGAGTGATTAAACCAAGTACCTATGTACCTCGGTGAAGAGATCAAGTCATATTATAGTTCAAGATGATGAGTTTTTTTTCTATTTTGGGGTCGTACACTATTTATACTTTTGCGGTCTAGGATTACTACACAGTTTATACTCAAACATTAAGAAGCATTGTAACGTGCATTTTAGGCTTGTACATTGATGAGGATTTCAACTTGTAGTTTAGGCTCGTGCGTCGATGAATATTTCACATGCAGTTTAGGCTCGTATGTAGATGAGCATTTTGAGTTGCAGTTTAGGCTCGTGCATCGAGGAGAGTTTCAACTTACAGTGTAGGCTTGTGTGTTGAGGAGCATTTCAATTTGCAATTTAGGCTTGTACATCAAGGAGCGTTGCAACTTATAGTTTAGGATCGTGTGTCAAGAAACATTTCAACTTGGAGTTTAGGCTAGTACATCAAGAAGCATTGCAGGAAAGAATTTCATCAACGTAACTGCCCCTCTAACCTTTTGTGATGAAGCACTTATATACTTTGATTTGGTGTTGGATTTTATACTTTCGCATTGTTGAAGTTGTTTTGTACTTGATTTTGTGTCAACTTTTGAAAGTCAGAGTTTAAAAGTCCATTGATGCTTTTGCCTTTTGAGAGCGATCAAAGTCCAAGTATCACCACTCTATTCTTTGGAGAATTCATCTATATTGGATATTTTTTTTGTTTTCTTCAAGGTGGAAACTTCAACTGGTTCAAAGTTCTCAAACTGTAGTATGATGACACCTTCCTAAATTTTTTGGCGATACCACAAGACATAGAATTTCTAAAATTATATCATTTTTATGATCAAGTCTTACACGAACATGGTTTGTCTCATCTGTCTCACCATCATCGATGATGACCTTTCCCTTACATACCGATGTCATGATCTTTTCCTTTAGAATGTAGTATTTTATAGTGTCATGAATGATGATGCGGTGAAATTTAAAATACATAGAAACATCAACTTTATTGGATTCTTTAGGTCGCTTTGACTCGGCAATGCAATAACTTTCTTGGTTAGAAGCTCATCAAGAATCACAGGAACATCAAATTCCGAAAAGGGATACTCTTTTTATTGTAACTCCTTCAATGTCGATTGATATTTATTTCTTGCATTTGTTGATGCGCCTCGATCTCTTTCAACGTTTTTCTCGTGGAGGTCTTCATAAAAGTCGTTGTACCGCCAAGGACTCATTAGTTGTGTAGTCTAACGATTCTTTGAATTGTGTATCTTCTTCTCTTGGATCAAAGACATGAGATGTCTTCATGGCTTGCAATACTCAACTCCATGTCATGAGTGCGTGTAGCTAATTCTTCAAAACTTTGAGTCTTAATTCCCTGAAGGATATATACAAGGCCTCAATACATTTCTTGTATACAAATTTCTATTGTGGAGATTTCAGAATGTTGGTCCTTGCAATCTAAGCTCAATATTCGCCAATTATTGATATAGTCCACTACAGGTTCATCCTTACTTTACTTATTGTTTGTCAATTTCATCATGCTCACTGTACGACGAGTACTATAAAAACAATTGAGAAATTAATTTTCTGGTTGCTCCTAGCTATCAATTAGTTCTGGCTCCAAGTTCATATACCAATCAAAGACGTTTCTATTAAAGAACAAACAAACTGCTGGAAAAGAAGATCACTATGTGTACTAACACTACTACAATTCTCAACAAAATGAGCAATCCTTCTATCAAATTGTTGCAATTTTGATGGTTGATATCCAGTTGACATCAGTAGACCCTCAATTTTCTTAGAATATGATTTTGAATATCCTAAGGAACTTAGTGGTGGGCCACCATATTGAGCTTTAATGGTGTTTGTGATCATGTCTTATAGTTGTTGAACTGTTAAGTGGCCACTAAAGTAGATCACTTTGCGCTTTAAGAGTCAATTGGCTTGGTGGGAGAATCAATATCAACTATTTCTTTTATTATTAGAATATGATGTGACTCTCTAAAGTTGTAGAGATCTAAGTTGCTTGTAAGTTGGGTGATTTAGAGATTTTTTATTATCAATAGACTTCTTCAAGGCTTCTATGATTTGATCCATTATTGCAAACATCTCGTCCATGTCAGTTGCGTCAATCATCAAGGAGTTAACCTTTGTTCAAATTAAAGAGTCTATTCAATTCTTAGATTCACAAAAATTGAAACCAAAGTGAGAAAGTTCATCAAAAAACTTAGATGCAATGTTTCCCCATGGATTGCAGTTGAGTGCCATTTGAGACTAAATGTCCAAGAAGGTGAAATATTCAGATCCACTCAATGTTCTTGTCTTGAACTCGCGTCGAATGATTGAATCAACATTTGAAGTCAACAAATGTGGCAATAGTAGAGTCCTCACATGAAACATCATTGATCTTCTTGAAGACCATTGCAAATTTGAACTTTTTTGTTTTTTGATTTGTAGGAGGAGAGCAGAATTGGTTCCCCTAGATGTGCCAATTTATTTGCAACAAATTTCCTTACAACATAATTGATCCTACGGAGCGTGCCGAATTTGTTAATAACAAATTTTTGTAAGTACTGAAAATTAACTACACGAAAAAAAATGTGATTTTACTAATGAATCATGTGAGTAAAATTCTGGTGTTCTCTTGATTCTTCTCTCCTAAATTTCTTCGTGATTCGAGGGTCTTTAGTAGCGTACTTCTCGAATTGTTGGATGTTGCAGACCTCTTGAGATGTTGATTTTCAAGAACGTCGAAAAGTGTTTCGTCGTTTCAAGTTGATCTCCGTGAAGAACTTCGTTGATCACTCGTTCGAAGAATTATGTACATAGTTGATGTTATAGCTTTCTCCAATTGAAAAATGCTTGTTGAAGAGTTTTCTTCATCCTTTTGAATGTCATATCTATCCCCTATTTATAGTTGTAGGGAGTGGACAAAGTTGCAAGTGATTGGTCAAAGGATGTCATTTTGACACTTGACGCATTGTGATTGGTCTTGTATTTGACCGAGACTACCACCTCATTTTGACAGTGGCGTCACATTGTTGATCTTGGATTCCTACTCACTGTGACATGTGGCATGTGTTTGGGCTTCCAGGTGAAATTGATCTTGGACTTGAATTTAATAATAATGAATTTATTTATTTGTGAAGCCGAAATAATCATTCTACCCAAATAAACATGGATTTAAACAAAATTTTATATGAATTAAATCCAATTAAATTTGTGTGTCTACATATGTATTTGACATGATAATTATATTTGCAACTCCATAATTTTGGCGATAACTAGTTGATTAAACTGCTAATGTGATGATTAGGCTATATATGAACCTTCGTAGAAATATTCTAACTTTGTGAAGTAGCGTCACTTGAATTGTTGCGACTTTTCATGAAAATAAGTATCTGTTGTAAGATAACTTTTGTATAGACATGACCATCATACATAGATGAATTGATGCATTGGTGTATAAACAATAAATCTTCTGTGATAATAATGATAATAAAATCCATTTAAGTTGGACTGTAACATTCACGAAGGTGTCATAAGTTTTGCATCAAAAAAGGCTTAAATTCCATAGTGGAGTAAGAATATATCATGGTTTATGAAAAAAAACATGATTTGAAATGTTGTGGCCACACCTGATGCAACCCTACTAAGATATTGATATAACGATGATATTTTTGATATGCCTATATAAAATAATTGTTTATGATTTATATTGATCTTGTAAAATCTATTTTTAAAAGATGCAGTATGTATAATAGATGTGTGAATAAATAAGGCTAAAAAGTCCTTAAACTAAACACAAGTGATGGAAACCTAACTTTGAGTTACTATACACTCGAACAATACAAGTTGAATGGATAATAACAAGCTACTTTGTGTTGCTAAAGCACGGGTCTTCTTTTTAGATCCTTGATTTAAGTTTACTGCATACTGTTATGTGATAAGTTGAGGAGTTGCTAAATGCTTGAAATAACAGAGGCATAGTAACAAACTCCATAGTGTATCTGTTACACGAAGGTTGAATCAATTGTTAATGAAATTAGTATATGTCTACAGGAATAAGGACATAATAGCTAATTTCACCTATATGTACATTGAAGTGCTGCCGCTTCTAGAAATATCTTAAGGTCTGGTCTTGTAAATATTCATGAGATCAAGATGAGCACCTGGTCAGAAATGTGTTAAAGCAAATACTGGGGTTTCTAAGCTAAAATAATGTGTGTGATATTTTGAGTTTGACACAAAATCTTTAAAGATATCAATTACTTCATCAGAACTTTTTACTTAAAGATCAAATCTTTTATAAGATACTCTCTGGTAAGCATGATGTTATGAGAAATATGATAAACTAATGGGGGATTGTTGGATTTCGTAATATATAAAGGTCTTAAATTGAACAAAGACATTTTGTTCCTGAAAGAACATGACTGTTTTGAAGAGTCATTTGTTCATGAATGAACATGACCATTATGAATAGTCATTTGTTCATGCAAGAACATGACTCTTATGAAAAATCATCTCTTAAGTTCTATAAATATAAGGACTCTCTAGAAGAAGCCTTAGAGAATATGCATGTATAAACAAAAGATTTTGTTGTATCTTTGAAGAGAATTGTTTGTATTCACCAAAATATGTGTATGAGTAATAACTCTCTAAAGAAATTGATTACACGTCACAAAGTCATCTTCTTCTTCAATTTATACTTCCTATGATTTTCTAACCGACTTGTTGAATCTTGGGAAATATAACTTAACCGGTGAAATATCCTTAAAAATAATGTCGTAGGCACACCTCAAGCTAAAAGATTTCCATGATTTCTACTATTTTTCCAACAATCTTTATGTATTATGCCTAAGGATGGTTCTTGTTTTATCAAGTCACGTTGAAATAGAAGGAATATCCGTTATTGTCTTCTCTATTTTTTTTAAATGCAATTATGAAAGCGATTGATTGATGGTACATTTCAATCTTGCTTCTTTCTTCAGTTGGATCATTTATAGCTTGGCCACACCTAAGCAACGGTTGCGTTTACATTAAACAACTCCACATGGTACAACAACTCAAATGGTAATGCAAGTTCAAAAAACACAATTCCTTCCCAAATAATTGTTGCATATTTCATGTAACAATAAATCAATCTTTTTTTGAATAATTTTATAATATTTCTTTTGAGCAATTAAATATTTATACACAACTAATATTATTTTAAAACTTGTAAAATTATACTTAATATGTTATTATTATAATTGATATTTTTTAACTAAGGGACAACTAGAAGTGATGTAGCGAATATATATTTATATGCTTTGCCGGCCATGTCGTTCAAGTTATATCATACATGCATTTTGGTGGGAATTGAAGAAAGATTATTATACTTCACAATTATCAACCATTCAAGCTTTTATCTTAAATTACTAATTTTTGATTTCTAATTACCATTTGAACATGAAATGTCGTTTTAAAATTTAAAAAGGTCTAAAAAGTGGAATTTTATATGCAAATTATTTTAAAATGTAAAACTTCATCCATAAGTTTATTTATTATAAAGAAAATTACATCTTGAAAGAGACTGTATATCCCATGTAAACTGCAGATTATATTAAACAACATCTAATTATTGTTGTTGATTAGTGGAACTTTAAAATTAAGAGATAAGTTATATGAGTGCATAAAACATCAAACCAATTTAATTTCACATCATAGGGCTAGAAGTACTAATGCAGGAAAAGAGAAGCATGCTACAATCTCTCGAATCAAAAATTTAATACAGATTTTCTTTTAAAATAATTTGTTTGCATGAGAGTGATGAGCTTTTTAAAAAAAAATGCACAAGTACCCCTTAGACTATGATCGAAATTTCAGAAACACACCTTAATTAAACTAAGGTCCTATTACCCCTGAATACTTTATTTGAAAAAAATTTGCACCTTTTTGACTTACATGGCATCCAAATATCTCTCACGCGCCTCAATTGCGTGAAGTCACACAGTGTGCCACGTAAAAAAATGTGTATAAAATTACAAAAAAATAAGTTTGTGGGGTGTGGTAATAGGGCATTAGTTTAGTTAAAATATATCTCTCAAATTTCAGTCATAATCTAGGGGGTACTTCTACATTTTTCCAATAAAATAAAATCTCACCTGGTGTTAGTACCCTTTATTGGAGCATTGACTAAATTTAGATCCCACACTGCATAGCTCATTCATGACTGATAATTTCAACATGATTTTCTCGCTCAAACTTTAGATTACTGATTAATGATAGAGCAGCCCCACGACTTCCACGCTCCAGCAAAATCCATATTGATGAGAGTGATAAGCTATACACCCATGTTAACATGAAGTTAGAATCACCACCATTCATTCATTTACTCATCGAGAAGTATTCACCAGTGATGAAGTCAAATTAATGGGGGTAAATATGTTTGGGACTATCGAATAGTTAAAGCATAAAAAATAACAAGAATTACTAAATATTATTCTCTCCATCTCATATTAATTGATTAAATGGATGTGTATTCTTTAATACTGTCCAAAATTTTAGAGACACTTAAATTATGCTAATGTCTTATTACCTCCCGAACTTATTTTATAAATAATTTTTTATCTTTTCTCGATCTACGTGACTCTATCTTCTAGGGCCAGCGTATGTTGACAATTTTTTCAAGCTTTCTGGTTGATAGTGTCACGTAGGTCGAAAAGGGTACAAAATTATTAATAAAATAAATTGGGGGAGGGCGGATAATAGGACCTTAGTATATACTATAAGTGTATCTCTGAGATTTCAGGTATAGATCGGAGGATGGGTACTTATATATTTTCTCTTTTTTATTTTTTATGGTGCTTAAGAAATCATAACTAAGAAGATAACTTTACTAATTCACCTATTAATTATTTTTTATTTTTTTGAGAATTTACAAATAAATATGAATACTTGAATACTTTTAAAATCAATTAATTGTGAGGATAATATAAAAAAAAAACATGTAATGCTTTCTTGATTTGGTAAGGTGATCAACTAATGTTAGATGACAACTACTCACTCCGTCTAGAGTTGTCAAAAAGGGCAGGTCAGACCCATCGGACCCAAGCCTCATGGGCAAGGAAATTTGATGGACTACGGCGGGCCGACCCTTCATTTGGAATGGCCTGAAAATGATAGACTCTATAAGGGTTGAGGGATAGGGTGGGCTAGCACTTCTTTTTTTTTTTTTTTATTTTTTTCTTTCAAACTTAAAATTCTATAACATCAAAAAATGAGAAGACTTTCAAATCAAATATGTCAAACAATGGTGTTGTTTCAATAATTCTAGCAAAAAATCTAGTGTTGTTGGGAAGTAGTAGAACAAATAAAGTAGTTTTGATGATTGATAAAGTGAAGACATGGTGTCGTATGTGTACAATTATGAGAGATTGTGGCGAAGAAGAAGGCAGAATTGTAAAGAAGGAAAAGAAGGAAACAAATATGGAAATAAATCAAGAAGGAAAGAAATAAAAAAGTAGCAATTCAAGCCAAAGAAGGAAAGAAATAAAAAAGTAGCAATCCAAGCCAAAGAAGGAAAGAAATAAAGAAATTACAATTCAAGTCAAATAAGGAAAGAAGTAAATACAGACAAGTTCAAGAAGAAAAATGATTTGTAATTTCTTTCCTTGTAGAAGTTGAAAGCTAATCAAATCTATAAAAGGATCAAGAAGTTGAAGGGAAAAAGTGTCTTTGCAATTACAAAAATCGAGAGAATTTTTCCAGCAAAGCCAGAAGGATAGGTATGGCATATTCACGAAATATATCATCTTGAGAGCAGTATTTTATGGAGAAAAAATGCAGGCCTTTGTTACAGAAACGCAAGGACCAGGTTCACCTTCATCACAACAAAATAAGGACCAGGTTCACGAGACCTGTTCTGCTCAGAATTATTGGATATTGAAGTTTGATCAATTAAAGTCTAGGGTTATTAGTCTTTATTGATTTGTTCTAGGTTTATTATTGAGTTGTAATAATTCCTAGATTTGTAACAAAAAGTGGGTTTGACTTCTTGGGAGTTGAATCTTGAGAGAATTGTAACAAGAAGTGGGTTTGACTTCTTGGGAGAGAGGTTGTGAGAATTGTAAACAAGAAGTGGGTTTGACTTCTTGGGTGGTTAGAGTTAACAAGAGTTGAGAGATTTTGTAAACAAGAAGAGAGTTTGACTTCATGTTGAGTGGAGAGTTTTCGATTATAGTTAATCGAAAAGGGTAGAAGTTTAGAGTTAGATTCATTGATTAACTGAGTTGTAAATCTTGAATTAATAGAAAACTGCGGTGTGGTTTTTCCCTTCCTTGAGTTAGGAAGGTTTCCACGATAAATCTTTTTTTTATTGTGTTACGACAAAATTACAAGAACCTGGTTCATGTTTTAGGGGTAAGGTTTCTTCAATTGGTATCAAAGCAGGTCTTTTCATTAAAAAACTAACATCTTGAAAAGTATCAATGGTTGCACCACCTACACCACAGGAAGGAGCTTCACAAACTCGACCACCACTGTTTAATGGAAAGTATTATGGATGGTGGTAGAATCGCATGATGGATCATTTACTAGGATAAAATTCAGACCTATGGGGAGTCGTGTTGGACGGTCCAACCATACCCATGAAGAATGGAATTGATGGAACCACTCAAGTACCAAAAGATAGAAAAGAATGGAATGTTGCAGATAAACTTGCAATTCAGAACAATGCTAAAGCAAAAAAGATCTTGATATGCGGAATAGGTCCAGATGAATACAATCGAATATCATCATGTCAAGATGCTAAAGCAATATGGGAAACTTTGCAAACTGCGCCTGAAGGAACAACTCAGGTAAAGAAGTCTAAAATAGATAACTTGAACAGACAATACGAACTGTTTCGAATGACAGAAGGTGAAACAATCCAAGAGATGCATACCAGGTTCACTGCTATCATTAATGAAATCTACTCACTAGATGAAATAATTCCCAATGGGAAAGTAGTCAGAAAACTTTTGAGTGTTCGTCCAGAATCTTTGGAAAGTAAAGTAGAAGCCATTACTGAAGCCCGTGATCTACATAAGTTAGCTATGGATGAACTCATTGGAAATCTCATGACCTATGAACTCAAGAAAAAACAAGAAAAGGAAATTGGAGGCAAAAGAAAAGAGAAGAACCTGGTTCTTACAGGCACAATACCAGAAAATGTTGAGGACGAAAACATTGCGTTAATGACCAAAAGGTTCTCAAGAATGTTAAAAAAGGGACAGGTGTACCACAAAAGGAACTCTCCGAAAATCACTAAAAATCCAATAGAGTATGTCACAAGTGTGGAAGTCCGGATCACTTTGTCAAGTTTTGTCCATTAAATGCTCTTGAGAAAAAGAGGAATAGTTCAGAAAAAAAAAAAGGAAATCAAGAATGATAAGTACATTCCCACAAACAGAAGAATGACCAATCAAGAAGCGGATCTTTCAACGAGAAGACCCTTTGACGCTATGGGGGACTTATCTGAAGAAGAATTTGAGGATGAAGGGTTCGAAAATCATTCACTACTTGCAATAGAACAATCAAATAAATATGATTTTCGGTGAAGAAGAATTTGAGGATGGAGGGTTCGAAAATCAGTCACTACTTGCAATAGAACAATCAAATAAATATGATTTTCTTGCACTCATTGCTGAAACAGATTCTGAAGATGATGAAGAAGATGACAAACAAAGCAAGGTAAGTTTTCATCACATCAAAGTAAATATTGAATCATATTCTAAAAAGGAACTAGAGTCCTTATTGAGTACTCTTATAGATGCATATCAGTCTGTCAATTCTGAAAGAGAACAAGTGATGGAAAACTATGCATCTTTAAGAGAAGTCAATGACAATCTTGAGAAACACAATCACTTTCTTCAAAATAAATTAAAAGAACAGATTAAAATCTCAGAGTTAAGTCACAAGGGCAAAAACTCTGCTAGTGAACTTCAATTAGCTCTAGAAGAAAAAATAAAATTGTTAACCATAAAATGTCAAGCTTTAACAGAAAGGAATAGGTTGCTACAAGAAAATCTTGATCATACCAAACTGGATCTGGAAAGAAATCTTAGATGGACCAGGTCCTCTGAAATTTTAACTCAGATTCAAGAAAGGAAAACCACTAGTCAAAGTGGGATAGGTTTTGAAAAACAGAATAATCTTGTGTCACACACTATTCACATGTATAAAAGTTTATGCACTCATTGTGGAAACTCAGGTCATTTACAGAATCAATGTAAAGCTTTATTTGAGGCTTTTCAGAAAAATTTTAAGTTCACCAAAAAAGAAAAGACTGATACAGCTAAGAACCTGGTTCGAAATAAAAATGCTCCAAATAAAAGGTTTTCTTATTTGCCTTTATGGGCTAGAAGAAATCTTATTCATCCTTTTAATCACATAAAGGGGCCCAAGCTAATCTGGGTTCCCAAGACTAATGTTTGACTAGTGTTTCAGGTGAAGGTGAGAGGGAAAAGGCCAACTTGGTACATGAATAGTGCATGCTCCAAACATATGCTAAAAATGGTAGAAAATTTCCTCTCGCTCTTTGATTTTCAAGGAGGCAGTTTATTCCTTGAAAAGGATGAGAAAAAATGAAAGAGACAAAAAAAAAGTTGAAGAAAGTGACATGATATCAAACATCTTTAATGATGCAAATTTAGGGAACACTGCATATGAACCTGGTTCACATTTAACAATCATTGATGCAACTGCAACATGAATTACTACTAATCTATGGTTCTGGAGATTGGGGAAATAATAGAGCAATCGGGACTGTAAGAGTATGCTACCTTTAGGGGGAACTTTGTTGTGTGAACATGGTCCTTGTTGTTCATTGGAAGGTATTTAAAATTGACAAGGGTTGGTTCTCTATGACAACTTGAGATTCGTTTGATCTTGGAGAATATGATGATGTGACATTCTCATAGGGCCTTGAATATGAAAAACTTGAGAAAAATCAGTCAAAGCATGGTCTTATCGAAACAAGTACACACTCAAATCACATCTCAAACAAAGTTTAGAAAGTCTGCGGATGTTATCTCTTCTCTTTGCTAACACCATTAAGTAAATCATGAAGAAACACAAAAAAAAGGGAACCTGGTTTCTCTGTAATACTCAGGTATGTACCATCCTTTTTCAATGCATTAATTTCCTGAGTTTGGGTCAAACATAAGCACTAATGAACCTGGTCGATCATCAAAAATTCAACTTTCTTAAAGATCACCAAGAACTCTCTTTGACAATAAGCATCGTTCAATCTCAAACTGCTCTAATGATGAAAATCTCAATATTGAAGTCACTCATGCTTTAATTTAGGGGAAACCTTGCTTTACCACCCACATCTGGACCAGGTTCACAAACTCCAAATTGATATTTCATTCATTCCAAGTGTATAACTTGTCTATCTCTCAGGGGGAACAATTCTCACATAAATAAATTGTTGCTTGCTTTCATTATTGATAAACACATCTCTTTGTGCACCAAAATGTGATGAATCTCTTACTGGTAGTTGGTACTCCTTCAAAGTTGTCATCAAGAAAAAGGCTATAAAAAAAAGGAAAGAAAATCATGGAGGAATGAAAATGTTACGCAGTAGAGTTTAACAAAAAAAAGGTGATGATGTATCTCATGTTTCTCTTGATGAAATTTCACATTCTAAGAAAACTGATCAGAATAAAGAAGCTGGTGCACAATGGGCATACTGAAAAAAAATTATCAATGGCAGTAAATATCCCTTTCTTCCTCACTTTAGTAATCTTTATCCCAATCCTTATCCTCAAATTTTAGACTCTTTTGACTCTTTGATGTGCTTATGTTTGTCTCATACTCATGATATTATATGTTTTTGATTAAGGGCATAAACTGGTACATATTTATTTATTTCGTTTCTCATTGAAGATCTTAATTGTGTATGAGTTTAAGATGACTAATATCCTCAGATTAACTAACCATTTTGTTAGCAGAAGTGTACTTGAAAGTGTTGCCCAAGTGGCTATGAGTTAAAAATGATATTACACTCATTGAATGTTATTCGAGTTCTTTGGTTATTGGTTTTCAATGATGCCAAAAGGGGGAAATTATATAATGTGGATAGACATATGCATAGTTTGTCATCATCAAAAAGGGGGAAATTGTTGGGGAATGAGAAAACATGAAGTTTGTAGTTTTGATGGATGACAAAGAATTGAAGTTTTGATCACAAACAAAGAGTCTTGATGTGTAACAAATCATTGGTTATCATCATCAAAAAGGGGGAAAATGTTGGGAAGTAGTAGAACAAATAAAGTAGTTTTGATGATTTATAAAGTGAAGGCATGGTGTCGTATGTGTACAATTATGAGAGATTGCGGCGAAGAAGAAAAAGTATTGAGGCAGAATTGTAAAGAAGGAAAAGAAGGAAACAAATATGAAAATAAATGAAGAAGGAAAGAAATTAAAAAGTAGCAATTCAAGCCAAAGAAGGAAAGAAATAAAAAAGTAGCAATTCAAGTCAAAGAAGGAAAGAAATAAAAAAGTAGCAATCCAAGCCAAAGAAGGAAAGAAATAAAGAAATTACAATTCAAGTCAAATAAGAAAAGAAGTAAATATAGACAAGTTCAACAAGAAAAAAGATTTGTAATTCCTTTCCTTGTAGAAGTTGAAAGCAAATCAAATCTATAAAAGGATCAAGAAGTTGAAGGAAAAAAGTGTCTTTGCAATCACAAAAATCGAGAGAATTTTTCCAGCAAAGCCAGAAGGATAGGTATGGCATATTCACGAAATATATCATCTTGAGAGCAGTATTTTATGGAGAAAAAACGCAGGCCTTTGTTACAGAAACGCAAGGACCAGGTTCACCTTCATCACAACAAAATAAGGACCAGGTTCACGAAACCTGTTTTACTCAGAACTATTGGATATTGAAGTTTGATCAATTAAAGTCTAGGGTTATTAGTCTTTATTGATTTGTTCTAGGTTTATTATTGAGTTGTAATAACTCCTAGATTTGTAACAAGAAGTGGGTTTGACTTCTTGGGAGTTGAATCTTGAGAGAATTGTAACAAGAAGTGGGTTTGACTTCTTGGGAGAGAGGTTGTGAGAATTGTAAACAAGAAGTGAGTTTGACTTCTTGGGTGGTTAGATTTAACAAGAGTTGAGAGCTTTTGTAAACAAGAAGCGAGTTTGACTTCTTGTTGAGTGGAGAGTTTTCGATTATAGTTAATCGAAAAGGGTAGAAGTTTAAAGTTAGATTCATTGATTAACTGAGTTGTAAATCTTGAATAATAGAAAACTGCGGTGTTGTTTTTCCCTTCCTTGAGTTAGGAAGGTTTCCACGATAAATCTTTGTTTTATTGTGTTACGACAAAATTACAAGAACCTGGTTCTTGTTCTAGGGGTAAGGTTTCTTCAAGTGTGATTAGCATGTATGTACGATACTAGATACGCGATACATGTATATGATGTGATGCATCCCAAATATACGAGCGAGATAAGAGAGTGGCGAGCAAGATGGGAGGAAGGCGAGGGCGCGAGATTTGTCACATGTGAATCCATTTGAATAGAGTGTATTTAGAACAAATCTAATTTTGGGTTCATGTATCTGAATTACCAAATTTTTGTAAGATTCGTAATATTACGATATAGCAAGTCATAATCAAGCCTTAAGAGCCAAAGATTTATATGAATCGGACTTGTAACTTGAAAAATTCTGCCTCAACTCTACCCCAATAAATATAATAGATTGGATTGGGCCAGCCTCATGGGTTAAGCCCATTTCGGAGGTTCTACTCCTTTCCAACAATAGTTGTTTACTTTATGAAATCAAAGAATAATTTTTTACTTAGTTCCTAATTTATCTTTATCGTCAATTATTATTATTTTCGTATCATATTTTTTCAAGACATTGTCTTTATTATATTTAAAACACGATATAGTAAAATTAATTTTATTTATAATTTCTTAAGAAATGTGCAAAGTCAATAATAAAAAAACATTTTAAATATCGTAATCAACTAATAACACAAGAATAATGATACCAAATGGTTTTATAAATTTCTTTTTTTTAAAAAAAAAGTGTTTTAAAAAATAAAAAATATAGATAAATAATTGGAGCAGTGGAAGGAATGGTCGTCAAACGAAAACAACAAGAGTAGGTAGCAGAGGAAAGGAAAGAGACAATTTAATAAATTCACGGGCATTTTCTCTTTGTTAGTAACTGCACAGTGCAGAGAAGCAGTGTCTGTGATCCAACGCCCCTTCACCTCTTTTTCTTCAACTACCACATTTAAATCCTTTTTCCTAATTCAACTTCATCCTTGGAATAATCTGTTTATTGATGTGGGATCTGACCTAGTAGTAGCAGCAGCAGCTACTATCATAAGTGAAGAGGAGCGAGCAGTTATTGTGTTTGTTCCTTTTTTCTTCATTTCCACTTCCATACACAAGTTGAAGTCTTAATCCATTTGTCTTGTAGATTTGAAGCAACATCCCGTAGCTACTTGGACATGCCTCCAGACAGCCTGAGATCAGCCGTGTACAGATCCTTTATAACCTGTGATGATCCCAAAGGTGTTGTGGAATGTAGCACAATCAGAAAATCACACATGGAAAAAAATACGCCTTGTTCATCACACAAGGATGAAGGAAGACAAACAGTCAATCACACATCTTCCTTCCACCTAATGGAGGTGTCCAGGGAAGCTCAAAAGCTGAACCAAGTGATCGACTCATGGTCTAAGGGTATGACCATAGAAAGGCATTCGAATGATATCGCTAAAGATTTGTTGAAAGGAGCCCTTGAATTACAGGAATCACTTGTGATGCTAGGAAAGCTGCAACATATAGCAAAGTTGAAGAAGAAATATAAGCATGAACTTGATGGAATACCCATCCAAAGAACCAAGTCTGAAAGGATTTCAGAACACAGGTTAAACAGGTTTGAGTTTCAAAAACCAAGATTTTCTGTTGATGGGGATTGTTTTGATGAGCTTAGGGAAGTCATAAGAGATAACTTTGCTAGACAACCAAATTCTGCTTTACAGTTTCAAACAAATAGTGAAAAGGCATCTGTTGGTACAAGGATTAAATCATCACATGTCCCATCCACTAGTTCAAGCCACTCCTCCATTGTTCAATCCCAACAAGTTTCCCCGCCACTGGACGGGCCAAATTTAATTGCCAGACTGATGGGTCTTGAAGAGATTCCTAGCAAGTCCCAACACCAAACTACCCACAAGGTTGTCAAGCAGATGAGACCTATATTTGAAATAGATTTGCCAAAAGCAAAGAAGCCAACATTCATCAGTCATAAGGTGGATCCAAAACGAAAAACATTTGATGAAATAATTGAAACCATGTATTTCAAGGGGCTTTTGAGAAGCAAGTCTACACATAAGTTTGTTGATTCTCCACCCATTGTGATCATGAAGCCTTTATATGAACAAAATCCATCAGACTCTAGAAACAAATGTGAAGAAATTTCACCTGATGATCACAAGGGAGCATCCATATATAGGAAAACGCAGGCAGGAAAAGATCATAATAATAGATTCAGCAAAGAAAGAGGTGAAGCACCTTCAAAATCAAAGACTCTTCAAGTTTTGATTCAGCCTAATACAAAGATTATAGCTTCTTCTCCTGGAAAGCACCGTGGTGAAGCAAATGCAAAATCAAAAACATTGGATTTCGTGAGTCAAGAAAAACAGCATAATAAAAACATTAGAGCTTCTTCTCCAGGCAAGGATCTTGGTGAAGCACCTGCAAACTCAAAGACGCTTAAACTTCTTCTTCAAGAAAAATATCCTAATGCAATGATCAAAGCTTCTTCTCATCGCAAGTATCTTGGTGACGCAACAGTTAAAGTTTTCATTCAGGAAAAACAGCCTAATACAAGGACTAGAGCTTCTTCTCCTGAAAAGACTCCGCAAACAAAGAAAGAACCAATTGGAAAAAGAGAGGACGGGACTCAACGAGTAGCTCCTGCTATCAGAAACTCTAAAGAAATGAAAAATGCCAAAATAGACGACAGTGCTAAATTTCAGGACCAAAGCAAGATGAGCACTCTGAAAGTGAGAAAACCAGAGAGAAAGCCATTGGCTGCACAAGCAAAAAGTACTATATATGATCTTAAGCGTATCACAACCACTGCATCTCATAACTCCATTAAGAGGAAGAAGAATGTTAAAGCTAACAAGCCCATCAAGAGTACCCCCATTGCTACAGTGAGTACATAGTTATAACTTATATTTTTGAGTTTTAACCATCTTTATTCTGGAAGCTATGTTTCTCATTTCTCATGTTATTATTTATTGTCCTAGTTCCCTTCTTAATTTTAACACATGTTTAGGGGACACTATTCTGTACATGTTGGTCCTCATGTGGAATTAACTATGGAGGTTTTCATTTTATATATTGATACAGGTTGCCGATATAAAACACAAGGATGAAAGTAAAGAAATGGTGCAGGCAGAAGATAAAGACACAGATAGAGCCATAACCAATGTTACATCCTCAGAAGAGCTTCAGTTAGAAAAAAGGGCTAATATCTTTGAGGATCTTGTCACCGGTAAGGCACACACTTCATTATTTAGCAAGTTTCATGCAAACGTTCTGGTAAGTTTAGAAACAATTTTTCAACTATTCATCATACATAGGCTTGTCGAGTGACTATAACATTGAGTGTTGCAATGGGGTTAGATATATATTCTAGACATTGTTCAGCAAACAAGAATTATATTATCTCGATATCTAGGAGACCAAATATGAATGGTATTTATATTCTACTTTTGCAGCTTAGAATATTTTCTTTCTTCTGAACTTGGGAATAATGATATATACGATGATAATATAGTAGTTTAGTCGACAGCACAGCAGCTTTGTATAACCATAACATTAAATGAAAGATTTGGCGGACTCAAAAGCTTCCAGAAACTCTTTATGTATATGTGCAGTTGAGAATGAAGATGATGTTCTGATATTCTTGAGAAGCTGTTTTCTAGTAAGACTTATGAATTATATCTTGATAACTCGATTACTGTCTTTCTGTGTGGAAGTTCCAAATCTGTAATGAGATACAATCTGGTAGCTAGATTCTTAGAGAACAAGTGTTGAAATAACCTGCTAGAAGTAATTGAAGTGGTCTAACACACTTCAACCTTTTGAAGCCACACAGAGTGTTATATTAATGGTACTTTCTAACATCTGTCTCTTTCTTCTTCCATACCTTAAGAACCATGATAGAAGCTATAACACATGGATGTAGCTACTTATAGTCATCACTCAAGCTTCAAACAGCCCTTTAGTTATCTTTTAGGAAATAAATTCTGCACACAACTTGTGGTTGATCCAAGAAGATTTATCAGTTGACATTGTGAAAATATTCTAAAATATTACTTCTTCAATTGCAGATAATGCTGTCAATGGTGAAAATGTCCCTTGTGAATCCAGCGTTCTATCAACCTATTGTCTCGGTGACATCAAATTAGTGGAGCAGATTAACTGTAACATCAATCTAGACTTCACTGAGAATGTAAACTTCAATTCCGGAGCAACTACAAGGTATTTACTTTTGAGCAGTGAATCGTTCCTCTGTCAGTCCAAGGAGCTTTTTGAAACAGATGTGTGGGAACCAACTGTATGGCAGACAACTAGCGTAGATCATGAAATTGCTGATAGCACACTCTTACTTGATTGTGCAAATGAGTTATTAGAAAATAAAAGGTCCCAATGTGCACTGGCAGTTAATCCGTTATCAATGAAGGCCATTAAGATGAGAAAATTTTATGTATCCTTTGAAAAGTTGGTGAAAGAAATTTGTGATGGGATTGAAGTTCTGCGAAGTTACAACAAGGTAGCTGGCAAGAACCTTTCAGCTGATGCTCTTTATCCACTGCTAGAAAGAGATCTATGGTGCAAGGGGGTTGCCGGCAGTGCATGGGATCTGGCCTGGAGAACTGGATTAACTAAAAATGAAGTTGAACAAGTGCTAAATGACATAGAGAAGTATCTTTTAGCTGCATTTATTGATGATTTGTTGACGGACTTCATGCTATAGCACTAGTACGTATTCAGGTCGGCCATTTAGGAACTTGACTTATATAATATGTAAAGTTTGAGAAACTTTAAAGTTGTCTCTGTGTGATCTATTGGTCATGGGTTCGAGCCACGGAAGCAGCCAGTGTAGGTCTACATCACACCCCTTGGGTTGCGGCCATCCCTGGACCCTGCTAAGGCAGAATGCTTTGTGCACTGAACTGCCCTGCCCTGCCCCGTCCCGTCCTGCCCCACTTATATAATTTGTAAATAATAATCCAATAGAGGAGTTGAAAAAGGGTTTTAAGAAGCTGAGGAGTTGAAGGTACTAGATTAAATTACGTTTCAATGCTGAGTTGATATTATATTTGTACATTTCTTGCTGATATAGTTATGTAAATGTAGTGAATCTAGATATGATTTGTTCTATTGCAATTTTGAAACTTGATCAGCTTTGTAGAGTTTATCGAAGCAACCAAACATCACAATCTTGATGAGAAACCACGTTTCTGCAATAAAACAATTTAATTACAACTTCATTTAGAAGGATGCAATATAATTTTTAGTTATATAACTTGTAAGAGTTGGTGTTTCAATTAATTTTGAAACAAATTCATCTGTTACAAGTTTTGAAATAACAAAATACATGAATGAAAATTGTAATATTCATTTTGTGTTAATTCTAGGGAGAAGATACAAGTACCTCTAGACTATGACCGAAATTCCAGAGACACGCAATCTTAACGAAATTAAGGTCCTATTACCCCTGACTCATTCTTTTTTGTAATTTTGTACACCTTTTGGCATATGTGTCACATCCTGTGAGTCCATGCAGTTGAGGCGCGTGGGAGATATTTGAATGCCACGTAAAACAAAAAGATATAGAAAATTACAAAAATATTGAGTTCGGGGGGGGGGGGGGGGGATAGTCTAGAGAGGTACTTTTACCTTTTTCCTTGATTCCACATTATAGATTTTTTAAAAGATAATTCTACGTTTGAAGCTTTTGAAAGATAAGTTTTTCTTTCAATTGATGAACCTATAATAAACACTATTTAATTAAAAGTCTTTTCTAGCAAAACTTTTGTACTATAAATTGAGTTTCTTTTGATTGAAAAGAGAAGCACTCAATAATTACTTTCCCTTGAAAAACATTTGTGAGACGTTAATCAAAAGGTGAAGTCACCAATTCAAGAATAAAAGAGCAACAATCCTGAATGCTACTTGTTTTGTGACTTGGTTGAATTCCGAAGATAGAGTTGTTATTTATTCTTCCGTTTGCTTGTGGAGAGACTCCAACAATCTTCAAGAAACGTATTAATGTTTCTCTAAGCCAAGCAAGTTTTGTTTTGAGTTCCTTGTATTTTTATCTTTATTATTCAGTTGTTCGAAAGGAAGTTTTTTTTTTGGATTCCTTGTATTTTTATCATTCTTATTCAGTTGTTCCAATAATTTGAACATAATTGTTTCTATGAAATCAACATCATTACCAAACACTGTTCCAAATTTGCCTAATCCTAATTTTGAAATATTTGATGGTAAGGACTTTTTCAAAATGGTGTGGAAAGATGTAATTATTTTTAAGAAGATTAAAGTAGTCATATGTTCTTGAGAAACCTTGTCATGAGGCTGCTAGTTCTAAGGTACCAACGGAAGAGGCTACATTAATTAAAGAACAAATTGTCAAATGGCAAGATGATGATTACTTATGCAAGAATTATATCCTTGGAGGAATGTCCAATAAATATTATGATTAATTAATATTATATTAAGTGCAAATTTGCTGAGGAGACTTGTGATACTCTTAAAGCTATCCATTTAGCAGAAGAGGCGAGTTCAAAGAAATTTCTTGTCTCAAATTATATGGAGTTTGAAATATTGGATGATAAGTCAATCACTGAAAAAGTAGACAAATTTCAACTTATAGCTAATAAAATTGCTATATATGGAATTGCTCTTTATGAAAACTTTCTATATTGGTGCTATTGTTTCAAAACTTACTCCATCTTGTAAAGAGTACAAAAGTAACTCTTACACAAGAAGGAAGGTTTGACTCTTGAACAATTATTGTAGCACTTGCAAATTGAACAAGAGACACGACATCATGACGACAATAACATCTTCAAAGAACCTATCATGAAAGCTCATGTTGTTGAAAAAAAATCGACCAAGAAGAACCTCACAATATTAAATTTTTGAAGGCAAAAAAGAGTATGAATTTAAACCGTACTAATTCCAATTCGAAGTGGAATGAATGTTATTATTGTCATAAAAGTGGCTAACATGCACGTGAAAATTTTTACGACTAGAAGAAAGAAAACAAAAATAACAAAAAAGAAAAAAGAACTTGTGGCAATGGTCACAAAAACATTTATAGCGAGGGATCAAGTGGAATGGTGGATAGACACTGGTACAACTCGTCATATATCATGTAATCGAAATTCTTGCACGACCTACGATTAATGTGTGTGTGTGTGGGGGGGGGGGGGGATAAAGTTTTGGATATGGGAAACTCATCTTTTGCTAAGTTGTGGGAAAAGGAACTGATGAACTGAAATTCACTTCTGAAAGGATGATCACATTGATAGACACATTGCATGTTTTGGATATTCGAAAAAGTTTGGTTTCAGGTACACTTATTTTGAAGTATGGTTTTAAAATAATTTTTGAAGCAGATATGTTTGTTAAAAAAAATTATGCTACAAATGGATTTTTTATATTCAATATTGAAAATGAAAATATTTCTGCTTGTGGAGTCTTTAGAGCTATGACAGCAGCGTCTTGGTTATGTGAATTTTAGATCCATTCAATTTATTATGAATATTTTTCCACGATACTAATATCATTAATAATTTTTCTCTCTCTCAGTTTAGGCGCACATTTAGTGTGCACTAACTTACACCTTGCCGGAAATGGGGAGGGGACGACTACACAGAGCAGCGCAAAGACATCGCTAGGAAGAAATACTTCATGGAACTAGCACTATGACTAATAAAACAACGCATGCTGCAAAATAAAGGTCCGAGACAGCTCCGAACACACCAGAAGAAACCAACAATATTTCGGAGGTGAAGTCAGTCAAGAGCAAAGGGGAAACTGCAAGGGAGGAACAATAGCCGGAACTAACGCAATATAGAGGAACTAGAGGAAACAACATCCAATCCTTGCAAGGAATGAAAGAAATAGTAGTAGAGGACAGATCTGCAATTAAGCTGAAATGCCTGAAAAAACACCAGAGAAACCATGGGTGAACTTGTTTGCTACGAACCGTATGGCTGCTAGAGGTATGAATTTAACGTACATACCTCCAATAATTGTCGAAGGAGAAAAGTTAGTGGAAATACTGGCTGAGGATATAGCTCAGGATGAAGTGAAATGGAAACCTTCAATGGTTGTCTATGTGGTGGGTACTGCACCATCAATAGGATCTATGGAGAGATTCATTCTAGGTTAGGGTAATTTCTCTAGTAAACAAGTGGTACTGTATCATGCTGATGGATACTTGGTCTTAAGGTTTGCAAATGAGGAAGAAAGGGATAGAGTGATATGTTCAGGACCTCATTATTTACTAAGGAGACTAGTTATTATGAAGCCATGGAATTCAGATTTTAACTTTTAAGGAGGAAATCCTTACTACAATTCCATTGTGGGTCAAGCTTCCGAACCTGCCTTTGAACTGCTGGAACTCTGTTGTGCTTAGTAAAATAGGTAGTAGTTTGGGGAAGCCTTTGTATGCAGATGAATGTACAACACAAACTAGTAGAATCTCCTTTGCTCGAATATCTAATGTGATCAAGATTCAGGATCCAAAGGGGAGAATTGTTGAGCAACAAGTGGAAGCCATTTTTCTGCGAGAAATGCTTACAAGTGGGACGTTGTTGTGATAAATCAGGAGTACCGCCACCAATGAAAGGGCAGGCCCAAGGGCCAAGAAAGGAATGGAAGCCAGCAGTAGGAAAGGAGCTGGTTAAGGACAGTGATCAACAGAAAATTGGAAAATTGACACCGGACCAGGAAGAATGACAAACTGTGAGGCGTATAGCAGCAAAGAAAGGAGTAACGCAGACAGTGTATACTGGGCATGATGAAAATACAAATACTGAGGTCAATGTCTGTGGAACTGGGCAACATTGTGGAAGACTAAAGGTTGTTACTCATGAGGCACCCCAAAAACCCCTTAATATAATATGCTAGTAGCATGTGTGTGTTGAGAATATGTCTCACGATATTATATTGCAGTAATAAATCAGTTAGCAATTTTTAGGATTTTAAATTTATTTTATTAGAGTCCTATGTGACTTGAATTTAAGAGTTAGCTCTTTTATTTATTACTAGTTTCCGAGCGCGCCGAGCACGCTCTTTGCGCGTGTAACCTATCAGTATATTATTTCTTAAAAGATAATATTACTAAATAATAAAATATGTCTAATTAAGATTTCTTACTTTGTTTAACTATTAATTGTGACACTCCAATTTTCTGACCTCCTAGTGAATGCATCGAAATAATAATATGAAAAATTAATAAAATAAACTTCATTTATAATTCAAAAATAAGTTTACAAAGCAAAAAGGAAAAATAACAACTATCTAAATTAAATTTCTCGATAGTTCAGTTTTATTGGTAGAATAATGTTAGAAGAAATAGTGTAAGATTAACTTTGAGTGAAAGGAAAACAAAACCTTTCAATTTTTTACTTTGCCTTTTGAATCTCATGACTATTATAATGAATGTGTTTAAAGTATTGTATTAAATTTTTATCCACAAACACTTTAAACTAATTAGTTAACTATAAATATTTAAAACTGTGATGTAAAAAGTCTTATTATTTATATTTTGAAAATCAGAATATTTATGAATAACTACTATTTTTATAAAAAAATTAATTTTCTCTTCATACATAACTTATTCACCATTAATCTAATATTATATGTTTCACCTTTTTTTTCCATAAAAAGAAAAGAAAAGAGTAAACATCCTATTTTATCACATTCATTCTTAAAGATGAAAAATAATGTATATGTAAAATTATAAGTACGAAGCAAAAAAAAAAGAAAAGAAAAGATACAAATGAGCAAGATAATTAGGCATTTCATTTTATTTTTGTCTCCATAGTGAAACTGAACATTTGAGCATACAAAATACAAATATGAATTTAGAGCAATTTGCTAATAAAATAAGAATTCAGCTATATGAAGAGAGACAAAAAAGTCTTATTATAATTCTTACTACAAATAAGTATAGAACTAACACATCGAGCTCCGATGCTTCAGTAATTGAATTCTTGTCTATTCTCGTGACTGCAGAAGGGAATCTCACAACTTTCACCACAAATTGTGACATTATTTCACATGTTTAGAGTTCCTACACCAAGAATTGTAGGAGTGGTAAATAAAAGTTTTTCTTGAAAAAGTTAAATTTATAGAACAAAATTTTGGAAACATGAAAAGTCACATGAATTATTGTTAAAATAAATATAAAAAAGATAGAGATGAAATTTAATTTTAAAGATACATGAATCTACTTTGTTAAAATAAATATAAAAAAGATAGAGATGAAATTTAATTTTAAAGATACATGAATCTACTTTAATTTCTTGTCTATAAGGAATAATTACTCATTTTTATTTTATTTACATTTGTGTTAGAAATTTGAAAGATCATGATTAGGGAATGAGAATAAGAAGATTATATATATGAAAATTATAAAAGTTTTAATTTATTAGAGGGGCAAAATAGTAATTCAACTTTTAAATTTTGAGCTTCATGCTTATAATAATATATGATTTGAATTTTACTGATAAGTTAGTAACATATTTTTATATTTTTAGTTAAAAATTATATCTATAAATGTAAGTCTTTTGATTATTAATAAAATAATTCCTTTTGATAATACTGAAGTATTTTTCTCTCAAAATCTTTGTCTCTTATTTTCTTAATTTCTTTATTAAAAAAACAACAGCCTGGAATGTTAGGGGGTTCAACAAAAAGTCAAACACCAGGAGCTAAGGTTGTTTGTTAAGAGGAATAAAGTAACCATTATAGCAATTTTCAAACATAGAGTTAAAAAAGAGAAAGTTGGGAGTATTATCAATAAAATAATGCCAGGATTGTTGTGGTGCACAAATGCTACAAATGAAGTTAGAGGCAAAAATTGGATTGTATGGAAAATAGTATGGTCAAATTCACAAGGGTGGAATCATCAATTCAATATGTACATTGCATGGTAGATATGCAACAAAGTGGTTTTAAATTTTTGTTAACAGCAGTATATGGCTTGCAAAGCATAGCTACCAGTAGCTCATTATGGGAAAAGGTAAACCAACTGAGCACACACATCAGGAAACCATGGCTGATCATGGGAGATTTTAACTCAATTTTGGCATAAGAGGATAGACCCATTGGGAGTCAAGTACAACTGGCAGAAACCAATGATTTTAGAGAATTCATGATTCACAGTAATATCAGAGAACTACACACAGTAGGGAGACAATATACATGGAATAATGGGCATGTATTTAGCAGGATAGACAGAGCACTGGTGAATGATGAATGGGTAATCAGAATGCCACCATTACAAGTGATGGTGATCGACCTCCTCTTTTCAGACCACTCCCCTTTGAGTATGGAAGTAGAATCACAAAGGGACGTAAGGAAGAAGCCATTTAGATTTTATTACTGCTTAGCACAACACCCTGATTTCAAACCCAAAATACAGACAAGCTGGCAGAGACAAAATGGAGGAATGCAGGGGGTGTGGAATAATCTGAAGATTGTAAGAAGAGAATTGCAACATTTAAGCAAAAAGGAGTTTGCAGGGGTCACAGGAAAGGTTCAGCAGATACGAAGAGCACTTGTGGCTAAACAGAATCAAATGCAAAATACACCTATTCCACAACACATGATAGAAGAAGAGAACGAGATGAGGGCACAATTGACCAAATGGAGCTTGATTGAAGAGTCCATCTATAAGTAAAAGTCTCGAATGCAATGGCTCAAATTGGTTGACTCAAATACTGCATATTTCTTTGCAAGTATGAAAGGAAGGAAAGCTCAGAATCAAATCATCGAAGATGCCATAAACAACAGATCATACAATTGAGTTTTGCTGATGATCTTCTTTTGTTTAGCAGAGGAGATGCCCAATCAACTGTCCTATTGTAAGAATGCTTTCAGCAATTTTCACAAGCATCAGGTTTAATAGCAAATCAGGCCAAAAGTTGTGTATATTTGGGTGGAGTGTCAGAACAAGAACAACATTTGATATTGCAACATACAGGCTTCGTAAAAGGAAATTTACCATTTAGATATCTTGGAGTCCCTCTAAGCTCCAAAAATTGTCAATAAGCCAATGTCAACCACTTCTAGACAGGACGCTAGGAAGAAAAAACACATGGACTACGAAATTTCTATCTTATGCAGAGAGGCTTTATCTGGCACAAACTTTGCTAACTTCCATTCAAGCATTCTGGGCGCAAATATTCTTACTCCCCAAAAAGTGTTGCAGTAGGTAGAAGCGATATGCAAGAGATTCCTATGGAATGGTGATACACAAACTAAAGGGAAAGCTCTTGTAGCATGGGATACAATTTGTTAACCAAAAGTTGTTGGAGGCCTGGATATTACAGATGTGTATGTGTGGAACAAAGAAGTAATACTCAACTATCTGTGGGATTTGGCTAAGAGATAGGATAAGTTACGGACTGTATGGGTCCATACTTACTACATCAAAGATAGGAGACATTAGAAGTACAAGCTAATCAAGCCTTTTGGGTTGTGAGCGTGGAGTTCCTACCCAATATAGTTTTTTTCTCAAAGTCCTAATTTGGTACAACAATATACCAACTAAATCTTATCAAGATAATACCTAAGTTGCAATTAAGTATTTTTTATGATGTCATTGGTGACATCATTAGTTGTAAATTTCTTCTATAATAGAACATTCTTGCTCATTTGTAGAACACCAAATTAGAGAAAAAAATCATTTTGAGAGCAAAGTGAGATATTCCATAGACTATACAAGGAAAATAGTCTGTGAAGAAAAATAGAGTGTGAGCAATATTTTAGTAAGGTGGAAATCAAAAGAGTGTTGTTCCTTTAGAGTGTGTAGTAGTCACTTTGAGTATTGTATTTGTGATTACACGGTGTAAAATTTCTTACTGATATCAGCTGCTCCTCTTGGCCCGTGATTTTTCCCTTATTGAGAAGGGTTTTCACGTAAAATTCTTGTTGTCATTATTTTCCCATTTTATTTCCTTTACTTTTACCATATATATTTTTGTGTTTATTTGTGTTTTCCCAACAAACTGGTATCAGAGTCAAGGTTTTATCTGAGTGTGCTCTGTGGTTGCAGCACAGTCTGAACTTCCACATTGGAAAAAATTTACTTTGATTTGCGATAAGTATATTTTTTGGGGAAAACGATGGAAGTCAACACAAGTAGAATAGTTACTTTGAATGGTTATGCCATGTGGAAGGGAAAATGGAAGATCTAATTTATGTTAATAGTTTTTTCAAAGCAGTATTTACCACTGTAAAGCCTGATAATAAAACAGATGAAGAGTTGAATCTGTTGCACAGACAGATTTGTGGATTCATTAGGCAATGGGTCGACGATAATGTGTTGAACCATATTTCTGGGGAAACACAAGCTCGAACCCTATGGGAGCATCTTGAAAGTTTATATGCTCGGAAGACTGTCAACAACAAAATGTTCATAATAAAGAAGATGTTGAGTTAAAAGTATCATGATAGTTCTCCGATGACAGACCATATAAATAATTTTCAGGGGATCATGAATCAGTTATCTGCAATGGGCATCAAATTTGATGAAGAAATTCAATGCTTGCTTCTACTTGGTTCCCTACCAGACTCTTGGGAAACATTTAGAATGTCATTGTCAAATTATGCTCCGGATGGTGTGATCGCTATGATTCCGCCAAGAGTAGTGTCTTGAACGAAGAGATGAGAAGAAAAACTCAAGGTTCTTCTTCTTCGGATGTCCTGATAACTGGCCCCAGGGGGAGAAACGAAACTTGTGGTTCTCATTATAGAGAACAAAATAGGAGAAAATCCAGAGGCAGACTTAAGGATATTGAGTGTTATCATTGTGGTATGAAAGGGCACACAAAGAAATTCTGCAGGAAGTTGAAGAGGGAGAACAAAATCAAAGAGGAAACTAAAGAAGATGACAATGAAAATTGCCTAGCCACCATCACCACCGAAGATCTTTTTACCATTCTTGATGCAGACATGATAAATATTGCTTGTGATGAGTCAAGCTGGATTGTGGACACTGGTGCCGCATATCATGTGACATCATGGAAGGATTTTTTTCTTCATATACTCCTGGTGATTTTGGAACCTTGAGTATGGGTAATGAGACTGTTTCTAGGGTGGTTGGTATTGGTACAATTTGTTTGGAAACTAGTGTTGGAAGTAAACTAGTTTTGAACAATTTGAAACATGCTCCTAATGTTCGTCTGCATTTAATTGTTGTTTGTTTTTTAGACGAAGAAGGATATGTTAGTACCAACAGTGATGGAAAATAAAAGCTCATTATGGGGTTCCTTGGTTGTGGCTCGTGGTAATAAACGTCATGGTCTATACTAGACTACGACCTCTGCTTCTATTGATATGGTGAATGCGGTTGAGATTTATATCTCCTCAACATTATGGCACAAGAGACTTAGCCACATCAGCGAGAAAGGACTTAATGTTCTAGCCAAGAAGAATTTTTTGTCAAATTACAAAAGTGCTAAATTAGAAAAGTGTGAGCACTGCTTGGGTGGTAAACAAAATAGAGTTTCCTTTAAGTCCTACCCCCTTCGAGAAAGACAGAGTTGCTTGAGTTGGTGCACTCTGATTTATGTGATCCAATGAAGACAAAGACATTGGGTGGTGCACTCTACTTTGTCACTTTTATTGACGATTGCTCGAGAAAACTTTGGGTCTATGTCTTGAAGACTAAAGACCAATTGTTAGGTGTCTTCAATCAGTTTTAGGCTTCAGTTGAAAGAGAAACTGGAAATAAACTGAAATGTATTCGTACTGATAATGGTAGTGAATATTGTGGACCATTTGATGAATACTTCAAGCATCAAGGTATTAGACACCAGAAGGCTTTCTCCTAAGACTCCTCAGCTTAATGGTTTGGCTGAGAGTATGAACAGGATCTTGATGGAAAAAGTTAGATGTTTGCTTTCTAAAGCAAAGTTGCCGAACTCATTTTGGGGTGAGACTTTATTGACCGCTGCACATGTTATTAATCTATATCCTGCTATTGCTTTGCAAAGTGATGTTCCAAATAGTGTTTGGTATGGAAAGGATGTTTCCTATGACCATTTGACAGTATTTGGTTGAAAAGCTTTTGTACATGTGCCGAAATATGAGAGGTAAAAGTTAGATTCCAAGACAAGGCAATGCATCTTCATTGGATATGAACTAGATGAATTTGGTTACAGGCTATATGATTTTATTGAAAAGAAACTTGTGAGAAGCCGTGATATTATTTTCAAGGAGAATCAAACAATTAAAGATATTGACAAAGCGGAGAAGGTAGAATCTTCAAGTTTTGATGGTATAGTTCATCGTGATGAAGTTCCTCACACAAGTGTGCATGATGTTGTTGGGATTGATGATCATGGTAACGCCCATAATCATGCATCGGATAAACATGTTAATGTTGATAATAACAATGATATTGTTATTTATGATCCTGTTGCTCATGAAGTTTTGGACGAATCAAATATTCCAGTTCGGAGGTCCACAAGGCAACTGTTTCCTTCCTTCCGTTATTCACCCGATGATTATGTGTTATTCACTGATGGGGGAGAACCTGAATGTTATGAGGAGGCCATGGAAGATGAGAACAAGGATAAAGTGATTGAAGCCATGCAAGATGAGATGAAATCTTTGCATGAGAAACATACTTATGAGTTGGTAAAATTGCCCAAGGGCATGAGATTTGAAGAACAAGTGGGTGTTCAAATTTAAAGTTGAAGAACACAACTTGAAGCCCATGTACAAAGCTAGATTGATTGTTAAGGGATTTGGTACAAACAAAGGGCATTGACTTTGACGAAATATTTTCTCCTGTTGTGGAAATGTCCTCAATTCTCATAGTTCTAGGTTTGACTGTTAGTCTTAATTTAGAGATTGAGCAGATGGATGTGAAGACAACTTTCCTTCACGGTGACCTAGAAGAAGAGATTTATATGGAACAACCTGAGGGCTTCAAAGTAGATGGTAAAGAAAATTTTGTGTGCAAACTCAGAAAGAGTCTATATGGCCTAAAGCAAGCTCCTAGACAGTGCTACAAGAAATTTGAATATGTTATGGGGGAGCAAGGCTATAAGAAGACGTCTTCAGATCATTGTGTATTTGTATAAAAAATTTCTGACAATGATTTTATCATCCTTTTGTTGTATGTAGATGATATGTTGATTGTGGGCAAGAATACTTCCAAAATTTACGAGTTGAAGAAAGAGTTGTGTAAGTCTTTTTCTATGAAAGACTTGGGTCATGCCAAACAAATTTTGGTCATAAGTCAGAGATGAAAGGAAGATTTATTTGTCCTAGAAGAAGTACATTGAACGTGTACTGGAGCGCTTTAATATGAAGAATGTTAAGCCTGTTAGTATACCTCTTACGGGTCAAATGAAGTTGAGCAAGAAGATATGTCCTACAGCTAGGGAGGACAACGAGAACATGTCCAAAAATCCATATTCCTCCGTCGTTGGAAGTCTAATGTATCAAATGGTATGCACTAGAACTGATATTGCTCACGCAGTTGGCGTTGTGAGTAGATTTCTCAAAAATCCAGGAAAAGAGCACTGAGAAACTTTGAAGTGGATACACAGACATCTTAGAAGAATCTCAGATGAATGCTTGTGTTTTGGAGCATCAAATCCAATCTTGAAAGGCTATACAAATTTTGATATGGCAGGTGACCTTGATAACAAAAAATCCACTATTGGATATTTGTTTACTTTTTCAGGGGGAGCTATATCATGGCAGTTGAAGTTGTAGAAGTGTGTTGCACTATCTACAACTGATGTTGAGTATATTGTGGCTACTGAAGTCAGCAAGGACGTGATATGGCTAAAGCGAGTTCTTCAAGAACTTGGTTTGTATCTGATAGAGTACATTGTCTATTGTGACAACCAAAATGCAATAGACTTGAGTAAGAACTCCTCGTACCATGCAAGAACAAAATACATTGATGTAAGATATCATTGGATTCGTGAGGAAGTGGAGAGTGAACATTCACATAAAAAAGATTCACACAAGTGAAAATCTTGCAGATATGTTGACCAAGACGATACCGAAAGACAAGTTTGAGTTATGCAAACAACTTGTGGGTATGAGCTCTCTCTAGAAGATAAAGATACCTCCTTCCAATGAATGGGTCTGGAGGGGGAGATTTGTGGGGTTCCAGCCCCATATTGTTTTTACTCAAAGTCCTAATCTGGTACAACAACATACCAACTAAATCTTATCAAGATAATACCTAAGTTGCAAAGTGTGAAACTTAAGTATTTTTTATGATGTCATTGGTGACATCATTAGTTCTAAATTTCTTTTATAATAGAACATTCTTGATCATTTGTAGAACACACCAAATTAGAGAAGAAAACCATTTTGAGAGCAAAGTGAGGTATTCCATAGACTATACAAAAAAAATAATATATGAAGAAAAATAAAGTGTGAGCGATATTTTAATAAGGTGGAAATCAAAAGAGTGTTGTTCCTTTTGAGTGTGTATTAGTCATTTTGAGTATTGTATTTGTGACTACACGGTGTAAAATTCCTTACTATAGTGATATAAGTTACTCCTCTTGGCCCGTGGTTTTTCCCTTATTGAGAAGGAATTCCACGTAAAATTCTTGGTGTCGTTATTTTCCCATTTTATTTCCTTTACTTTTACCATATATATTTTTGTGTTTATCCGCATTTTCCCAACAGTGAGGAAAATACTACAAGCAGGGCATTGGATCTTAGAAGCTTGATTATAAGTGACAGAGGTGATGGAGGCAGAAACATTTGCAATCAAGGATATGTACAAAAAACTTAGAAGTGAACTACGCAAGGTCCATGGAGAAGAATGATATGCAATAACCAAGGGAGTCCTAAATGGATCTTCATCCTATACTTGGAAATATTAAGGATACTGTACACAAAAGACAAGCTAGACAAACGGGGGATTAACATTGATTCAATTTGCTCACTGTGTAAAGCAAAACTTGTAACACATCAGCACCTCTTTTTTGCATGTAATATGACACAGGTGAAATGAAAAAGATCACTTCATTGGTTCTCCATCAATAGAAGTAGTGCAGGATGGAATGAAGAGCTAGAATAGACTACAATGCATGCTAACAGGAAAACTATACAAGATCAAGTGTACAGAATGATCTTGGCTACAATTGTTTACTACATTTGGTAAGATAGGAATTACAAAATTTTCCAGCGAAGGGAGAGGACCATAGAGGAGATCTCAAAACAAACATTTCAGGAAATCCATTGTAGAAGTAGCATGATTCCTAGATTGGCTAATGCAATGCAGAATTTAAATTTCTATCCTTAGTAATTTTTATAGCATAAGAGCCTGGTTAAGGCAAGGGTGATGGGCTTTGTGACTTGGGAATATGTCCATGTTTTAAGCTTCAAATTTGTACATCTTGAGAATCTGGTAATATAATTACAGTTACTAAAAAACATAAGGTGAAAAATAGACTAATGAATGATTGTGGAAAGGTTTATGTTGCTAAGTGTATTATCTGTAGTATATGTAAAATGACAAAGAAACCTTTGAATCAGTTGAAAGGATATTGGAATTAATCCACACTGATATTTGTGAGATGAATTGCTTCTCACGTCATGGAAACATATTTTATCACTTTCAATGACGATCACTCAAGGTATAAATATGTCTAACAATAAAAGATGAGCCATTTAAGACTTTCAAAACATATAAAGTAGAAGTTGAAAATAAATTGAGTTTGAAGATTAAATCAATTAGATCTGATAGAGGCGGAGAGTATTTAAAATTATATTTTATTGATTTTTGTGAAAAAAGAAGGCATTCAGAAACAATTGACTATGTCTTATACACCAAACAAAATGGTGTAAAAGAAAGAAAAATAGAACTTTCGTCAAAATGGTTAGATCTATGGTTTATGAATCTGGTATCACTGATAATTTGTGGAGTGAAGCTTTATTTTCTGCATTTCATATTTTGAATCGAATTCTTTCCAAGAAACCTGATTCATCTCCAGATGAACTTTGGAATAATCAAAAGCCAAATATAAAATATTTTAAAATGTGGGGTTGTTTGACTCATGTTGGATTACAAAATCAAAATTTGACTAAGATAGGATATAAAAGAGTAGATTGTGTATTTATTCGTTATTCACAAACCAGTAAGGCTTATAAATTTTTGAATCTTGAGACCCCAAGTCCTTACACAATTATTGAATCGTTGCATGCTAATTTTTTTTAGCATATACTTCGTAAAAGAATCTTTGGAACAATCAACAAATTCTTCTATATCTCCTCTTAAAAGGAAATAATTGAGCCTTTGGAAGAAAGTCAACCAAGACGTAGTGCAATATCAATCACCAAGAGATTTTGAACCTAATTTTTAAGTCTATTTAGTTGAAAAGGATCTTAAAAGTTGTTGACACAATTTCTTCACATGATGCTCCTTTCTGGAGTGAAGCTATTGATGATGAAGTGCACTCTATTATGTCAAATAATACATTGATTTTACTAGACCTCCCTCCTGGATATGAGCTTATTGGTTTTAAATGGATCTTAAGAAGAAATTGAAATCTGATGGTACCTTAGATAAGTAGAAAGCTTGCTTGGTAGCAAAAGGTATTACTCAATTGAAAGATATTGATTATTTTTATACCTATCACTACTAAAAAATAGTTTTTAGCAATCGATATTAGCAATGAACGCTATTCCGTTACTATATAACAACAAATTTGCAACGACATTACCATTTAATTACAAAATTGACAAATAATTTTTTGAGTAATAAAATAGTGACAGATTGACAACAAAATATCTATTTTATCGCTAAATGTTAGCACAAAATTTTGGCGCCTAATATTTTCTACGGATTTAGTAACAAAGTACAGGTGACAAAATTAATAAATATCGGGGGTGACGAAATTAGTGACGAAAAAAATGTTGCTAAATTTTTTGATATAATTTTAAAAAATTTATATTGCATAGTGATGGAAATATCCGTCATTATATTTCTTTCTAAATAAATACATTAATTTGAAAGTGACGAATGCTAAAATCAGTAAATTCGTTGAAAAATATTTTAAAAGACATATATTCTAGGGCACAAATTCATTTCAAAATTTTCAACCTCCCGTTCCAAAGAAACCTCTCTCAAGCTCCATACCATTAAAGCTTTCCATATCTCACTCCAAGCTCCATTGAATGTTTTCAAAGTCTCGCCGCAAGCTTGATTTAAGCTTTCCAAGTCTCCAGTGCTAGCTTTATAAGTCTCCATTGTAAGTTCAATCTCCCATCTCGACTTCAACTTCGTTTAGATCTCCGTATCAATAGGGTTGTGGTATTTTCAAAATGAGTAGTTTAAACTTTTCTTTCTACAAAATAAGAACCCCAACTCGTTTTTGCATTTGAATGTGAGATATGGTGGATTTGGGTATCAGTTGATTTACTTGAAAAAATCATTGTTTTCTGGTTCAACTCGTTTTCTAAAAATAGATATTTTGGTGGTTTGGGTGTATGAAAATATGATATTTTAACTTTTAACTCTTTCCCTTAATTGCTTGAAGTAGGATTGGTATTTTCTCAAAAATAAGGGTTTTAGAAATTCAAGTGTTCTGGAAATATGATTTTTTCTAGAAATTATGTTTTCCCTAAAACGTCATGAGAGAAGGAAATTATATAAATACATTTTCCCTAAAATGAAAGTAATCGGTAATTTTTTGCACACTAAGCAACACAAAGGAATGAGAATAGTTTTAGTACGACTTACCTGTTGAGAGTTGCGTTGAATCTTCTGAACTTTCAAGTATTTCTCTGATTGAAGAGATAGAGTAATTATCTCATGTTGATGCTTGCTGAAGTTATCTTCCTCTTTTTGTTTTTCAGAAAAATAAAACAAAAATCAGATTCACTTCTTAATATTGTATCATTGACTGATTACTCTTAACCATCATAGAGAGTAGTACATTTAGAAGGAAGCATACGTGTAGCAGTAAATAATCATTTTGACAAGGGTGTCTTTTTCATCCAAACTGTTGACTCTGGCTCATCTTAAACAAATGTCTGCCCGCAATCTAACTTAGGTTGTGAATGTCCACAATTTGATAGATTATGTGAATGAACAAACTTGACAAGACTTTATTTTCTTATTAGAGTTGTATAGATGTATAGTTCTTATGATTTACTATAGTGTTGCAGATTAAAGTTGTATAGAGAGAAATAACAAAGGATCATAGTTAGATTTGAAAGTCAAATTGTATGCATAATACAAAAGTTTCTATGTTTTATTTTGTATGTGTTTTTGACATAGTTACACACTCTATATTAGTTAAAAGAAAAGAATGAAGTAATATCTAATACTTAACAACTACTTCTGATTGATTATGGTATTCTGACTAAGATGGTCAACAAAAATAGATCTTCTTTGGATGAAGTTTTTGTTATCATTTGGATCCATGTATAGGTAATTGAAGAAACTTAAATCACTATCCAGACAACTAGATAGTGAGTCTTATAAAAGGACTATGTATAAACTGAATACATCCAAACAACAACTCATTCATATTAAGTGTTTAGTTTTTATTTATACTATTACAGTTTCATATTCTTGCTAATAACCAAGGTAATGAAATTTTAAAAGTTGCAGGCTCCTGCTGTTATAACCTTACCACCAAGGCCTAGTTGATATTCACTTGAAGTAAGCCTCACTCTTCATTTCTATCTCTGATTTAGCTCAAGATTTAAGTTTTGAGGTATTCTGTTTACTCAATCTAACTATGATGAAGATTTTTGTCATTATCTTGAGACTATTCGAGTTAAAGCTTTTTTTATGAGATTAGTGGAAATTTTGGAGAATTTTGATTCTTTTCTCGTGGGTGTTTCAAGGATTAGTTCTTGTTGGAGGAAAACATTCTAAATTTTAACTTGTTAATGAATTTTAGACTTTAAACTTTTTCTTTGATTTTATTTGTGAGAGGAATTGTTGTACTTATTGAAAGTCATGTGGTTTCTTACAATTTGTCTTTTTGAAATAAAGATTCTTTCTACATGCTTGTTTAGTAGATTAAATTATTAAAAAAATCAAATCAAAGCAACTACGTAATCGTCAAGGACCTCCTAGATTAAATTTATTAGCTAACTGCTTATTTAGTAGAAAGTTTTTCGTGTAATGTCCTTCTATTTTTTGCTGATGAAATGAAGTATTGGCTCCAAATTATTTTCTTTTCTAGTTTCTCACACACTGGAAAGTGTTGTTTGTATTGTATATTAATTGCAATGCTTAAATCCGTTTTGTTTGTCATCAATTCTTTGAGATTAATATAATAATTAGATAGTTTCAATAAGTTCACTTTAACTAGAATGCTTTGGTAAGTTGATTTAAATCAGAATGCTTTTTTGGTTCTATAAGTTTACTAAAATTAGAATGTTCCAGTAACTGTTTTGTAAGTTGATTTTATTTAATAATTGCTTTAATAGTTTGTAAGTTTTTTTAAGTCTACCTAGTGAAAAACTTTAGCAATTGTTCTTGTTTTACCAATATGCATGTTTTGTTCGAATTTAATGAATATGAAGTGAGTACCTTTTGTTCCATGGTTTGTGCTTGTTACTAATTTTTTTTTGTAAATTTTAACAATATTAGGAATATGATAATCTAGAGAGTGATTGGATGTATGATAGGTTGGATGGCCAACTCAAACTATCAGCCCAACCATCTCTAAGACACCTCCAGCTACACCAAATCAAAGTAACCTAGTAGGTTAGGGTCTTTCTACTCATACCAATGTTCCAACAGGTCATACTAATGCAGTTGCTGAAGGTTAATCCAACACTAGTCATACAAGGACCCTTGTCTTTCTAACTTCTGCAGGGTTAGTCCATTCTTTTGATATTATTCCTAAACTTTTTTCTACTTATTGTGTTGGACAAATTGAAGATATCTGGATAGTATTTCACTATAACATTGCCAAATGTTGGTCCTTTAAGAATAATATTTAATCTAGAGAACATGAAATTCTGTCTGTTGAATTTGGTAACATTGAAATACGGTTATTTCTTCAAATTTATACAGGTTGGAACCTTCTAAAATATGCTCTAGTTTATATCCAAATCTTTCGAAAGTGATGTTGATCCTAATGGAATCAATTGGAAAGGTGTCTCAAATGATGTGAGAAATGGTTATTTCAAGGTATAACTTTTCATCGTAAGTGAGTTCAGCAAGTGTATTCACATATATAGATAGGACATTAATGTATTACTTTCAAAACATATTTCTAAAAAAATTCTACTTGGATGTTTTCATCAGTGAAAATGATATCAAAAGACACTGGATAGCTAAGGAAACATTGAAATATAAGAATTCCATTTCTAAAATTTAAAAGGATGGAGGTAGGACAGGTTATGTTACAGAAAATATGTGGGAAAGATTGATGCAACTTTGGGGATGTGCAAAGTCTATTAGAAAGTCAAAAGTTAATTCGAAAAATCGTCGTGGTGGCCGTGAAACGCTGTTGGGACACACACAGGCAGCTCTATTTCAATTGGATCACATCGCAGGAAACTTGTGAGTATATATATTTTACAAACTCTATAACTAACATCGTCTATTGTGTGATATATATAACGTGATTTCTTTGTATAGGATATTGAAAAAAGTCGAGATCCAAGCCAAATGAGTTACACCTGCATGTTCATACACATGGATATGATGGGAAATCATTTGTTGGTGAGCGTTCTTAAGATGTCCATGTAAGTCTAAAACTCAGAGGTGTTTCAATTCTTTCCTACTGTTGCTTTTGGTGCAATTTTAGTCTTGTTTTAAAGTGTACATGTTGCTGCTATTTGGTAAAATTTTAATGATGTTTTGAGACTTTTCGATATAATTTTAGTGTTGTTTTGACGTGATTCTAGTGTCGCTTTTGTGTGACTAGTGAAGTTATTTTTGGTGCAATTGTAGTTCTGTTTTAGAGAGAAACTACTACTACTATTTTGGTGTAATTCAAATATTGTTGTTTGAGGCTTTCTCGGTGCAATTTTAGTGTTGTTTTGGTTAGGCTAGTAAGTGTCCTGCCATCATGAATATTACTGTTGTTATTGTCGTCAGGCTAGTAAGTGTTTTGCCATGCGCTTCCTGGTGGGTTGAAACCTGCTTGATAAGTTGTTTTTACAATTAAAATATCTTTCACAAGAATAGTGTCTTAATTTTCTTTGACAATCTTTGGTTTTATTATACTTTGAGAAATTTTGAAGTTTCTTAACACTAGATAAAGGCTGGTCCCTTGTTTGTTCACGCCTGGATTGTTCATTTGATGGATCTTGAAATGGAACAACCAATACTTGCAAGTTTGTTGTTCAAAGATACTTGCCTCTTACTACTTAGTTGAGACAATAAGATGCAAAACAGTGTTTCATTGTATATCCTTCTTGTTTAAAAGATCATACTTATTAAAATTCTTCAGGTTGTCAATTAATAAATTGAATTCTTCAAACTGATGACTCTTGACAGCTAAACGAAGGCAAGTCTAGTCATGAGCAGTCACTTCTTCTGCTGAGTCTGGCGAAGCCACAGGAAGCTCCTTCATGATATGTTCTCAGCCTTTGATTACTACATATTAATACCTCATGATCATGAATAGGCACCAATAACTACATAACATTCTTCTTATTTGAGTTTTGATAGATAACTTTACAGTTTTTGCATCTAGAAGAAACGAATAACATGCAAATTTTAGTCTCTGTTTTTCTTGGATGTGCAATTTATTGCAGTATTTAAAAGTTCACAGATCCATCTAAAGTTTTCTTATTTGCTATGTACACTTTTTGAGCTTATTCACTTCGTATTTTACAGAGCTATAGAAAGGTAATGATCAAAAGGCAGATGATAAGTGTGTTTAGTTACTTGATTTCGTAGAAGCAGGATGTCATTTTTTATTTTTATAGACTCCCTGTAATGATTTCAAACAAAAACACTCTGAAGTCATACACATCCAACTTATCTTCGTATTTACCCTATTTTTTTTTTGCTAAATATCATGTATTGCAAAAGTTAAAAATTATAGGTGGAAACTCAGTAAGTGTGTTACAATCTCGATGGTGTTTGATTTAATGCGGTGGCCTTTATGGTTGAAGATTTATTTGTCCTTCTAAAATTTGTTATGGTTTATGGTCGAAGATAGGGTATTAGAAGAATTAAATGAACTTTTATATGTTCATAGATTATTATATGCACATGGAAATCAGATAGCCTATCTTGCTGCAACAACACAGTTCTTTCCTGGGACAACAAAGGACTTGTCCTTTAAGCTTAAGAACTTGTGTACTTTTCTGCATTTTCCTTCAAAATTTGTTTTGTTCCTTATCTTTAATGCTTTCTCATTTTCTTTACTTATTACAAGAAAAATATGAAGAAATATTATGGGAAAAAGTAGCGTCTCAAACTGATATTAATCAATATGAAGCATATTACCAAGCTGTGGGGGAGAAAAGAAAGGAAGGATATACGGTCTTGGATTTGAAGCAAAAATTACTATGAGCAGAATCTTTGTGGCTCATCATCATTACCACCTCCATTTTCTCAATCAATATCGATAACAAATATGGATGAGTTTGTAAAAAAAATTATGTCTCCACTAATTAGTCATATTATTCCTATTATTGTTGAGTAGGTGCAAGCATTGGTTACTCCATCCGACAATCATTCGATTGTGACACCCATAGTTTCTCCTGCTACTAATGTGAATTAGGTTGATACCGAAATTTCAAGTGACGATCGTATCCCTTAGTCTCCCACAACTTTGGTTTTTGATAATCTCATATTTCTTGGAAACTACAAATTGCATAGTAAATTAAAATATGTTGCTTTGTGGAGTAAGCCAGTACCAACTTCAAGTGACGGCTACATATATGCTGATATATATTCCTTTGTGGAGTAAGCCAGTACCAACTTTAACGGTCTATTGTGATAATTAAAATGTTATATTTCATACTTCAAGTAATTGCTACAGTGGCAAGTCGAGAAAAGTTCGTCTCAAACACAATCATGTGAGGAGATTATGTAACACTCTAAAAATCCAAGACATAATCAAGAGCCTAACACAAGTGTCTAGGGGTTTAGGTACTGTTTTAGGACCTAAAATAATGTTTATAAGTCATAAGAGAAGTTTTAGATCCAAGACGTCAAGGAACGTCCATGACGTTCGGAAACTAGCTAAATTGAACTAGTTGACGTCACTATGTTTGGTGAAGGATTTAGAGAATCAAATGAAGTCTAAAACTTTTAAAAAGACTTCGGTTAGGTAGAGTGTGGTATAGAGGGTCTAGACGTCCAATAACGACACCTCAAGAACCACCCAAAGGGTCCTTGAGGAGGACCCTAACATGGGTGGGCAGGATGCCAAAGCAGCCTTCGTGAGTTAAGATTCAAGGGGTTTCTGCGTGAGGCGCAGCCCACACGAGCCGTACTGCCTCATATCACTTTTTCAAAAATAGAATGGGAATTAGCCTCGCGACGCGGTCATTTTGAATTCACAAAAAGGCCCATTTGAGTGAGGTGTCTTTTGGGTAATTTAGGGGGTGACTATATTTGACCAAGGGTCAATTTTAAGTAATTTTCACTCACCTAAACCAAATTCCTAAAACAAATTCAAAAGATCACACCTCTATCTACTTTCTCTCTCCCCAATTCCTCCATTGAAGAAGGAAGAAACCTTGAAGTAAAAGGTCTATTTCTCAAGGATTTCACTTCAATTTCGTGCATTAATCTTCATTAATGTATGAGTTATTAACTGTTGGAATTCCTTTCCCCAAGAGATCCTTTTGAAGTTGATTTCTAAATTACCTAATTCCATGTGGTTTTCCAATTCTAATGGGTTTTCTTTTAAACTTCAAATTGATGATTGATCTTAATTAATCATGACTACTTATGACTAATTGAGTATAGATTGTTGGTTAAATTATTGAATTTCATGAAGATCATGTCCCTTCCCCAATATCCCAAATCTTGGATCTTGATTGTAAGTTGATGGGAATTGAAGTATTAATTGATCATTAGACTTGCTTTATCTATTCTAATTCATGTATGGGTTGACTAGGGTAAGGTATTGTTGGGATTGGATCAAATTATTGATGAATTCATGATGAACCCTATTTCCCCTAACCCTAGATTATGAATTGATGTTAATTGGATAGTGATGATATTATTGACCTAGTTCATGTGTTAATTACTATTCATTGATGTTACTATACCTATTGTTGGATGTAATTGGTTGATTTATGGTAAGACCATGGTGATGGATATTGAAGGATATTAAGTCTTTATGATCCTAACCTTTACTTGAATTATGATGACTTGTGATCGATGATGTAGTTCAATTGAAGCATGACCTGTGATTAGCCTAGGTAGGTGTTGGTATGATGTCGAATTGAAATGTCTTGACTATATGATTGTGAAATTATGTTTAAGATGATATTATATAAGGTTGGTTATGAAGTACCTATGTGCCTTATTATGATATGATGATGATGTTATGCTAATATCACATATGAGGGTTGCCATAAAATGATATTCTCATGCAATTCTAAATGAGGTAATGACAATGACTATACAAAGGGTTAGACCCAATGACCTAAACTAAGCTTATGATTGATAAATAAATACATTTCAAAAGGGACTCTATCTTAGCACCGAGTGATTCTGTAGAGTAGGGGTGACACATTTCCAAGGAGGGAAGGTAGGGTTCACCATAGTACTCACGGGGTGGAAGGCCTCATAGTCCAGAAAGGGCATAGAGTGATATTTTCATGACAACCCTCAAGCTCCATAAACTATGTTTCCACCATAGGAATACTAGTTAGTGGATCCACCTAGATTCTACGTTCATGTTTGGTTCTACTTTGGTGGTAGACCACCTTCAATCGGTGTAAAGTTTTACAACACCGGATTCCACACTTAGCTCTTGTGGTCTATGTCGGTTAAGGCAAGTGTTCTCGAAAGTAAAATGAAGTAATTGACTATACACTAACTAGGGTAACTTGAGGGGTTTGACATAGCCTCGATAGGAGTATGGAACTCTCCCTATTCCTTGCACTAGTTTACCTTGAGGGAATCCTTAGGAAGTTTTTCTTGTGTTCTTATAATGTATATGCTATGAATATGATGACTTTACATGTTGATTATCCTATATGCTGTTAGTTTCATTTATGAACAAGCTATTGGTGTATATTTCTAAATGTGATGATGACCACTATTGATGCTATGTTATGTTGAGTTGGACGTTTCTTATGATCCTTTGTTTGGTTTACTTGACTGAGTAAGGTTATGTGGCTTTACATGGTCATTTCACTTGTAGGCTTAATGATGGTTTATGGGTAAGGGTCTTGCTTATGTTATGATGTTATGAACTCTTCATGTTTGTTGATGTTATGACTTGATGTTGGAGTTGTCTTGATTATTTACTCAATTATGTGGATATACATGTTGACTTGACTATGCTTCTTAATGTCGGTATTGTATTGTACATGGTTTACACTTACATATTATGTAAATATTGACTTATATGAGTTCTTGGTTGTGCATAAAGCTTTTCAAAGTACTTTTGTGCGGATTTTAACAAATGTCCTCTTTAGAATGTTTTTTACTTGTTTATGTGCATATAATCATACTTATTACAAGTGTGTACTAACCCTATGTTTATGTTTACTACAAATTGTAGGATCCGGTCGTTGAGCTTATACAATGCCTTTGAAGACTACTTGGATATTTCCAAGTGTACAGTAGGTCCTCACTTATCGAGGACAATGTCACTATCTTGCTATTTGATATTATTTAGTCTTAAAGAAAATTTAGTTCATTCTCCTTCTTTGTAGACTTTGTATATGCCTATATGAGGCCTTTATTGTAATGATCTATGGGTTGAACCCAAGATGTTGTATTCGACTTAGATGGTGTAATATGGGATATATTTATAGAATTCTTATAAATATATATGGTTTTTACTATGTATGTGAAATAAAAGTAGAAGCCTATGTATTGCTTCCAGTACGAGGAGTCTATGCATACTCGGTAATTATATACTATGTGTATGCAAGAGGTCTAAGTAAACATCAATGCAGAAGTAGTTAAAAAGTTTTAAATTTTCTGCTAATTTTGACCAATGAAATGTAATGAAGAATGCTATGATATTAGTCTTAGTCCTCTTAGAGGATGACGACACCTGTTACATCTAGGGGGTGCTTCTCGGATGTGACAGATTATTGGAGGAAAGAATAATATCCCTTTAATATGTGAAGTTCAGGTTTAATTTAGCAGATTCTTTGTCCAAGGGTTAGGCAAAAAGTTAGTGGTGGAAATTTGTAATGGGATGAGAATAAAGTCTTTTTTATATTCATTGTACTTTACGGTAACCCTACCTAATGATGTAATCTTGGGTTCAAAGGGAAAAACAAGTAAAGTTATAATTGTGAAGCACATCAGTAAATTTCCCATTTTCAAATAAAATGAAATAAGAAGATGTGCATGATTGAAATTCTTTTCTCTTAATAAATTTATAAGACCAATCTCTGTTGGGGTAAGTAAGAAAACTCTTGATGATTTTTTTCAATATTCCTAATAAAGATAAGGATGAGATTATATTCTCATAATAAGCCTATAAATCGATTTCGGTTGGAGTGTGTAGGAATACTCTTGAAAGATTTACTGATACTTTGTTGTAAAGGAGGATGATATTAATTTCTCTTAATGAATATTCATAGCCTAGTAGGTCGGAGTATGCAAAATTACTCTTGATGAATTCACCGCACTAAGTGTGAAGTAGAGAGGGAATCATAAAGCACTTCAAGACACATGACCGTAAGATGCCAAAGGATTTTGATTTTCACCGGAACATAGTGACATATATGGAGTATTTTCTATTTATTCAATGAAACACTTAGTTCAAGATTCATTCTTTAAGTAGTCAATAATTTAGAAAGCCTCCATTAGCTAATGGTTCAAGTCCAAAAGACAACATTATTGATGCATGTTACTAAATTAATGTCTCAAAATATATTTTTTTGGATTTTTCAAAGATAAAATTTCTTGAACAAGTGGGGGATTGGAAGAGTTATTGTTTCAATGAATTTTGAAACAAATTCATCTGTTAAAAGGTTTGAAATAACAAAATAGATGAATGTGAATTGTAACATTTATTTTGTTTTAATTCTACGTTACATGCTTCTCGAAAGATACTTTTGTTTTGAACTCTAATTTAGAAGTTTTTGAAAGATAAGTTTTCCTTTCAATTTATGAACCTATAATAAATACTATTTAATTAAAAGTCTTTTCTTACAAAACTTTTGTACTATAAATTGAGTTTCTTTTGGTTGAAAAAATAAGCACTCAAAAACTACTTTCCCTTGAAAAACATTGTGAGACATTAATCAAATGGTAAAATAACCAATTCAAGAATTGAAGACCAACATTCCTGAATGCTACTTGTTTTATGGCTTAGTTGAATCTCGAAGATAGAGTTGTTATTTATTTTTCCATTTGCTTGTGGGTGAGATTCCAACTATCTTAGAGAAGCGTATTAACGTGCTTCTAAGCCAAGCATGTTTTGTTTTGGATTTCTTGTATTTTTATCATTCTTGTTGAGTTGTTGTAACATAACTTTGCAGAAAAAAATTCTATTATGGTGAGGCATGCCAAGTTATACTTGTGTGAGACATTAGTTGACTGACAAATGGACAACTATGAGACCCGCATCCCAAGTTGTCCAAGACCCATTGTTCTTATTTATACTGAAATTAATTCCCCTCCTCTCCTCTTTATCTTCATACTTGTTTAATTCAACCACTATTAACTTTCATTTTTTTTTGGGGAAAAATAACACTTTTAGTCCCTGAGTTATCGCGTTATTCCTCTTTTAGCCTCTGTGATATCTGACTAGGCACTTTTATCTTCAACTAAGATATTACAAGCAATTATCTCTGTTGATAAGCCTCAAACATATATGGAATTGAATACCCTATTTCTAGGAATGCTTCGTATTCATAGAATCTAATAAGGAGACTTTTATGAAGTCGTTCATTTTCTAAATAGGCACAACCTTTAGTTTCTCTCCTTTTGAATAGACAAAACTTTTTGTTGCTTCCTTATCTTAACCGACAAAACTTTTTGTTTGCTCCGTTTATGATGAGATAAAAGTTTTTGTTTAATTTAAAATTTAAATATTGAATTCAAATTTTAAATAACCAATTTTTTTGAAAAATAAACTACAAATGATAAATTGTTTAATTTAATTAAAGAGCGGACTTGACCAAAATAAATAAATATACGACTCAATTAAATATAATAATTCCAAGTCCAAGTCATTTAGATATATTTTATTAAATATATATAAGTAGACTTATTCAATTAAATAGAATAAATAAGCTAGAACTTAAAATGACTTAAAAGATGGATGTTTAAGTCTTTGGCTAACTCTTTCTTGCCTTCGTCAACATGGGAAGTACTCCCATAGACAACCTGCTCAAAGCATCAACAACAACATTAGCCTTACATGTGTGATAAAGAATAGTCACATCATGATCCTTGAGTAACTCTGAACAACCTCCTCTATCTGAGATCAAACTCTTTCTGACCTAACATATACTGAAGACCCCTGTGATCAGTGAGCACATCCAAATAAACACCATAATGATAGTGACACCATATTTTCAAAGCGAATAGTACAACAACCAACTCTAGATCATGGATTGGGAAATTTCTCTCAAGAATCTTAAGTTGTCTCGAGGCATAAGCTATAACTTTTCCATTCTACGTCAATACCCAATCTAGTCCAACTTTGGATTCATCACAATACACAACAAAGCCTTGTGTACCTACGGTACACTAGGCATTAGTGAATCGGACTTTCAATTCATGAAAGCTTTTCTTAAAAGATTCAGACCATTGAAACTTTGTTGTCTTCTAAGTGAACTTTATAAATGTGTATGCAATAGATGAAAATCCCTAGACAAATCTTCAATAATAACCATCCAACCCCTACAAAATCCTAATATCTGTTGGAGATGTGGGTTTGGTCTAGTTCTGCACTGCCTCAATCTTCTGAGTGTCAACTCTAATCCTTTCACCAGAAATAATGTGTCCTAGCAACAGAACTTGATCAAGCCAAAAATCACACTTGGAAAATTTGGATACAACTCTCCATCTTAAGAGTTTGAAGAACTACTATGAGGTGACTAACATGATACTCCTCATTCTTCGAATAAATCAGAATTGTCATCAATGAAGACGATAACAAACATATCAAGATAAGGCTTAAACACTTTGTTCATAAGGTCCATGAATGCTGCAGGAGCATTAGTTAAACCAAAAAGTCATGACTAGAAACTCATAATGACCATAGAATGTTCTGAATGTTGTATTATGGATTTCATTTTCTCTTAATCTAAACTAATGATAGGCATACCTAAGGTATATCTAAAAAAATAGGTGGTAGCCTGAAACTGATAAAAAAAATCATCAATTCTTGGATGGGGATACTTATTCTTGATTGTAACATTGTTCAATTGGAGGTAATCAATACACATCCTAAGTGAAACATCCTTCTTCTCACAAATAAGACCGGAACACTCCAAGGTGAGACACTTTGTCAAATTAAACCTTTCTCAAGAAGGTCTTTCAATTACTCTTTTAATTAGCAGGAGTCATTCTATAAGTGGTAATAGAGATAGGATAAGTACCAGGAGGATTATCTATATCAAAATCTATTTCTCTCTCTCCAAAGGGTTTCCGCTAAGATCATCTGGAAACTTACTCACAACTGGAATTGACTGAATGGGTTGTGTCTCAACAATAAAGTCATTAACTCTCACTAAGTGATAGAAACACCCCATGGACACTATATTTCTCACCTTAAGGTACGAAATAAAACAAACCTTAGACACTTTTGAACTGCTCCTGTACTCAAAAAATGGCTCATTAGGAAACTGGAATTTAACAACTTATGTTCTACGATCAATTGAGGCATAAAAAGAACGAAGATAGTAATAACATCAACATATGCGTAGATCGACTAAGTCAACCATGTTGTCGTTGTGATTGACAAAAATGGTATAATCACCATAAACTCTCTTAACTAGAATAGACTCATCAATACGCGTGGAAGCAATGAAGGGCTTAAAAAATTACTCAGGAAGGAAATCAAAATTCATAGCAACGTAAGAAGTTAAAAAGATAGACTCGCACCCAGATCTAGCGATGTATAAACCTAAAAATTAAAGTTTTGACTTAGCAGTGACAACATCTGGCGAACTCTCTTGCTCTTGGAGACTAGTTATCATACATACGATTTGATCCTCCTCCTATCCCTAAAGTATCTCCTCTATGTGCGCTCTATCTGGCTGATCCACTGAAGAAGATTGGGGTCTATTGACCCCATTAACACCTCTCTGTTTGTTCTTTGGGCACTCTCTCATAAAGTGACCATTCTGACCACACTTGGAGCAACCAATGGATCCATCAAGAGACACTCGTGGGTGGTTCCTTCCACACTTAGCACATGCATGATTTCCATTACCTCCTTGTGCCACACATTTTTGAGACTGTGCAGGTCTAACTCTGAAGTTATGAGTATTTTGATTCTTAAATTCACCTTTGTTCCTTGGGGAAGGTGCACTAGAAGACGATGGAGCAAATCTATTTGTCTTTTGCTAGAAAGATGATTTGTTTGCAATACTCTTTTGCTGTGTGGACTCAATTCCTGTTGTATTAGCCTTTTTGTTTCAGGAATTTTTCTCTATCACTCAGGTTATATTCCTCAACCTGTTGTACATGGATCATAATCTTGACTATGTCAATATCTTTGATCAGTAAAGATTCCTTGCCCTCCTTACTTGACTAGCGGGACGACCCATATAAAAACAAGCTCATCCTGCTCCTGAACATAAAATTGTAATCTTGCTCAATCATGGATTCTTCCTTAAGAGTGAGGAATTCCCTTACCTTTTCCTCTCTTAGTTCACGGGGAAAGAAATTCCCCATGAAGGCCTTTTCTAATATAACCTAGCTCACAATTGGTTCACCCTCAACTTTACTTTTCTTCCATTGATCATACCGTACTCTAGATACACCCTTTGGTTGGTATGAAACAAATTCCAGTCGTTCAACATCAACAATGTACATCACCTCATACACTTTATGCAACTCTTTGACAAAGTTTATCGATTCCTCACTGAAACTTGAACCGGTGAATCATGGAAGATTCATCCTCAAAAATCCTGATTTTATCATCCACATATTTTCAATCCCCCCTCTGTTTTCCATCTGTAACATCTCGCAATTATAAAGAACTAGAAAGGATTTTAAAATCTGGAAATATTTATTTTTGAAAAGTATAAGAAAATCTGGAAATTTTAAGTTAAAAGTGAGTTTTTGGTGAACTTCAAACGGCCATAACTCCTAGCTCAAGATTATTTATGTGTAGTTCCATATATGGCTGGAAACCCCTTGGAATGATCTTTCCAAACCGCCGATTTTGCGCGATTTCGAGTTTGTATGAGTGAGTTATGCCCTTTGGAAGTTGGGTTGTTGGAAAAGAAGATCCAATTCGGATTTTGAATGGGTAGTTTGGTGTTTTCCTTAGCCTATTAATTTATTTCATTTTTGGTAATTAATTAGGGGTATAAGCTATATTATATAACTGTAAATCTTACTAAAAGAGTTAGCATTTTGAGGGAAGAGAAAATAAGAGGAGACAAGTGAGAAAGGAGAAGACATTCAAGATTCGTCAAGATCGTCAAAGTTTAACTTGTGGATTTCGTTAGGGATGATCCCTAAAATGGTGTGTGAGCTTCCATAGTGTTGGATTCATTTACCCACAAGCAAATCATGTTATTTTCAGATTAATTTGTTCTTGAAATTTAAGGATTTAAGTTCTTGAAAAGTTTTTTGAAGCTTCCTTATCGATTATGTTTTAATGTTAAGATTCTACTTGGGTCAACTTTAGATGAACATATTTCTTAGGATATTAAGATTTACGAGAACCATAACCTATCTAATTAAAAGGTATCTGAATCTACTTCCAACGCCACCTATTTCACGTCAATCTGATTTCCGAGTAAAAAATTATGACTATTTTAAATTAATTAAATAGTGCTGTTACGAATTAGCCCATGGGAAAACATGAAAAATGGTTGTTTTTGTTTTCTACCTCCAAAAAAAAACTAAATAAATTTCTTGACTAATAAAAGGTTCAAAACAATTAGATTTTCATCTTTACTAATGATAATCATAAATTCTTGGCCATAAAGATTTCAAGAAACCAATTCAAGAATCTCAAGAAAGGTTTTCTTGATCATTTACCTTCAAGCTAGGGTTTCAAGGTTTCTATTCAAGTTCTTATCCAAGATTCTTCAAGAACCTTGTTCTTTCTATCTAAAATCATGAGATCTTTTGTATCACAAATCATGATCCTGGAATCCATAATTTAAATAAGGGAAAGTCAAGAAGTTAAGTCACGATAATTTTTTAAAGTTTTTCAAAAGTCTTTTACAAAAAGTTTTAACTTTGTTTTAAGACTTAAGTTTTGAGTCACAAAAAAGTAATGTTAAAGTTCAGTTCTTCAAAAGTATATGGGTACTATGTGTTCCCAAAGAGTTTAATATGTTTTCACATTTAAACAAGTAAGGGAACTTTGATTTCCAAAAGAGACTTTGAGCTAGTTTTTCAGTAAAGAGCCTTTGAGCTAGTTTTTCAGTAAAGAACTTTTGAGCTAGTTTTCAGTTAAAGATTAAATACTTTCACAGTAAACCAAAAGAGGAAACTGAGATTTCCAAAGAGCTTTCGAGCTAGTTTTCCGAAAAGAGAACTAATCTCAAATCACAAATGAAGTATGTTTTAAAAACATAGGAGTCAATATATTTTGGGAGTACTATCGAGCACCAATTCAGAGAGGAGCATGAGTTCTGATAACTCACGTCTTAGATGAATCCTTTTCACAGTAGACTATTGGATCCATTTGGCAGAACAATTCCTATACCTTTGACCGGGTATATGATGCACTGGCAGCGTGAGGTATATCATTGTATTATCACTTTAGCTCTTATGTAATGGTATTCAGTTAGAGAAACTCCAATGTCAGTATTTTGTATTTTTATATACTTCAGAAATATTTGTATTTTCTATATACATTACAAAGTTCATATTGTATCTTTGTACACATACATAGTTATGTATTTATAAATACACAAAGTTGAAAATCATGTTTTAAAGATTTTTTATACTTGAGTTATTCACATTACTTTACATTGAAATCAATTGAATTAAGTAAAGCCTAGGTAAGTGTTTCTTTCAGAATCTTTTTAAGCCTATATTATGTTTAGCATTCTAACTCGCATACTCGTACAATCAATGTACTGATGCCAGTTGGCCTGCATTATTTTATGATGCAGACGTAGGTAAGTAGGATCAGCAAGCAGCGCATCGTTGATATAGTGAGCAATCAAAAGTCAATTGGTGAGCATCCTTGCATTCCAGAGGACTCTTTTTTGTTTCTTTCAATTATTATATTAGTTCAATAGGATGTCATGAGTTTTGTCACGACATCCATCTCAATTATTTTAAAGGCTTCATAAATAGTCAGTCAGATGATAATTCATTCGTCATTATCTTTTTATTGTCTTATCTTCATATTTGAGTTGCCACTTTGGCTAAGTTAAATGTTTGTTTTTTTTAAAACGTTATGAGTTTAATTGAGACACTTAAGGCATTAGAATTTGAATCCTTTTCTTTATGATTAAAGTCTTCCGCTGAGTAAGTAAGTCAGGTCATGGGTTCACTTGGGGCCAGGATTAGTTCTCGAGTGCTGGCCATGCCCAGTCTAGGCTCAGGGCTTGACACCAACTTGGTTGGTCACCACTCAACTCAACATCCGTATAGAATCCCAAAACTCAGCGTTATTGTCCAATACTTGGGGTAACACTCCTGGTGCATTGAAGACCCCTTGATCCTGAGGATCAACATTCCTCCTAGAAGTATGATCTCAGACAAATCTTCGTGGAGGCATGGTCTGAAAGATATGAGCAAGCACGAATTAGAAAGAAACTTAATATAGTTAAACTTCATAGCATGAAAAAAGTATAAAAGAAGTGAGATAGTTCCTAAATGTCGTAGCCTACTAAATATATATGTATCACACTTCACATTGATAACTAAGAATCTACCGACATCGCTTCATAGATATCCTCGGATTGTTGAACATTGTGCTTTGATACCAAGTTTCTCATGCTCTGAGCCTAAATCCTTGATGTGACGGACACTTGAGAATATTAGGTTTGTAATAGAATTCAAAATAATGACGTGCGCCTAACCACACATCAGATATCATAGGTTGTGCTCTTACCATCGGAGCTATTCAAGTCATTTGTTTCTCACATGATGTTTCTCAAAATAGAATGAAAATAAATAAATATAGTTTTTTCATCTATTAAAACATGAAGGTTACTATTCTATCTATATAACTAGTAAATATTTTGGGATATAAATTACAAACTAGTATTATTTTTATCTATTGTCTATAGTTGAATTTGTGTGGTTTATGTATTTGGTGAATTTTTAATTAGGTACTTCCTGGAATATCAGAAATAATGGAACATACAGTAGTTTTCGAGAATGAGAATGAACATCAATTTGATGCAATCATTTTTGCTACTGGATACAAAAATATTGCTACCAAATGGCTAATGGTACGTTTAAAAAATTATATAATTTAACTTACTACAAGGAGTCGTTTGGTTTGGAATAAGTTATTCCAGGATTAGTTATCCTGGGATAACTTATTCCACCATGTATAGGGTATAACTTATTCTATCACTATGGCGTAAATGGTGGGATAAGTCATCCTATGCATGGTAATCACAGAAGACCCAAAAAATTTATCCCATCATTATTTTTTTATCCCGTGACTATGTATTTTTATCCCTCACACCAAACGACCACTAACTTCACTATATTTTTCTAAAACATGTACAAGTTTATTAGTTTTCTTTTAATCCAGCACTATAGATCTATATTTCTTGACGATGGAACATTGATGAATGAGTTTCCCAATCATTGGAAAGTAGAGAATGGGCTCTACTGTGCTAGATTTTCGAAAAGAGGGCTTGCTGGTATTTTAATGGATGCTATAACTATTATTGATAATATTAAGACTATCAGAGGACACAAAATTTAGACATCCATTATTATCGAGACTATGTTGTTAAATGAATTTTCAGAGTGGGTGGGATGCTTGTGCACTGGGATTGAATTACAACTATGTTGTTAGATTCTCCGGGTCCTGTGCAAATGAAAGATCTTCTATGCACCAGGCTTGACTTGTTATTATGTTGTTAAGAAGATCTAAAACATAAAATCCCTATTTGTTTTAGTATGTGTTGTCATAATATAATTTTTTTCTATTGTCATACGAATTCCATGGATCTTTTCTAATTGTTTTTATTTTTTATTTTAATTTTTTTTATAATAATGGTATGGGGTTCACATAGCAGAAACTTCAACTATTAATTTGAGATTTTTCTATGTCATAACCCGTGACACTCCGGCATCTAGTAGGCTATCTTATAGCTAAACGTGAGGGTTAGTGTAACATTCTAGAAATGTTTAGAAAAAATTAGAACTAAAATGAAAGAGGTAAAAGTCTACGAATAGGGCAAGGGCCTAAACTATCAAGAAAGAGAAAAGAAAAACTTGATTTTTCGTTGGACCTTTTAGCGAAGGGGAAGCATGGTCGCCCAAGGGACTTGGCGAGTTACCCGTGTAAACTTGGGGTCACTAGTGGGCTGTCCCTACGACCTAGCTACTGGAAAATTAGGCGAGCTAGGTCAGGGCTCGCCTACTTGGTTGGCGCATCACCCAAGGGTCCTTCCTATCGCCTAACAGGCTGCCTCATTGGGGAGGCATTCAGAAAAATTAGGCCAACCAAGGGTCCATTAGGCGTGTCGCCTAGTGCCCTTGAAGAGCGATGTAGGGCAAATGGTCGAGCTAGAGCATTCTAGTACGTGGATTTTAAATTCAAGTCTATAGTTATTTATTTATTCTTCCAAAAATTGAACCCACATTATTTTACACTTTTCCTAGCAAGTATATAAGCTTTTTAGACTCAAATTTTCCCCAATTAAGTCACTTTATCAAATCAAAAAAGAAAACCCAAGAGTTCATCTTCCTCACAATATTTCTCTCTCTAAAACTCCAAGAAGAAGAAGAGAAGAATTGGATCTAGGAATTGGAACCCACATTATTTTACACTTTTCCTAGCAAGTATATAAGCTTTTTAGACTCAAATTTTCCCCAATTAAGTCACTTCTATAGTATCAAAAAAAGAAAACCGAAGAGTTCATCTTCCTCACAATATTTCTCTCTCTAAAACTCCAAGAAGAAGAAGAGAAGACTGGATCTAGGATTTGGAGAATTCGAGGCTTCTTCGTCAAATTCTTTGAAGATTCATTATTATCAAGGTATGGGAATTTTCGTATTTGGTTAGGTTCCACCCTTAGAGCCCCTTCAAAACTTGATTTCAAAATAGACAATTTCAAAAATTTCAAGGGTTTTAAGTTGACTGACAATGTGCTTCTTTCAAAAGTGATTTCAATTGTTGAATTATGTTGGGTTATGATTGAATTGATTATTTATGGACGAAGTTAGGTGAAATTCCCCCACGAACCCATGGATCCCCTCTATTGCTAAATTGTGATCTTAATAGAATTAATTGATTTTTGAAACATGTAAACGAGTGTTGTACGAATTAAGTGAATTGATTGAATTGTGTTATTACTCATATCTAACTTAGAAATTATAGATGTTGGATTGAAGGTGAGTCATAATTCTTGATAGGTAAATTGTGAGAATTTGTGCATGAATGTGAGAATTATGCATGTTCTTCATGGTTTACGTGGAGAATAAAGATTCTATGACTATGATGTAATTGTGGTATTGATTGGAAAGGTTGTTATCCCCTATACCCTTACACATTATTATGCATGAGCTAGTATGACTATGATGATCTTGTTGTGTTGAATAAAAGACCAATCTCATGAACACACTATGAATATGATGTGAAAGGTTTACTCACATTTATGATGTTTCCAAGGTTGATAGGACATTATCACCTAATTGAATCTATGAGCTAATTTATTAGTTGTATTGAATGAAGGGTAAGATACTCCTTCACATATGTAAATACAACTAAAGACTAAACATATAAATTTTAGGAAATAATTCTTAGCAATGAGTAAGAACCCTCCCATCAATGTAATAGGTTGGGTCATGTAAAGTAACCTCATGAGATGGAAGCTCTCCCATCAATACGATAGGTTTGAGGTTTCCAGTAACAATCTCCCTATCCGATGACTATGTGCCCAATATGTATTTATATAGTAAATCCACCTAAAACCTAACTTATGTAGTTCTACCTTAGGCAAGTAGGACACCTCTTCTCGGTGTGGGGCATGACATAATATTCAATGTAGCTTTATATGATCTATGTCGGTTATGGCTATTTTTCTATATGAAAAGAATATGAACTATGACATTAACATTGAACATGAACTTTAAGAGTGAGTGTATCAAACTCCATTTATTCATGGTACAAGTAGGCTTAAGAGTGGTTGTTGTGAGGTTCTCTTATGGTATGGTATGAAGATTTATGAATTATGCATGTATGATATGTACATTGTTTCTAAGAGAGACTTTACTTGCTACAAGTTATGAACATGGATGTTTTCTTAGTCTATTTAATATTGGATATGAATGAGGTCAATGTAAGATATGTGTGATGTTGGTGACCTCAAGGTTGTACCTAGTATTAGGTAGGATTATGATATCTTACCTATGCATTGCAAGAGTATAGATTTGGGTTGATTATGATATGGTTTGACTTATGTTTCTTCATAAATATGCATTATGACTTTTAAACTTGATAAAATGCATGGTTTCAACTAACTGTCCCTTCTGAGCATGTTTTAAAGGATTTTTTTGCACAGCTACCATACTTAATACATTTTGTGCTACCCATATTTTCTACATTTTTGATAAGTGTAGCTTTGGGTTGTTGAGTTGTTTTTATCCATTTGAGAAAAGCTTGGTTTGATTATCTCTACGCTTTTGGTGAGTTCTCAAGATTCGAGGACAAAAATTATTCAATTGTAGTTTCTTCTACTTTTCCTTTTGAAACTATGTTGTAAAGGGCTTAGACCCTTATTGATATTCAATTGTATTAGATGGTTTATTGAGAGAATGTCTAGACTTATACTTTGATTTTGTGTAAACAATGCAATTGTAAAAGTTTCATTTTGCATCATTTCTGTTACTTATGTTTATTGTACGCTAAGGGCTTGTATGAGACCTTTAGTGTCAAGTACGTCGTGCTACATCTATGGGGTATCCCTGCGTCGGGGCATGACCCACATTTACCAGTCGTAATGACATATATACTCTCAACCGATGTTATTTCTCACATTGTCACTCAACTATGCACTCTTCTCTCAGAAAGTCACTCAAATTTCAATTTTAACCTCAAAAGTTACTCAACTATGCACTTTTCTCTCAAAAATCACTCAACTATTAATTTTAACTCAAAGTCACTCAATTATCTACTCTTCTCTCAAAAAATCACTGAATTTATTTAATTGTTAGTTTAAATTTTTTGATATAAATTGTTTATATAACAAACTAAAATTTTAAAAAACCAAAAAGTACGATTTAAACCATTTAGTGATCCACTCACTTGACCCGACTCATTAAAAATATAATATTAACCTGTTTATTTTGCCCTTGTTGCCTCCTGTACTTCCCCTTTCATCTAGGTTTCAATTTAAACAATTTAAAAATCATGAATTCATAGATGTTGAATTTAGGTGGTAAGATTTGTTTTAGTGCCTCATCGATATTGTTTAACAGATTGCAATTTCTAGATGATTGAATGGAATAGGACTTACAATAGTCATACCAACAATCCAATCTTTAGTTGCTCGATAAATTTATTCAATTCCAAGTCAATAACATAGCTTAATGTTTATGCCAATTTTACAAGCATTGAGCTATTGGCGCAACCGGAATTTACCAATAGAGTTTCAAAGTAAATTTGAAACTGAGTAATAATACAAAAAAGAACTCATGCATCAAATTCCTTTAATTTCCTCCATAATATAGAGCATAAAATTGACATGTCCAAATTAAAACCTATCTGAAAGAAAAAAGAAACATCAACCCAGAACTAGAAAAAAACTCACAGTATGAGGACAAAGAGTCATAAAAAGGGTCAATATTACATTTTTAGCGGGTCGGGTCAAGTGGAGCGGGTAAATATTTTAAATGGATTCTTTTTCATTTTTGAAAAATTGGGTTTTAAGTTAAAAATTTAAATCATCAAATCTTAACTAAAATATCTATTTAATAGGTTAGTGACTTTCTGAGAGAAAAGAGTAAATAGTTGAGTGACTTTTGAGATAAAATCCGAAGTTGAGTGTATTTATGAGAGAAAAGTGCATAGTTGAGATATTTTTGAGTTAAAATTTACAGTTGGGTGAATTTATAAGAGAAGAATGCATAGTTTAGTGACCATCTGAAATATTAACTCCTCTCAACCGATTAGTAAGCCAAACCCAATAATATTGCCAATTTAATTTAATATAATTAAGAGAAAGGTAAGTGACATGTATTATATCCCAAGAGTAGGTCCCAAAAAAATGAAAATGTGGAAGATTCAAATAATACCCAAAATTAGGTTCATAATAAAAAACTTCTGAAACATAATGCAAGTATGAAAACTCAAATGATAAGTATATACATATGAAATTTCTTGTCTTAATACTAAAGCAACAAAATGAATAATGGGATAGAGGAAGGTGCGCGCCGCGGATCAACCAAACAACTAACTTCAATTCCACAATAATCCAAGCACAGACTAAAAAAAGTACACGAGATTCTCTATCATTATGAATGTGAACTGCACCCAGTATGTCTCATACACTGACAACGAAAAAGTAGTGACAGGAGTACTTAAAAGAAAATCGTCCTTTAACTCACACAATTCTATCCTATTCTTATCAATAAAGTATCATCAAATAGGGGTAATCAAATATCCCGAAATGTCCAACCATAGAATAATCACATAGTCAACTACAATGAAGGATGTGATGAGATGCAATGCAATGCAACACCATGAAGTGATATGACTCAAATGCCAAGTACTCTCTCACCCATATATACATGACACTTCTCAAGAGTAGAATAAGAGTTCTTGACCCACAAGGGACTCACGAGGTCCACATACCAACGTGGACAATCTTCATGTTTCTATGTATGCGATCTCAACACACTCTCATAAAATCAAAAAGACCCTAGTACGAACGGTCTCTACGTGCCCAACTTATAATCATAAAATCAATCAATCTCCAACACGGACTATCTCTATGTAACAACTTATACTTAATCTCATAACAGTGAATGTGGACAATATGATATAAATAAAAGGGGATGCTGATGCATCTCAATCAATCAAATACCTGTATGACATAATCACCTCGATCGTCACAAATATGGGTTCAATAGAAAAGCACAAGAACACAAAAGATACCAAGTCAATGATACATCAGTTGATGCCCATATTATTTGGTATTCTTGATTTATAATTGATCATTCTACAGTAAAAAAAACTTTGTCTTTATAACATGGGTATCGTTCCAATGCCAGTTATAACATTGGTACGACACCCCCATCTTTCACCCTTATCTATTGTTTTTTCCAATTTTTGTTTTTGATTAGAAATACTTCGTTCAATTAAGCCTGATAGTCTTAGTAAACCTTGAATGTCGAACATGTGTCACGAGTCTACAAGATTTTGCCTTTCCCTTTCATAAAACTTCATAATGTTCCCAAGCTATCAAATATGGTATCTTGGTAAGTTAGTGAGTCTATAGACATCCATATTACTTTAGGTCTAGCTTAGATCCAAAAACTTACCTTAAGAATGATTAAATTTTTAAATGCATAAGGGTCTAAAATGCCCCTAAACTATTTGAATTGGTACAAAATTTCCCTCCGTCTATCTTTCGGCCCCAAAATACCCTTGACGTAAGTCTTTTGGCTAAAAAGGCCCTTATTTCTAACTGCCCACACTTAAAAGGTGGCAGACAATATTGTACCAAATCCCATAGTTCAAGGGTATTTTAGGCCCTTATCCGTTAAAATAATTTGAAACCACTTAACATATGAGCTCATATGATTGATCTAATTTTCGGTTCTATAGTAAAATCACCTCTCCCCTTACTTCCTCTCTCTTCTACTTTTCTTTTCTTCTTGAATATTGTCCTCCATTATGAAGTTTAATTTTTTTAAAACTTGTGACAAAACATGGAGAAAAAGGAGGAAAATAAAGAGAGTTTTCATATAGAATGTTTTATAAAAGATTATTCAATATCAATTTTTTCTTTTATGTATACCCAAAATTCATAATAAATGAATAAAAATAATCTTCTCATCTCCCCATCCTAACCCACCATGGAAATAATATAAACTAAAAGAATATAACATGTAAGTTCATTTCAAGTTTAAGTCTCTGATATCCTAGTTAAGAACACAAGATTAAGAAAAAGAAATAAATGATGGAATGAACAAGACAACTGAATAAAAAAGAGAAAGAATTATGTCAGTAAAAAGAATATTTTTATATGAACATTTATATTCGTATTTTAGATGAATCCTAAGTTGTGATTTAGAATATAATAAATTTGATATTGATTTAAAATAGGCTAATGGAAAAATATCATGAAATAAATTATTTTTTGAATATTATTTTCAAGCGTATCATGTCAAAACATGAAATATAAGTGATTTTTATTATTTATTTGAAAACGGTTAAAATCTGGACCAATTTGATTAGATAACATAATACATAAATATTTTATTATCTAACTTTAGGGGAGTTGTTAAAAATAAGGGCAAATATAAGCAAGAAAGTTAATATTGAGGGTATTTTAGAACCAAAAGGTAGATGTAAGGGGTATTTGGGGGCCTAAAGATGGATGAGGGGTAGTTTTATGTCAATTCAAATAGGTAAGGGAGCATTTTCGTTAGGCCCTTTTCCGATTCTTAAATCTTTGTGCCAACTAAATATGTCAAGTGTCATATTCCTAAATTTTAAACTAGGGGTTAAGTCTGAATTTACCAAATTATCATGGAACTGAATGTCGTTTATCTAATGTAATACACCTAATATTAATCATTGCAAGGATTGAATTCAAAATAACTTTTAACGGAAGTAGCTAATCTTTCGTAGCAACTCTACTTCGGTCCTTCTTATAACAAAACAACCAATCATTATTGTATGATATATCCTAATTAACCACTAATATCCCCTTCCAAACCTACACTAATAATTAGCCAACAATAAAAACTTTATCACTTTGTTCCTTGCCTGTCACTTGAGCACGTCTCTTCTTCTCTTCTATCGTTTTTCTTTTTAGCACGTCTCTTCTACTCTTTTATCACTTTTTTTTCAAAATGAAAAAAATAGGTATTAAAAGTGACATTTAATGGGAAAATAGTTAATTTTACTAAATAAATTATAGACGAGTCCATTAACTGTCATGAACCAATGTATGCTCTAGGTGTAACATGACATATAGGACCCTGAAAAGTCCTACACAAGCCACTTAGCATCCATCATACAAGATAATAGAATAAATAATTCAAAATCAAAGGCTTAAATCATAAATGAGTTTTGACAAAACAGAAGTCTAGCATACATCTCAATAAGCCATCTAGTAGATCATAAGAAAAGTGATTGGGACATAACCCGTAGATCATATACAAAGATTGAAAATGGAAATGCCATAAGTTCTAAAAGTATCTCGATCGTCACAATCTTCAAAAATGTATGGAACCAGCTTTTCCACAAGTATGAGAGATAGGAGTTTCAGACCATACAGTTGTGAAACAATGTAGGGACAAGTATGCATTCATATATGAAAATATGCTAGGTATGTGTAAAGCCTCATAATTTGGGAATGGGCTAGAAAGGTAAAAGGGAAAGTCCAAAAATCCAGAATGGGCCATAGGCTCTTCATAGGGACTTAGACAATCCATCTAGGGGTCCAAAACCCGTTAAGGGCATCATGAGACTATCTAGGATTGCCCTTAGGCAAGAGTAATCTAGATCGTGCCCTAGACGTCCAGTGGTGACTTGGACATGTAACATATCAGTATTTAATTAAGATTGAACAGGAGAGAAGGTTAAACCACATAGGGGATCCACGAGCACTGAAGTGGACCACGACCCATCACCCTGCTCGTGGTTGTGCACCCAACAAAAGGTGAAAGAGAACAGACCAACGAATAGTCGTGGAGCTCCACAAAAACTATGAAGTGGCACTTGAGGGGGATACAGAACCACCATGGCTATTTTCAAGGAGCACATACCACTTGACGGTCCGTGGGGCTTCACATGAGTCGTGAAGTGGCTCGTGAAAAAGGCTTGATAGACATTGAAGTTTAGGTCAACTTCAAACGATCATATTATTTAGCGCAAATGATTTAGGTGGATCATGATCTATAAAATTAAAATTCTTTGTGTCCTCTTTCCAACTCCACCAAGTTTTCCTAATTCTTATCTCGGCGTAAGAAGTTCTGCTTGTTTTAGTGAAGCCCTATCGCGAAGAGCATCATCATGACCCAGTTGATGGGTTGTGGTGCTCTAGACGGTCCATGAAACCTGTCTTGAAGTCACTTCGTCAACTTCTAAGTTAGGCTTCACTCCAAAGTCACCGATTAAGCACCACTTATGTCTACAGTGTTTGTGAAGCTCCATACAAACCATGAAGTCGTCCAAGAAGCGGACTTGCCATACTTAGAGTTTAGGGTCAACTTTAAATGACAATATCATTCTCCATGAAATGAATTAGATAGTCCATGACCTATCAAATTCAATATGTCTGAGTGCTCTTGCCACCGTAACAAAGTTTGCCTAATTCTTAGCTTAGAGTAAAGAATTATGCGCTTTTTAGTTATACCCAGTACAGTGGGGCATCTTCATGAGCGATTAGACAGGCCTTGGTCATCATGACGGCCTGTGAAGCCGGTCTTGAAGTAATTTTACTAGAATTTAAGTCAGCGTCACATTTGTCTTTTCCCTTATGCGTTTGGTACTTAAACTACTCCATTTAATGCTTAAACAACGTTGTTTAATTCTTAAACGACATCGTTTTTTACTTAGTCTAAGCCTATTAGTCTGGTTCGAACCCACCTAGAACTATCATTCTCCTAAAATCACCTAGATTAGAATCAGACAATGAGTAAAAGTTGACAATTTCTCCCATGAACTAGCATAGGTCTTCTTCAAGTTCAACCCTGAAATCCATAGGATTTCTCCATATTTTATCACAATATTGGTGAGTCATCTTCAACCAATTCCATGTGAAACCATGATTTGATCTATGAACTTGGACTATGAATCATAATTTACACAAATTTATGAATAAGCTTGAGCCTATGAATGTATTCTTATGAAATCATGCATATTTACATAATATAAAGGTGTATGACCCAAGTAAAGATTATATATGAAGGTATCTATATTTTCTATAAAGCTTGGGCACATGACATGAATGACATCTAGATTTTCCCTCAATGCTTTCTGGTTATTTACCTAAATTAAATCTTGATTAGTGTGGTATCCGGATATGCCATCAATGACATAGATCAAGCATTTGAAAAAACTTCCATTTGTAGAAGGTATTTCTAGTGTGAAGTTAATTAATATGGGCCTGATGAAACTATTATAAAAATATCATGGATGGTAGAATGTTTTCTCACGCATGTTTAAAGGAGCTACTATGTGATGCTTCTAACTTGGATGAGTTGTTTAATTGTGCCTCTCAATGGATGATAAGAAGAATCTGATTGAAGATTTTTTCATATGATTTTACTAAGCACTGAGTGGACAAATGGTGATTACCCATGCCCATAACTATGTTCCATCATAGGATGATTGTCTTAGATAGGCAATGATTTTCATAGATAGACATTAGCTAATGGATACACTTTAGCTCAAATTGATGTCCATACCTTAGGAAGTATGACACCCTTTTTGGGTATAGGGTAGACACTGGGTTATGTTATAGCTCACATGGTAAACTTCCAACAAAATGAACTAAGTTAATTACTAATGTTATATGAAGCTTCCTTTATGATTTAATGATGCATTTACTTTGTTCATGATTTATGAATCTTCTTGAATGATTTTACTATGTTTTAACTTGGTCATGCATTTCATGTTTTGATTATGCCCCTTTATGATCACGTCTCATGTTTTATAGCGTTCCCCTCATACTCGGTACATTCTATGTACTAATCCATACTCTTGACTACATTGTTTTACTAATGTAGGTACAACGCTCCTATTTTGCACCCCCATGGCTAGTGATAACCTTAGTATCTTTCAATATGGGTAAGTCGTCATATTTGGAGGACTAAGCCCTGTATTAATTATTTTCTTTACTTTTCCATATTGTATGTCATGTAGGTTATCTTTCAATCACTCTTGATACAATAGATTACTTTCAGACTATGTTAGACTTCCATTCCGTTTTGTCAAACTCTTATTAATATAAAACTGTATTTTGAACTCTGTCAATAATATAACGTGTATAATTAATGTAAAAATAGTTTGTGTAAGGCCTTTTGTGGTCTTATACACCATGTCATGTCTAGGGTGTACATTGGCTCGTGACAGTATAGGGCAATATGCATAAAATAGGCATGATATCATTAATGGTTTAAAACATGAAGGCATGATCATTCTTTGAAAAATTAAAGGCATAAAGAATAAATAACACGTGAACCATGAAATGCAATCAAATACAATAAGATAAAGGATACAAGAGAAGCTTTAAAATCATAATCATTTTGCGTGATACGATCTTTAACCAACATCATTAAATCGGGTATATCCCTCATACTAAAATAAGGTGAATCTACTTACCAAGGTAGAGTCTGTACAAATCCTCTTTTGTAAAAGTGGAGGCACTAGCCACTACAAGAAAAATGTTGATTACATGGGAAATTTCCTAGGGATTACAAATGAAAATTCACAAGAAACTAAGTTTCTTGTGGATTTTCCTACCAAAAAAATTCAAAGGTAAATCCTTCATAAGTTATTTCCTGTGAATTTTAAAATCCCAAGTAATTTACCTAGGGATTCATATTTTGCATGTAACTTGCTCTCATGACTCGTACCGTCGTGATTGACACCCACACTATAACTCGATGGGAGAACCATTACTAGCAACCAACCAAAGCAAATTATCTAAAAACTAAGATATTTAAGTTACAAAAGCAAGTTAAATAACAAAGCTAAGTTTTGTTACAAATTAAAGATCTAATAACTAACTAACAATGCGGAAGATAAACCTAGATCTGAAAGTCAATGTACCAAAATGAGAAATGAGAACCAAATCTAACAAGAATTTCTAGTGAACTATCTAACAAACTAAAATAAGGTCTAGGTCCAAAAATGGTGGACATTTGTTGACACCCAATTTTGACCCTCGACGATATGAACTAATTAGTGAGTTTTAATTCTAAACGATTTTGAAGTAATTAATTTTAAAAAGTTAAATTATTTTCTAAATTACTTCACATTAGTCTTATCACTTTTACAATTCTTAGATAATATGTTATGTTTTTCGCAATTATATATGCAACTATATTTTATATTTATCCAAAAATCGCCTTGAAAAAAAATAATACTTCGTTTAAGTATTTTACTAATTACTTCGAGTATCTAATAGTCTATGTTTTAAATTAGTTATCTTGAAATTAAATTAATTATTTTATTTCGTCAAAATTAAGAAGCTCAATAATTTATTTTATTGTCTCACTTTATTTAACTTTAGTCAAATTCTTCATCTAGATTTGATCCGATTACAATCCAAATTTAGTTGGACTTTGATATATTCTTTTTCCAACCATTTAAAAAGCAAATTTGGACCTTTTAATCCGTCCCTTTTTAATTACATCAGCCCACTTTAACCTTAACCCAACAGCAAACCCCAGGCCCAATTCCTGACCTTTAACCCAACCCATCAATTTTTTTTCCTTCTCCTTTGCGGGTGACCAGGCAAGTATGCAGCCCAGAACCAGTCGCCAATCCAGATACCGCGTGATGGTGCTCGACCCCGACAAGCTTGTACGAGCTTCGTGCAAAACGGAGCAGCAAGAGAAGGCGGTAAGATTTTTCTCGTTATCTTACTTAACGTCACTCTCAAGTCGTACGATGTCCAGCAGTAGAGGAGGCACGTGAGATCACCCTTGATAGCGCGAGATCGAGCCACACAGCTCCCCAAGGACGAGAGATTGATCCTATACGTTCATTCTCCCCTTCCATTTTTGGAAAAAGGGTAGAAGATTAAGTAAAGGCTGTTCCACCAAAATTGGTGATTCTTTTGAATCTTCAAAGGGAAACTCGTAATGGGTCTAGATTTTAGACCCGAGTTCTCCCCACCCATGAAAAAAATTATAGCCCTAACCGTTCGCTATATAAGGTCCCTTTCTATTATTGAAAGAGGGGGAAGAAAAAAAATTTCTGAAAAAAAAGGGTCGAGAACTTTAGAATTAGAAATTGAAGTTAGAATTTCCTTCGAATATAAACACTTAGAACAGCCTAAGCGAAAATAAATAGGACATGTGTTTTCCCCTGTTAAAGCATTTTATTTTGTATAATCTTGATTTATTTTATAGCTGTTAATCAATCCTTTCTCCTCTTCATTTTGATTCGACGATTGTTTTGAATAAAAAAATAGTTGTTGTTAGCGAACTGATTTATCGACTGTATAGTCTAGTTTCTCTGTCTGTGGTTATACTCAATATGTCTTGATTAAGTTGCACTCATTCCAAATTTTTCTGGTTTATTTGTTGATCACTTTAATATCTATCCATTCATACTTGTCGAGATATCTAAGAATCAGAAATTTGATCCCTATTTCTTAACGAGTCTTCAATCGTCAATGCTTTCATTTGGTTTGTTACTGTTCAAGATTGGCTGCTTATATAGGTCTATAAGTTTGTAGGAAATAATGGTTGTGGTGTTTTCATTTCGATGGCTTGGCTTTCTCGGTTCATTGAAATTTTGTTGCCTTACTACTCTGAGTGATGGGTTAGAGATACTTCCAGGCCGCTTTTTCTGTTTTCTTGTTTTGGTTCGATTCGCCGCTGAGTTTTAGGTTTAACGTTCAATCATTAATGCAAACTTTTTTGAATTTTGGGTGACTCTGTGAATCCTGCAGTACCAGTTCTAACTAAATGAGATACATACTATTAGTGTGTCCTCTGTTTATGTATTTGTTAGAATATTTCCTATTATTTATTAGTTTATTTTGTTTGACCAGTTGTTTTCTGGACCCTGCAAAATTCGAGTATTTCGTACAGTTGATCAAGTTTGTTTTATTTTGGGTCTAATCTATGGGGTTTTAGCTATTTCTTTGTTGCCTACTCGTGAGAGATTTTAGCCATTCACATTGGCTATTTTTTTTAAAAAAAAATATATATAAATAAATAAATAATTTAAGTATATGATAATGTTTTCTTTTTTTTCTTCTGTACCTATTTGTAAGAAATAATGATCCTGTTCCTTATTTTTTTCGTTCCTGCTTAGTTGACAATTGATCATTCCTCTCCATGGCCATGTCATTATTATTTTTTTCTTTACTCTTTAAATGCTCACTACATACGTGCATGTTAACCCCCCTCTGTATGTGTTTGTTGCTAAAATTGATTAAATAAAGTATTTGTGTTCTTATCTTTAATTGGATGGCCTTACCTTCCCATATTAGTTAGATTATTCGATGGTTGTCTGATTGAATTGTTTTATTGTCTGAGCTTACTTGTGATTCAAATATTACGTTGAGATGTTAAATCTTATCCTAAACTAACTCATTTCAATTATTTTTGCTTTGTTCGTTTGCGTGTAAATCTCCATTGGAGTTCCGTATGAACTTTCGCTCGTCCTTTGCATTTGAAAGAGAGCCATGAAGGCTCTAAACTTATTCATTGAAATTGTGGGCCATAGAGAGCCGAAGTGTTATTTTTAAAAGTTGTATTTTGGGCTTAAGCCCTTGTAGTGTTTCTCTTTTGTATTTATTTTTCTTGTAATTAGTTTAGGACAGGTGGAAGTGGGTCAAAGACCCAAAACAAATGGATAAAAAACTCGAAAGACAAATGAGTCCAAATACCGGTCAAGGCGAACAGAAAACCCAGATTTGGACCCAAATATATCTCCTCTCTCTCTTTACTCAATTTTATTGCTTATATGTTTTACTTGTCGTTAGTTCTGAGGGATAGGAAAATCCAATTTCCTGCAAAACGCCACTTTGGTTTTAACGACTCGATCAAATCAAATAAATGGCTTAAGGGTTTTTACACAATTAAAAGTCACTTAGATAAATAAATTTTTCACTTTCAAACAATTTTAAGTGATTTTTAGCATTCATTTTCAAACAACTCTAAAAAATATTCTTATCGCAATTTTAAGTTAAGCCGGATTAAATTAGTTGTCGGATAACCGCAAGTAAGCGGAACGTCTTAGGTGCCTTTAAAACCTTTCGAAGACATTAATATGAAACCTCGAACCCACCTTTAATTGTTTTCAATCGATTTTTCTCTCAAGTCTTTTTGAAAACGAAAGTTTTCTTGATTTTTCTTCAAAAATCAAGTGGCGACTCTGTTTAACTTGAAAAATTGATTTATCTTAATTCATAAGATCAATCAATTTTTTGAAACTTAGTCATTTTTACCTTACCTAATATTCTTAGGTAAAACAAAAATGATGAATATGCTGAGGAATTTGGAGGACTCTAACATTAAAATTAACGTTGTTTGGCTATTTGTGATAAATTGTTTACTTTTTTATTTTACCTTAGCATTGAAACTATTGCATTTTCATGATATTCTTTCTCCAAACGGCCAGTAGTATGTATTAGAAAAATGAAAGTTACGTGGCTTTTCAGGACTTTCTTAAAAATACACAAAAATTCATTTAGAAGTATCAAACAAATAGTTGGAATGCGGTCATCCGACGTTGTTTGGAAGCTTCACCCCAATGTTTGTCCGACTCGGGTAACCGTCAACTTGAAAACTATTCTAGGAAGCTAGGTTAGAGCGAAATGAAAATAAAAAATTAAGCATCAGCCTAAGACGGCTTAATACCCAAGGTGTATTAAGTCTACTTAGTAGAAAACCGCCAAAACTGTGTCTAAGGTCTTCGATCTCACGACACATCATTTTATGTGACATTTGAATGATGTACCTGTGAAAACAAATTTGGGGTGGGAAAAACTAACCAAGAACTGTTTTGTAGATATGGACCGTTTCCCAAAGTTTGATATGGTCATAGCAACGCCACCCCAACTCAAAATATGGCGTGACTATCTCGACGGGGATCATCGAAGAACCCTAAACAAATACGTGGGTGCTTTGACGGAATTAATCAACATGAACGATTGGCCGGAATTGGTAGAGGTCCTTACAGGTCACTGGGATAGCCAACAAATGGTGTTCAAATTTGGAACCGCCGAATTACCCCGACTTTGGAGGAAACTCGAGACTACATAGACACGGTAGGCATTGGGATAGAAAGGAATGCAAGAAAAGAAGAAGACATCTTTATCCCTAATAAGTCTTCTGTAGAAAATATTGCTGGCTGGTTCGGGTTGGGGAAAGACTTTGCCTACTAGTGCCAAGAATCCCATGTAGCATTCAAAGATATTTATATTCGATTTGGACATGCGAGCATCTACGCCACTTACAATAGAGAGTTCAAGATCTCCTACAAAGAATGGAATGAAATTCGTCCTCTAGCATTTGCTGTAGCATTATTGGGAACGATGGTATTTCCACATGGTCCAAGTATGAGTATCAATACCCGAGTTATAACACTCGCGCATACATTGTTCAAAGGGTACGAGAACCAAGGGACAACAAAGTACTATCCAATAGCTCCTGTAATCTTGTCCGATATGTATCGAGCCTTGGGAAAATGCTAAGAGGGACATCGATACTTCCAAGGATAAAACTTGATCCTTCAGTGGTGGATCCTCAGCCACTTAGCGAAGGGTGATGGGACTCGGGAGCTGCGTACTCTTGACACAAGAACACCCTTAAAGATTTGAATGACATGTTGTACTGGGCGAATATGGACAATAAGAGAACAAAGGGGAGATGGACTCAAATTTTCTCCGAATTAAGAGAAGAAGATCTTCAATGGATGTTTGACCGTTTCATATCCAAAGAAGTCATCCTGGAGAGCCGCAGACAGATTGTGATTCCTTTACCAGGTATTCGGGGAATTCTCCCTTATGCAACTTTTCGAGTGTCGTGACAGTTCAAGAGGAGACAAACTGTATCTAAAGAAGCATACTATGACACTTACGTATACGATACTGGAGATGATAGAGTGCACGACGCTTCTGAGATGTTCAGAGAATGGAAAGGTGCTAAGCGTATGGATAAAGACATCATCGCCCCTGACCAATTAAATGTTGGATATGACAAGGGTTACAAAGAATGCTGAAGAAGGATATACAAAATGTCTCCTCTGAAACCCCATGCAGCTTTTGCAGTGTAATGGACCGAAAAGCCAAAGTAGTGGCCGAGATACACGAGGTAAAGAAAGAGGCCCAAGAGGTGTACGCTAAGTTTGTCATGAACCAAGATACTCTTGAGAAGGCGACTCAAGAGGTGGAAAGACTAAGGCGTGGTTATGATGATTTCGGTACCTTGGTCAAGGAGAAAATCGAGAGGATGTGATACGAAGGCTTGGAAGAAAAATGACGCCTGGGTGAAGGATTCTTGCTGATGCTAAGATATATATTTCAGCAATACATGACTCATAGGGAAGACGACGGAGCAGGACCATCAGGCACAATACGGGTTTTCATATGTATTTATGTTGTTTTAGCCCCTGCGTGGGTCTACCTTTATTGCACTTTAAAATGGCCCCTGTTTGGGTTTGTCTTTAATATTTTATCCTTTATTTTTCCCTTTGTGAACATTATTATTCACTAGTGAAATTTTTTTTTGGGGAAATTGTTTATTTGGCTCAAATTTACACGTACATCATTCAAATGCGCTAGGCCTACCCTTGGAAAAAAGGGTCCCTTTGTATGTGTTAGGACGTGATATATGTGTTATTAATTGCTTATGTGTTATGTTGCTATGAATGAAGATATCGGAAATCCACTTCTTTCAAGAAATTTCCAAATATATAGAAGTCACAATTACATATGTCCGACCAAAACTTTCTGAGTCTTAAGTTTCTCACTCAAAAGACACCTCTTATACCACAAGTCCTAAAACACTATTCTACCGTCTCAAGAAAGGCAAAGAATCACTGCTATGGACAAGGGTAAGAACATCCAGATAGAGATCACTAGAGAAGAACTACAAATAAAGATCGAACAGATCACTCGAGAAATTCAAGAATCCAAGGAGGAAGGACTCAGAGTCGACATGGCCACCGCAATCTACAAAGCTACAACTGTGACGCTGGATGTGTATCTGGCATCACAGATGAAGAGAAAGAAATATGTTGAGATGGAGACAGAGAACTTGCACGAGAAGTTGGACATGCTTCGGTTGAAAGTACAAAAAAGAGAAGAGAGGATAAAATCGGAGACCGCCGCTCTGTTAGCTAAAAGCATGTCACTTGATAAAGAGATGATAGTGGAAATGAAAGAATTCACCTCCACGATAGAAAGTATGGCCGCACTGAGGAAGAAGAACAAAGACTTCTATAGCAACATGACTGATAAACTTCAGAAAATGCGCGTAAAACACCCCGTCTACAAGTAAGGAGCTAATAGTGGTCTCGATAACGCTCACCCTGAAGCGACTGGGGATGACGACGATGAGGAAATCATCTACAAACCTCCATTCCTAGGTCGCCTGAGAGGAGGAGACTAATGATGACGAAGGGATATGACTAATGTGTCATCATAATTTTATCTTTTAAAAGCTCTATTGTTGCCTTATAATTTCCTGGTAATAGTAATGAACGAATGAATGAAAATGTTTATCTTGTACTCGAACTACGTTGAGCCTGAATTCTCCTTGTGAGATACGTAGGCAGTCTCTCGCCCGGCCCCTATCTTTAAAAATTTTCATTCTCCCCTTTCATGTTACGAGAAGATATGAAGGCGATCAACGGACGTCAAAGAGCAGCTGCAACAATACCTAAGCTCAACGTGATTTAGCCTTTCTTAGACAGTGCCAAAACTAAAAGAAGCAAACTCCTTGTTAAAAAATGTTTTTCCATCCTTACTCGTGAGTTGAAGATATCCTCAAACAAAGCGACATGTATGTTTATCTGTTCTGTATGTGATATTATGCATTTTGTATTCTGAATCTGCACTAACAAATCTGCCTTGGAGTTGTTTTCCCTCTCAGGTACTTTGAAACTGATTTGCGTTGATTGAGAGCTGGCAGATCATCCTCATTTCACCACATCGAAAGGTCCCGCAGATTTCTTCCCTATACAACGCTCAGACAAAGGAAAGATAGTTATGGGGTATAGTAATGAAGAAGTGAAATTTTCTGATGTTGCGGTGGCTCAACCCAGTGTAGTGGACCAGAATGAGTTGATTTTGCAGCTGATGCAATAGATTGCAGAGATGAGGGTAGAAATGCAAAGGAGACAGGATCTGCCTCCACAATGGTTTTGCTTCTAACCCTGCTAATGGGAGACCTCCAATCTACTTCCCTCCCTCAAATACGGATCCGGCCCAGAACCATCCATCTACACCTGCTCAAAATCCATCGGTTATAGATCTGACTTCCCAAAATACCCAATATTCTTCCGCATCCTACCAAACTCCACCTTCTCCTCAAAACAACCACCCCCGAATTCCACCCCATCCTCAAAATACCCATCATCAAAGCATTCCACCACCATAAAATAAAAACCCAAATCAAAACCAAAATACTTTCAATCCCCAAACACCCCACCACCACTTAAAGAAGAATACCAATCCACAGACTTACCCACAGAATTATCAAACCACTCAAAATGCCAAGAGTCCCTCTATATCTCATCCTTTATCAAAAAGAACCACTTTCCAAATCCCTATCCCTGCCGAGCATGATGTGCATAGTTCTGAGCTGGACCTTTATGAGGAATAGGAAAAAGAGTGGAGGTCAAATGAAGAGGTAAAGGTCGACATAAAAGAAGAGATCAAGAAGGCCATGAAGGAGCTCCAATGCATCCCAGATATCACAGGGCTTAGTTATGAAGACTTATGTATTCATCCAAATTTGGACCTTCCAAAAGGGTTCAACATCCCAAAGTTTGACACTTAGGAGGAGTGGGCAACCCTATGACTCATTTGAGATCCTACTTTGACCAGCTCGTGGGAGTTGGAAGGGATGAAACTCTATTGATGCGGCTCTTCAGCCGAAGCCTGTGTGGAGAAGCTCTTGAATGGTTCACCTCACATGAAACCAGGCAATGGCCCAGCTGGAATGCATTGGCCAAAGATTTTTTTGATTGATTCGCTTACACCGTAGAAATTGTTCCAGATCGATACTCTTTGGAAATGAAGCGGCGAGGGTGAGACTGCCCATGCCTGAAAAAAGAAATTGTAGAAGTGCTCATGTGGGTGCAAGAGCTCAAATATTATGACTGAATCCTGTTGCTCGTAGGAGCAAAATATGTCAAGATAGCCAAAGTTGGTGAGACTATTAAAGATAGGTTGAAAACAGGAAAGATTCTCGTGCTTCTACATCACCCGGATCATCGGGAACGTTAAAGAAGAAAAGAGAAGAAATTGTTGTTGTTTCATATGGGGAAGGAAAACTCCTAGAAGCTCGTCATATTCCCAAGGTCTTTCTCGGCCTTCTCAAAATTCCCACCAAGCTTGTTACACGCAAGCTATTCATCCTAATAATCCTCAAATTTATCAGAATGCTACCTCAACTTATCCAAACATTCAAGCTCCACTATATAAACGTCAATCCCCGAATTACCAAAATCCCTCTCCCATTTACCCAAATCATCCTCCACCCTATCAAATTACATCTCCCTACTAGGGTGTTGCTCCCAACTGTGCTAACGTGAAGTGGAGCTACCAGCACCCCCTTCTGCGTATCAAGTACAAGCTCCACCATATCAAAATCTCCACCCGAACTACCAAGCTCTATTGTCAAACTACCAGAAAAACTCATATCCCAGAAATCAAGCTCCCCATCCAAACAATCGAGGTTGTTAACAGATGCCTCCCCCACAAGGAAGTTATGATCCCCCTCGACCTCGGTTCAAAAAGAAACATTCGAGGAATTTCACCGCCCTCGCAGAAATCCAAACAAAGCTATAAGAGCGACTGGCTGCGGCTAGATATATCCACTCAGTGAGGCCCGAACCCATGGATATTAATTAAGAATTCTATTGGCCAGATCAAAGATGTGCTTATCATTCCAACAATGTAGGGCATGATACTGAGGACTGTATCAACCTCAAGAACAAGATTCAGGATTTAATTGACCAAGAGGTGAGTTAGCTCCAAGTAGCTGCACCTAATGTCAATACCAATCCTTTGCCAAATCATGAAGGTGACAATGTCAGTATGATAGTAAAAGACGATGATTGGTGTGGGACGAAAGTGACAACTCCAATCGTTCATGACGAGTTGGAAAAGGTTGTAGCTGTTTTGAGCATCAAATAGATGAAAGAGTTTGTTATCTTTTCACCCGCAAAGGTTGTTACCTTAGTGCCGTAAATAACTCTTATCAAGTAAAAATTTGTGATTGAGACTGCTGCTGCACAAGGTATGATCCGATCCGAAAGATGTTATACTCCTGAGGAGCTTGCTCTCGGAGGTGAAAATAAGGATCAAGCTAAAAGACTAATAAGCGAGGGTGAGGTAGAGGAATTCTGAAGAAGAATGCAGCCGAAAGATTATTCTATTGTCAAGCATTTGGAGAAGACTCCAGCCCAGATTTCTGTGTGGGCCCTGCTGATGAGTTCTCAATATCATAGGCAGGATTTGATGAAGGCTCTTGATGATATGTTTGTGCCCGTCGATAAGAGCAATGATAATGTGGTCGCTATGATTAACCAGGTTATTTGAGGGCATCGAATCAACTTTTGTGATGATGAACTATGTTTTGAAGGGAGGTCAAACAATAAGGCGTTGCACATCACCGTGGTATGCCACGAGAAGGTCGTAAATTGTGTTTTGGTGGATGATGGATCTGGTCTGAATATTTTCTCATTGTCAACATTAAGGCAGCTAAAGTTTTACTTGGGAAATATGGAACAAAACCAAGTCAATGTAAGAGCCTTCGATGGAGTATAGAGAGATACATTGGGAGCGATGAATCTGATCATCCAAGTGGGTCCAGGAGAATTCAATGCACAGTTTCAAGTCGGGGACATTGATACCAGCTACAACCTTCTTCTGGGAAGGCCGTTTATTCACATGGCTGGAGTTGTGCCCTCTACCTTGCATTAGATGATGAAGCTCGTCAGGAAAAATGAAGAGCGATTCATTCATGGCGAAGATAGTCATTCTGGCAGACAGACAATGATTATTCATGAAGTGTCTCAAGGTACTGATTTCTACACGGTGGAGCTGGTAAATACCACCGATAAAGACTTGGTCCCACAAACTCTCATGCCTTCTGTGTATAACATGATTTCTACTATGATTTTGCAAAGAGGATTTGAACCAGGTTTCGAATTGGGAAGTAATTCCCAAGGAATTGTTGAGCCCATTCAAGTTCCTGTCAAAGGGGAAAAGTATGGGATGGGGTACGTCCCTACAGATGATGATGAGAAGAAAAAGAAGAAGAAGTATCAAGCATTGGCCAAGCCAGTCCCTCACCTATATCAATCTTTCCCTGTCGATGAATATGCCGAGCAGGAGGACCTTAGGGAGGGAATCTGTGGACTTTTTGAAGAGATCGGTGCTATCATTGAAGAAGAGGTGGAGCTGATAAGATTCCGTGATGCTGAGCCAGGAGAGATGCTGCAGAATTGGACCTCCACGCCCATCCTAATTCCCCGAACTCCTTGGTAGAAGGGCATCGTTTTATGAATATTTAAATCGGCGGTAGTCCAGAAGAGGCTCGAGACCCACCATTTTGCATTTTTCGTAACTGTTTGAATTTTTGAATTTCCATCATGATGTTCAAAGAAGGCAACATGGCCGTATTCCATGACCAAAGTTAGCATTGTTTTTCAATTTGAATGAAACCCTCTTTTAAAAAAAATAATTTGTTTTTACTCATTTGTTATATTTTGATTGTCTAATTTTGTTTGTTTATGGTTTCATTAATGTAAGTGTTAAACCTGCCAATGTCATGTCATGTCACGAGTTGAATGAACGAAATGAGGCAGGTGATGACAGGGTTGATGATTATGAAGAGGAAAGTGAGGAACCAGAGTATGTTGCCAAGGAATTTTGGCAGTTTAAAACCAGCATAAGCCGAATCTAGAGGAAGTGGAAATGATAAATCTGGGAGACCTAGAGTGCGCTAAAGAGGTTAATATCAACATCCTCTTAAATGAAACTCAAAGAAAAGGCCTAATTCATTTGCTTGCTGAATATGTTGATGTGTTCGTCTGGGAAGTCGGTGACATACAAGGGCTGATACCGACGTTATATCTCATAAACTGCCGATTAATCTCGGGTTCGATCCAGTGAATCAAAAGGCTTGAAAGTTCAAGCCTGAATTGAGTTTAAAGATCAAAGAAGATATTACCAAGCAGATTGAGTCTTGATTGGTGGAAGTGACACAATATTTGACTTGGTTAGCCAATGTTGTTCCGGTTGTCAAGAAAGACGGGAAGATCAGAATTTGTGTCGACTATAAGGATCTCAACAAATCTATCCTAAAGGATAATTTTTCGTTGCCAAATATTCATATTTTGATTGATAACTGTGCTAAGCATGAAATCCAGTCATTTGTGGATTATTACGCAGGTTATCATCAGATTCTAATAGGCGAGGAAGATGCAGAAAATATAACATTTATTACACCCTGGGTTGTATATCATTACATACTGTTGCCATTAGGCCTCAATAATGCTGGTGCTACCTATATGAGGGCTATGACAATCATATTTCATAACATGATTCATAAAAAGATTGAGGTGTATGTGGATGACTTCATAATAAGTCTCTCAAGAGTTCGGACCACTTGACACATCTAAGGAAATTCTTTGATTGTTTGCATCATTACAACTTGAATTGAAATCTCTCCAAATGCGCTTTTGGAGTTCCAGCCAAAAAGTTGTTGGGATTTATAGTCAGCAGAAGGGGTATTGTGATCGACCCTTCTAAGATTAAACTAATTCAGGAGTTACCTCCGTCGAAGACGAGAAAAGAGGTGATGATTTTCTTAGGGAGGTTAAACTACATCAGTCGATTCATAGCTCAATCAACCATGGTGTGTGAGCCTATCTTCAAGATGTAGAAGAAAGACGCTACGACAAAGTGGACTGAAGAGTGTCAGATTGCTTTCGACGCTATCAAGAACTATTTGTCAAATCCACCGATATTGGTTGCTCCGCAAGATGGGAGTCCTTTGTTGTTGTATTTGTCCGTATCAGATAGTGCTTTCGGATGCGTACTCGGTTAACATGACGAGACATGAAAGAAGGACAAAGATATCTATTACATAAGAAAGAAGTTTACTCCATACAAGTATCGATACACTATGTTAGAGAGAACGTGTTGTGCTTTGACTTCACTTTCCCAGAAGTTGAGACATTATATGTCTTCTTATACTACAAACCTCATTTCTAGAATGGACCCGCTGAAGTATATCTTCCAGAAGGCGATGCCGACCGGAAAATTAGCTAAGTGGCTAATGTTTTTAAGTGAGTTTGATATTGTGTATGTGACTCAGAAGGTGATTAAGGAACATGCTTTGGCTGATCATCTTGCAAAAGTTCCCGTAGATGAAGAGTATGAACCACTTAAGACTTATTTTCACGATGAAGAAGTGTCATTTGTGAGTGAAGATATTTCTAAAGCATATCCAGGTTGGAAACTATTCTTTGATGGGGTGGCAAATCATAAAGGTAAAGGTATTGGAGAAGTCTTAGTGTCAGAGTCTGGTCAACACTATCCCATGGCTGCTAAACTCCAATTTAATTGCACAAATAACATGGCTGAATATGAAGCTTGCATTCTTGGTTTTAAAATGGCCATCGACATGAACATCTAAGAGTTATTGGTTATCAGCGATTCAGATCTGTTGATACATCAAGTTCAAGGAGAAAGGACCGTGAAGAACCTGAGGATTATACCTTACATGCGGTATGTACAGATGTTGTGCCAAAGATTTCGCGAGATCGAGTTCAGACATACTCCCAGAATACAAAATGAGTTGGCCGATGCTCTTGACACCATCGCTTCAATGATTAAACATCCGTATACTGATTATGTTGATCATATGGGTATAGAGATAAAAGAACATCTAGTCCATTGTTCACATGTTGAAGCGGAACCAGACGGTTTGCCTTGGTATCTCGATATCAAGAGGTATTTGGAGTGCAGAAATTATCCAAAAGATGCAACATCCAACCAAAAGAAGTCGATACACCGTATGGCTCCCAATTTCTTTCTAAGTGGAGAAATCCTTTATAAGAGGACTGCAGATTTGGGCCTCCTCAGATGTGTTGATGCTGCAAAGCTGATTGAACATATATACTCTGGAGTTTGCGGTACACATATGAATGGGCTCACTTTGGTGAGAAATATCCTTTGAGCCGGGTATTTATGGATGACTATAGAGAATGATTGTTGCAAGTTTGTGCGAAAATGCCATAAATGTCAAGTGCACGGTAATTTGATCCGGTGCCACCTCACGAACTTAATGCTATGCGATCACCTTGGCCATTTGTAGCTTGGGGTATGGATGTCATCGGTCCGGTAGAGCCAGTCGCTTCTAATGGACACATATTTATTTTGGTTGCCATTGATTATTTCACCAAATGGGTGGAAGCATCTTTGTACAAGTCGGTAACCAAGAAAGTTATGATGGATTTTTTCGCAACAACTTGATTTGCAGGTTTGGAGTACCAAAATCGATCATTATTGATAATGGGGCAAATATTAATAGTCACTTGATGAGAGATATATGTCAGCAATTTAAGGTCACTCACCAAAACTCAACCGCTTATCGCCCTCAAATGAATGGAGCTGTAGAAGCCGCCAATAAGAATATCAAGAAGATTCTGAGAAAAATAATTAACAATCACCGAGGTTGACATCAGATGTTGCCATATGATTTATTGGGTTATGGGGCGACTGTCAGAATGTCGATTGAAGCTACTCCATACTTGCTAGTGTATGGGACAGAAGTAGTCATACCTGTTGAAGTCGAAATACTGTCTTTGAGAATCATCCAAGAAGTTGAGTTAACTAACGCTAAATGGGTCAGCAAGCAGATTGATCAACTAACTTTGATTGATGAGAAGAGAATGCTTGCCGTTTGTCATGGCCAGTTGTATCGACAGAGGCTGATTCGCGCTTTTCATAAAAGAGTATGAGCTAGAACTTTTGAAATCGATCAGTTAGTACTTAAGACCATTTTTCCTCATCAAGATGAGTATAAAGGAAAATTCGCACCAAACTTTCAAGAACTTTGCATGGTTCGTAAAGTATTATCTGGAGGTGCTTTGGTCCTGTCAGAGATGGATGGCACTACGTGGCCAAAACCATTCAACTCAGATGCTTTCAAGAGAAAATATGTGTAAAGTTTCAGCTTTTATTCCTGTCATTTACTTGTAATTGTTCTATTTTGCTAGTATCTGTTTGGTTTAAATTTTATCCCTCTTGTGATGAACTACGTCTAACCTGAATTCTCAGGAATGAGATACTTTGGTGGCCTTTGTCGGCCTCGGTCACCCCATTTATTCCTTTTTAATATTTCTTTGTATTTGAACTACGTTCGACCTGAATTCTCAAGAATGAGATACGTAGGCAGCCTATGTAGGCCTCAATCGGTTACTTGTAAGTTTCTTATCTTTGTTAACCTTTGAGAGGAACTGCGTTTGACCTGATTCCTGCCTCAATGGGATACGTAGGCACCACAACGGTTCGGTCATATCTCCTGTAAGATTTCTATTCAAGACTGAAGATATTTTGAGATTCGCAACTGGGACAAAATTTTTGAGAAGATCTCAAAAATTCCGTGATCTACTCAGTTACAGTAGAAAGATAAGCAAGACAGTTAACTAGGATAGAAATTTTAAGGATGACCTCAAAATTTCATCATGGATCTACAAGCCTGGAGTGATTCTGAAAACCCCCCAATAAATAATTAGATAAACCTTCAAGCATCAGACTCAAAGAAGTTTGTTAGGCCAAATATGATATGACTTGACAGTGACCTTTTTTAGATACTATTTCTGGAAAATCTATTTCTTTTAAATTTTCCCTTTTTCATTTCATTTGTTTTGGCATAAAATATTTTATCTTATCTATGAAGAGTCGGGAGATCCGAAAATCAACTGGAGATAGAAGGACAAGGAGCAGACAATTGAAGAAATCGACACAGATCAGTTCATTTTTAAAACTAAATAATTTTTCTTTGGACGCAGATTTATAGCTTTGCTCTGAAATCAAAAAATTCTTCCAATGGATGAATATGGAGAAGTCAAATGAGGAGAAAACTATCCCAAAATCATTTGTTTTCCTACCATAGTACCCAATAGTGCAATGGTGACGCTAAAAGTCGGATTTTATTCCATTCGTTGTAGATAATTGTGAACTCTTTACTTTAGTTTGCATAAAAGCTTGAATTCCCAAATCTAACGTAGAGGTCCATAAACAAGATACTAGAATCTTGGGCCCAATGCCCAATAAGCATAATCTCTTCCCAATCCAAGCTAGTTTGTAGTATCTTCAGAAGACGGCTTGTTAGGGATCAAAATGTCTTCTTGGTTCCTCACCTTTCTTTCCAACCCTATACCAACTATGTTAATGCAGTACCAAATTTTCTCAATTGTAGGAGTAATTACCACGGTTACAAATCAAAACACTTTTTTCTCGTTGTCCCAATAGCTTGTGAGGACTTCGATTAGCTCAAGCCAACCAATCATATTGGGTAGTTCAGTTAAGACACCCATATATTTGTTTAAGGTTCTTCTGTGATCTCCGTCAAGGTCATTGTACCACATCTTGAGTAAAGGTGGGGCTTCCACAACCATGTCAAACTTTGGAAAACTATCCATACCTACAAAATGTAACCCGGTTAAGTTTCCCCACCCCAAATTAGGTTTCTACACATACATCATTCAAATGCCAAATAATATGGTATGTGGTTAGGTCGAGGACCTTGAACATGATTTTTTGGCAGTTTCACTAATGGACTTAATAAGCCTTGGATATTAGGTCATATTAGGCTAATGCTTAAAATTTAAATTTGTTTTCGCTTTTTTCTAGGTTAACTAGAATTTGCTCAGAAGTGACGGTTGCGTCGGATAAACAACTGGGCGAAGCTAATAAATGAAGTTGGATGATCGCAAGTCAACTATCCGTTCATTACTTCCAAAAAATGACTTGTCTGTTTTCTGAAGGACAGTCGTGGTAAGTCACGTAACCGCCTTTTTTCCTAATGCAATCCACTTGCCGTTTAGCGGAATTTATGTCATTAAATGCAACAGTTTAATAATATGATAAAGTAAGCAAGTAAACAATCATTTGCACATAGACAAACAGGTTAGTTTTAAGATTAGAATCCTTCAAATCCCCAGCAAAGTCGTCATTCTGTTTTATTTCGGAAAAAATATTTTTAGTTAGTTTTTTGATTATTTAGATTCGACACTTGATTTTTAGTAAATACAGAAACCTTTGTTTTCAAAAGATTAAAACAGGAAATCTAGTGAAAACTTTTAAGGGGTGTATGGGGTTCTTATTAGTGTTTTCGAAATGGTTTTAAAGCATTTAAAACACCCGCTTACTTGCGGTTATCCATCAACTAATTTATTAAGATAAAATATGTAATTTATTTTGATTTTATTTGAAATCCTTGAAATATCAATTTACTATCTAAGTGGGTTTTCTAGGTTGTGAACTTTAATATTTTTCAAGTCTCTTAAGAGTCGATTGATTTTAGATAGATAAAACAAACGGTGTCTTGTGGGGATTTGAAATTTAATTCTAACAGTAACAACAATTAACAACATATAAGTACGCGATAATGCGAGAGAGTTGAGTCCAAATCCAATTTCTGTCCTCCTGAACCAGTTTTTGGACCCATTTTATTTTGGGCCTTAGGCCCATTCAATTTGTACATATCCTAAATTTTTAGCAAAATAATAGTAAGTAAAATTTACAAGTCTTAGACCTAAATTACAAAATATAATTTGAAAGCAAAATGATGATGGCCTTTTGACCTAACCCCTTCAACATTCGGTCTGCTTCAAATTCTTTAACTTCGGCCCGGGGGGGGGGGGGAAGTTGTTCATCAATTTTTAAAGGTAGGCTGGCTAGAAATAAAGAATTGGCCCCCCATAGCCAAAAGGAGAATGCAAGGATGAAGTTTGTAGGACCCGGAAAATTTTCATGCATGAAAAAAAAGAAATGAAAATTAGCATTAGACTTAACCAAAATGGACAGAGAAGAGAATACGCCAAATTATGCAACACAATATGTATATATGGGGAAGCATGTTGGAAGTCGGCCTATTTTAAAAGTAATTGGAGAGTTCCATGACCATTAAATTAAAACTTAATATGATAATTGATAGAATATTATTATTATGAATAATGTTAACCAATAATTAGAGTCTTGTACAATATATATAGTTGTAGACTATAAGTAATTACATAATAACCCCAACATAACTAAGTAATTATATTTTCTATATAACATCCCCCCTCAAGCTGAGTCTTGGCGGAAGTAAGAGGAAGCTTGGAGAGAAGATACTGAAAACGCTGAGATGGTAACGGTTTTGTGAGAAAATCCGCTAGCTGGTCCTCGGTGGAAACATACTCAGCTGTCATGGCTCCATCAATTACCTGTTCACGCACAAAATGACAGTCCTTGCCCACGTGCTTCATGCGCTTGTGGAAGAAAGGATTCTTGGTCAGACAGATCGCAGATTTGTTGTCGCAATACAAGCTTGGCGACGGTGTTGAAACATGAAGATCGGCTAGAAGATAGGTGAACCACATGACTTCCGAGGCTGCAGCCGATAGAGCTCGATATTCAACCTCCGTGGAGGATTTTGATACCCGTCCCTGTTTTTGTGTGTTCACGGAGATCAAATTTGGTCCAAAGAAGATGAGATAACCGGTTGTTGAGCGGCTGTCCGACGGATCATTTGCCCAGTCAGAATCGGAGTAGCCGCGAAGACGAAGGTCTCTTCTGGAAAAAGTAATACCACACAAAATTGTTCCTTTGACATACCGAAGAATGCGTTTGAGAGTGTGAAAGTCTTGTTCCATCGGACTGTGCATTTTCTGAGCCACATAGTTGACTGTGAACTGTATATCTGGACGGGTAACAGTTAAATATTGCAGGTCGCCGACCAAGCTGCGAAACAAACGTGGGTTGTGGAATGGCACGTCTGCACCGTTAGTCGACTGGCTGGGGCTGATTGGTGTAGGTGCGGTGGTGCATGAGTCCACTCCTGCTCGATGGATTAGTTCCCTGCATATTTGGTCTGATGTAAGAGAAGCTGATCACTGGTGCGATCAACTTCCAACCCAAGAAAATATTTGAGAGAGCCAAGATCCTTCATCTGAAATTCATGATGCATACAGTTTATAAAATCATGAATGAGGGTAGGGGAGGAACCAGTGACAACAATATCATCAACATAGAAGAGTAGTATGAGAATTCCTGTGGCTGAATGTTTGACAAAAAGACTTGTGTCATTAGTAGTGGTAGTGAAGCCCTGTGCCGCAAGAAAGGATGAGAGACGTAGGTACCATGCACGTGGAGCTTGTTTTAAGCCATAGAGAGATTTTACCAACTTACAGACATGAGTAGGGTACCGTTGATCAATATATCCAGGAGGTTGCTGCATGTAGATTTCCTCCTCTAGTTCACCATGTAAAAAGGCGTTAGAAACGTCCAGCTGATGGAGTTGCCACTGATGATGCATAGCTAGAGACAGTACAAGGCGAATTGTCTGTTGTTTAACCATTGGACTGAATGTTTCGAAGTAGTCCAGCCCATAAACTTGATCATATCCCTTTGCAACAAGGCGAGCTTTGTATCTAGCCACAGTGCCATCAGAGTTGCGTTTTATGCGATAAATCCACTTACAACCAATGGGAAAACGGTTCGAAGGAGGAGGAACTAACACCCAAGTATTTTGTCTCTGTAACGCCTCAAACTCAGCATCCATAGCAGTGCACCAATGTTTATTTTGAGCAGCCTGTTTGTATGTTGTGGGCTCAGTGAGTGGCTGGGCATCATAGGGAATGGTAGAGGAGTAAGTTTTTGGTTTGAAGATGCCACTCTTGGCACGGGTAGTCATGGGATGATGAGGAGCCGGGATTTGGGTGGGTGCTGGTTCTGGTATAGCTGTAGGACTGGATGGCGACGCCGGCTGTGGGCTTGTTGGTGTCAACGACGGCTACGTCGACGGGAACGATATTGGTGTAATGTGTGGGTGTGGTGTGGGCGTTGTTGGCTGAGTAGAAGTGGCGGGGGTTGAGGGTTGTTCGAGTGTGATTGCTGGCAGCATTGGTGAGGACGGAGGCGTGTGAGCATGGCTTGTTGCTGCCGAGGGCTGTGTAGGAAAAAGAGGAAGGACTCCAAAGTAGGACGGTGAAGACGGGGACTGCTGGGATAAGGACTTGTGGTAGGGAAACTCAGTTTCATGGAACTTAACATGACGGGTTACATATATACGCTGGGTGGTGGGTTCAAAACATCGATAACCTTTGGTAAGGGGTTCATAGCCAACAAAGACGCACGGTTTCGATCGAGGTTGTAATTTATGATTTACCTCATGACGCAAATGGGGATAGGCAAGACACCCGAAAACACGGAGAATGGAGTAATCTGGAGCAATGTTGTATAATTTTTCATGTGGAGAGATATGACCAAGAGATTTCTTTGGAAGACGATTAATCAAAAAATTTGCTGTGGCAAGCGCCTCAACCCAGAAAGTTACAGGTAAGCAAGCTGTGTGGAGAAGAGTAATGACAGTTTCGATGAGGTGACGATGCTTGCGTTCTGCCACCCCGTTCTGTTCAGGGGTATAAGGACACGTTTTTTGGTGGAGGATGCCAAGGCGCTGGAGAAAGTGTGCAAACTGATTGTTTACATATTCACGGCCATTGTCAGTTCGGAACAATTTAATGGTAGTGCCAAACTGATTCTGAACCATGAACTGAAAACTTTTGAAAGCTCCAAACGCCTCAGATTTTTGTTTTAAGGGATATAACCAGGAAAATTTGGTAAAATCATCAACAAAGCTAATGTAATACCGAAAACCACCAAAAGATGGGACCGCCGTAGGGCCCCAAACATCAGAATGAATAAGTTGAAAAGGAAATAGTGCTGCATTATATGATAAAGAAAATGGTAGTTTATGTGACTTGGACACAGAACATGACTCACAGGACGTTACATTGGACACTTTATTGAAACCAAAAAGAGAAAGTAAATGTTTATTGACTTCAACAGAAGGATGCCCCAAGCGACGATGCCAATCTTGAGGAGTGAGAATGGCAGAGCAAGCTGTTGGAGACGACTCGATAGACGCAGACACTTGATAATTGGAAGGTAGCATGTAAAGCCCTTGCTCACATTGGCCTCTGTACCTCACTCGGTGGGTGGTGTTGTCCAGAATCTGAAATTCAGTGGAGTTAAAGAGTAGAGTACAATTTATTATCTTTGGTGAAACGATAAACGGATAGAAGATGAGATTTAAGAGATGGTACATAAAGAAGGTTACCAAGGTGAAAAATGCCAGAGGAGGTAGGTATTTTACCTGAGCCCACATGAGCAATAGGGAGAGGGTGGCCACCTGCACTAGTAACACTGTCATTGCCAGAGTATGGAGTATAGGAGTAGAGACGAGACAGATCCGGCGTTACATGGGCATTAGCACCTGTGTCTAAGAACCAGTTACCATTTGATTCAGCAGAGTTTGCAGCATAGAACGCTTGAGGTGACGATGTAGACGGTCCAAAATAAGTGTTATCAAACCTATGCCAGCAGTCCCACGCAGCATGCTTATATTTGCCACAAATTTGGCAGATGATGGAGCTGCGAGGAGGTCCACTGCCGCGACCAGCAGACCCCCCACGACCGCCGGAGTAGCCACCTCGCTGTTGAGAGCTGTCGACAGCCCCCCCGCGACCACCTGCAGAGCTGCCGCGACCAGGAGTTCCGCCTCTGCCGCGATGAAAGCCTCGTCCACGACCGCCTCTGTGGACGGCTGACTGCCAAGATTGAGCATAGAGGGTGGTGTGTGGTTCAGCTAGTCCACCAGCTTCCCTAACCTTCAATTTTTGTTCCATCTGTACGTTCAATTCTTCGGTGAGTAACCAAGATGACACTTCAGCAAACGTTACATGTGCAATATTCGTCCTGATATTTTGTTTAATAGACGCATATTCAGACGACAAACCACGAAAAACACATAAGATCACGTCTTGATCTGGAATTCCAGATTTGGCACGATTTAGAGCAGCGACAATTTTAACAACAGAGTAAGATACTTTTGCATAGAGTCACTACCTTTCTGAATACCATGAAGTTGTTCCTTTAATTGAAATATATGAGTGCGAGATAGTGAGTTATACCGAAGTTGAAGATGATTCCAAATGGCTGCGGCGGAAGTGAGTCCATGGAGATGATTTTGAACCGACGGGCTGATAATTGCTAGAAGACACGCCCGTAATTGGGCATCAACAACGGACCATTTTTCATGGTCCGGGTTGATTGTGATAGCGGTGGCTGCCGCTGCTGCCGCCTCTCCATCGGCTGTGACGGTGATTGTGGCGGGTGGAACATCCATGGATCCATCAACATACGCCATGAGTCGATGGGCGGAAAGATTTGCAGACGCAGTAGTGAACCAAGATGGAAAATTTGAATCATTTAATTTTTCCGGAGTAAGAGAATGGAGATTTTTTATAAAAAGCTTCAACCCCGTGAGGAGATCATCTAGTGGATCTGTGGTCTTCACCATGGTGAGATAATCGTTGAAGAAGAAGACGACTAGGGGCGGCGGCTAGGGTTTGGGAGAAATAAATCCTTGCTCTGATACCATGATAGAATATTATTATTATGAATAATGTTAACCAATAATTAGAGTCTTGTACAATATATATATAGTTGTAGACTATAAGTAATTACATAATAACCCCAACATAACTAAGTAATTATATTTTCTATCTAACAATAATGGACAACATGTATTTACAGTGAACATTGGGGGTTAGGACTTAACTACCAAAGGCATGAACAATATTCTTATAATGGAAATAATATGAAAGGGGATTCAACCAAAAATTCTACAACTATTATCATGTATATGAATAGAAAGGACCGAGTAAAAGACTACCAAATAAAACACAATAGATAACTCCTAAATATTATTTTGCTAAACAAAACACACTGCAACTTAACAAACTATGCAGGTAGCATTCAAATCAAACAAAACTATAAATAAACTCATGCTTAGACTTCAAACATAAATAAATAAAGTTAAGACTATACAAGAAGCTAAGGAGATGAGATTGACAACTAAGAAAAACCAGACATTATAGTAAGCTTAGCACGATTCTTTACACAGAAGAGTTTAAGAAATTTTCCCAAGACATACACAAAATTGAACAAAAACAAAAGAGTATATACTAATTTAAACAATGAATCAACAAAAAAAAAAAAGAAAACAAACTTAACGAAATCTATCTCTAAAAAGGATACCATCATAACTTAATAAATAGACTTATACCTACACTAAATTACAATAAGCGCAAAGAGTAAGCATATATCTTTGACAATGACTAACAGGTAGCCGATAGGACCAACACATGTCTCTCATAGCTAGAATGATTCAAATTTGAAGCTTAATGAGTAACCGAAGGAAGATTTCGATAAGGACTTTCACATTTCGAACTAAAAGATTTCGTACTAGTATTTAACATATTATTATGATACTATGATTATTGTTACTTAAGCACTCGAAAGAACAATTTATAAATTCTATTCTACTGTAAGGGACTTAATTACTTTAGGAAATCTTAACTATACTCAAAAATAGGAGGGAGAGAGAGAGTTCCAATAATAAACAAATTAACATACCATCTAAGTCTTCGAAACAAAGCTATCTCTGAATTCATTAATGAATAAAATTGGGTAAAAAGAAAACAAAAACTTTAAAATTCTATACATAATGAACTAAACCAATTTACAGTAACATCAAGATATCCTAAGTTAAGGAATTTCTTTCCAACATACAGTAAAAAACTAATAAAAATAGATGAAGCTTATATTAAGATTACAACTCTATATATATATATATATATATATATATATATATATATATATATATATATATATATATATATATATATATATATATATATATATTATTATTATTATTATTATTATTATTATTATTATTATTATTATTATTATTAGTCGAAGGAGACTACAGAATCCCAAAATAACGCAAACCTGTCGCCCAAACAACTCCAAATAACGACAATAAAAACCGATGGATCAAGGAAGGCAGAATTATGCATATAATAAGACAAACACAATATTATTGAAATCTACTACTTAAGACAGAACTAGTGATATAAATTCTAAGATAAGCTCAAGAACGGTGACATAAGTCCCCTTTTTTAGACACCCCTTGCTCAAAAGGGAAACCCAAAAATCATTTTAGCAAAGGGGAGACAACAACGTAAACTAAACGGATGAACAAACAGCAATTACGAGAACAGAAAGACAAGTTAAAGAAGAACATTAAACTATCCTAGAGTTCTGAGTACACCATTATTTTCTTCAGAGAAACGAGATAAAGACTAAAGCCATAAGTTAGATTCGAACACCTCATGTAAGAGCATTTCGAGGCTCATATTATTCACACCTCACACCTGAAACAACTACTGGAAGCCAAAAAAGCAAAAAAATATTAGAGTTGTTTATCCCTTGATGGGCAGCGAACCGGACAACATGATCAAGGAGCGATAATATTTCATCAGCAAAACGTGACGTTGAGTTCGCACGGCCAAGCAAATCCCAATGTTGGAATGTGGAAACCTCTGCTTTTTGAAGGGTATTTAGTATGTATTTTGGAGTATTTTACTCGAGCTTTCTGGGTATCTTCGTGCTAGGTAAAATCCTACTAGAAATTATCCAAACCAAAGAAAAAAAATCTCTCCCAACTTTCGTCCAAAAAAATACTCCAACAATAAAACTAAGGAGAGTATATATAGGGGAAAACTAGGGTTCAATTGGAGGGAAAAAGACTGAAAACACGAATAGGAATTGGGTACATTCCAATTTCGAATTCCAAATATGTTTTCCCTTTTTAGATCGGCAACCATTTCGTACAAGTTCAACTCAAACTAGAAGAGGAAAAGGGGGTGGAAGGACAGGATGAATCTGTTCTTCCTTGATGTTACACGTGTCTCATTCTTACGCCACCAAGTACAAGGTTGCAACTGCTTTTGTCGAAAAACTCGGTTGGCATAGTACTATCGAGAAGGACGTAGAATATGATGCGAGGTTGAACTACACGCGTAGACGCCGTGTACGTTCTCTGTGAACTCGATGTTGCGTGAGGGGCGTACAAGGAAGCATTGGAATATCGCTGTGTATTTTGGGAAAGACCCGGTACTGTTGCTGCACAATGTCGTTTTCGGTTTCTTTGATGGGGAAGAGTAATTTGGGTTGGGTTGTGATTATGTTGGGAATTAAGTTGGGTCAGTTTTCCTGGAGTTTGGGTTTGAAGTGAATTTTTGGTTGGGTCAAAGGAAATGGGCTCCTGGGAATGTTTTTGGCTGAAGCAATTGAGGTGGGCCGATTTTGAAAAAAGAAATGGATCTGGTTTTGTAATTAAGAAAATGGATAAGGGTTTGCAAACTTAGCCAACTTGAATTAAGAAGTTAGTCAAATTGAGCTTAAATTAGCAAGTTTGACTAAATCATAAATAAGATGAATTAATATTAATTTATTAAAAGTTTCTTTATCTGAACAAAATAAATAATTAACTTAATTGTAAGCTAACGACTCAAAAATTAAAATTATAATTTAAACTAAACTAATTTAATAAAACGCTAACAAAAAAATAAAAAATTTTGAGATGAATTTCGAATGTTTATTAAATTATAAAAGTGACAAAACTATTTAAAACCTGAAAAACATTTTGAATTTTATAATGTCAATTATATACAATCATTGGAGATTTAGAAACTTGATGATTAATATATATTGCAAAGGTCCAAAATTGAATGTCAACATTATGAATTTTGAGTGTTTCTTGATCTAAGACACTCAAATCCTAAACCCCGGGCCATCCTTATGATCATTCCACAAAAACAAAAGTTTTTCGACCATTAATTCTAGTCAAAACTCTCCCCTAAGATAACCAAAATTGATTATAAGGTCCAAGAATTGAATTACTAAGTTGGAGGAATAATTAAATTACCTTTACAAAATAAATGCCTTAGGTTGGCTTTTTTTTTCCTCCAAAAATGAGGTTACAAAATAATGAGCAGCTTTCAGACTACTTTTCGTGCATTAATATGCGATGAACCTGATATAATGCTGACCAGCCCGCAATAATGGCCCCTCTAGCGGAGTTTCACTTATTTAGAGGCTTACACGGAGAAAAAACTCATAATTATTCCCCAAGTTCCCCATTTTGCAACACACCCTCGAACCTTGACGTTCTAAATTAACCCTTTTATTCCAAGATCGATATTAGGACTTTTAAGCACCCAATTTCACTTCTAAAAACCCTATAGACTCCCTAGTTTAATAGATAAAATATGATCCATCCCATGCTTAGACATTATATAGAATCCTTTTGCATATTGTCGTAGACCTCACTTTGCTCAGATTTCGTATGAGACTACCCTAGCATAAATATTTCAAGTCACTACTCAAAACGTTTTCTGAGCCAAATCTTTTAACATTGGTCTACCCATAAAATTTGGAAAAGGTCGTTACACTCACTCCTAGCCAAAATAAATCTCGATCTCAAATAGCCCAACGTAGGCCCAAATTCACTATCAAATAACCCATAGGTACAAATTAATTTTCTGAGCTTTTCAAGATATGATATAGGCTTAATTAAAGAATTTTGGAATGATACAATCTTATAACCAAACAAAATTCAAGTGGTATGTTGATAGGACATAAATAAAAGTAAGTCCATAAATGTCATTGGAGCATTAGTCAACCCAAAAGACATCACTAGGAACTCATAATGATCGTAATTAGTCATAAATGTGGTATTAGGTACTTTTATCACCCTAATCCATAGTTTATAGTAACAAGACCTAAATTAACTATTAGAAAACCCTGTGACACCCCTAAAGATAGTCTAACAAATTACCAATGCGAGTCATGGTGTAGTTGTTCTTCACCGCCACCTTATTCAAATGCGTGTAATATTATTTATTCAGGTTTTGGAGGATATGTTTCAGACCTGTGTTTCTGAATTTGGAGATAAATGGAAAATTATTTTTGCTTTAGAAGAGTTTTTGTACAATAATAACTACGCTCGACTATTCAGATGGCCCCGTTCGAGGCCCTGTATTGCAGGCATTGTTGCTCTCTAATTGGTTAGTTTGAATATTTAAAGCCTAGGCCACTTGGTATAAATTTGCTTCATGAAGTCTAAGACAGAGTTTGGGTGACTAAATATAGACTTAGGTCATCTAATAGATGGCATGAGAATTATCCTAACCATAGGCACCGATCTTTGATATTTGAGGTTGGTGATCGGGTGTTTCTTCGAGTGCGGCACATGAAGAGCGTGATGTTGTTAGGAAGGTGGGAAAAGCTTAGTCCCAGATATATATGTCCATTATAGATGTGATAGAATGTTGGTTATGTCACTTATGAGTTGACCTAACATCCTACATTTTCAGCTATTCACCCGATGTTCCAAATTTATATTATTCATTGATATGTTCCTCATGAGTCTTATGTAATCTGGTATTATTCAATTAAGTTAGATGATTGTTTTACCTTCATGGACCAGTTGCGATTCTATATAGAGATGTATGGGTTGTGTTCGAGACATTTCTATTGTAAAGGTATGGTAGATATATCATCTAATAGATTAGGCTACCTAGGAGACCGAGCATAAGATGTCAGAGTTGGTTCCCCACTGGTTTGAGACTTCATGTACTTCTTAACTCTTTTGTGGACAAAAATCCCTTTTAGTAGTAAATGTTGAAATGACCCTCTAAGTCATTTCCCATTTACTGTCTTCTTTTCATCATTTAGAGTGTTTCTATTGCGACCCAAAGTCATTTATAACTTGCTGGGCTGACAAGTTTAATCATCTGGTCGTTCTTTTGGTTTATATGCATGTTTTTTTATATATATTTTGGATATTTTGAAACTTTAAGGGTTGAGTTCTATTAAAAGTTCTTGAAGACGACATCACAATGTAGTTCTAACGATTTCATTAGTTCTTGAACCTCAAGTTTGCTCTAGAAGGATCTTTGGTACGGATCCAAAGCCTCTTTGTGGAATTAGGCTAAGAATGGAGTTTGGGTGTGGGTCATGTTTCACCACAATGACCTTTGTTGGAAGTTTTGGTATCTCTATTGATTTCCGGGATGCCAAATTTGGTGGGGTAATATATCTCATTTACATTCACGAGGGTTGTCCATCTTGACGGGTATGGGTCTCCATACATCTCCTAGTCTTTGAACCTATACTGTCACTATAGGGATTTGGTGGGGTTAAATTTCCATATACGCTAGCATGTTATTGAGTCACTTTGGCTGGTGATTCCACCTCTTTTTGGTGTGGGGGAGACACTGGATTTTATGGTGCTCACATGATCTATGTCGGTTAAAGTTAAAGTTCCCAATGAATGAATAAGGCCAGCCTTAAATGAATTATATAAAGAAATGAATGATACCGAAGGTTCTAGGATAGGATAATCAAGAGGTAAGCTAGCTTCAGGTAATAACATTAGGTTATTCCTGATCATTGCACAACAAAACCCGATGAAAGTCTTAAACTACATCCTAGGTATAGCTGGTGTTCACACTTGCCTATGAATGAACTAAAATGAGGTCCGTATGAATGAATGAAGCAGACTTTGTGTTTGCTAAAGAAGGCTCCCAAGTTGAGGTCCCATATGTTGAGTCATCATTTTGGAAAGTCTTAAGGTCAAGTCCATGATAACAAGGTCTTATAGCATATGAATGAATAATATTAAAGAAGCTATGTGTTATATGTTATGTGCTATATGAAGATGTTATGTGTTGTGTGTAATACAATAATTATAATGATGAATGTTACTCTCATGGCATAAATTTCCCAATCTCAATTTGGCAAGTCCACTGACTTGACTTCCAAAAAAATCATGTTATTAGGAAAGAGCTATTCTTTCTCATGCATGTCCCTGGTGTGTGCTTGCATATACCCATACTTAGTACAAGTTCAATAAACAAAGTAGAAGAAACAACAGGTTAAGAAAAAATACAAAGACCTAGTACATGACCAAAATATCACTGTACTCACACACTGAACTCAACCCTTTCACAACAAGATTAGAGAAAAGAAGACTTAATGTAGCAAATACTAAAATGCACCTCGAAACTTCTTTTAAAAAAGAGAGATACTATTGTCCTTAAAACAAGTAGGAAACTAAAGCACAACAACTACAGAACTAAAATCAGCAACCAGCTTCATGGCAAGGGAACAACATGACAAGAAAACTATCACACAGACAATGTGACATAGTAAATGACATTCGAGTGCTTTCTCGATCTCAATAACCAAAATGAGAGAACACCGGACTCGCCATCCAGCTGTAGGAAATATGGAAGGAGAATATTATCTTTAGAGAATGCTCAACTTTTATATAGACTAATTAAGACTAATTGAGATGATCATAATCATCAATTACATATCTATATATGCTAGTAATAATGTAAATAAAAGTAGCACAAACAAGTAGATACATGTATCACAAATTACTAGATACACGTATTAAAAAATTCTAAAAGACTTCTTGAGAAACTAAGAGACAAGATTGAAATACTAAACATCGAGGTGTGAATGCATTAATTCCAACACACACCCCTTAATGCATTTGCTTGAAAACTCCTATGCCTTCTCGAAGATGACAAAACTTTTCACTTAGAAGTGTCATGGTGAAGATGTCAACAAGTTGTTCTTCTGTGCGACAACAATTGCAACTGAGTTTCGCCTTTCTCTTGCGTTTTTTGAATAGCTCCCTTTTTTTTATTGAATTTTGTTTTGCAAATCAACTTTAAACTTACAACCTCTCTTTATTTGGTTATACTCACACACTCCCAAGTATTATTTTTCTCTATCTTCCAAATTTTTTCTACCAAGAGATTTCTTCCGAACATCATGCATTATTGTCTAATCATACTTTTCGTTCTTAACACTGACAAAGTTGCATCTTTGATAAATGTCACTCAACATTTTTTATCCATCTTCCTCTTCCTCGTCCTCTTCTTTATTTGACACATCTAAAGATATGATGGAATTATTATATAACTTATTCTTAGTTTGTATCTCAGAAAGGTCTTGCACAATGCATTTTTGCTTGAGAAAAGCTTCAAACCACGAAAATTTAAGTGACAAATTTTTTTGTGCCAAAGCCATTAATTATCTACAACTTCATTTTTGAGTGCATCGTAATGAAATTGTAAAGGAAATTTTCTTTATATCATTTCTACTTCAACAATCACTTGATTTGGCTCAATTTTATCATAAATCTTGCAATAATTATCTCCAAACACAAGAAAATAATTATTTTCCATGAATTGACCAATGCTAAGCAAATTTTCTTCCAATTCAGGAATACAAATTACATCATGAATCTGCTTAACGCTGCTCCCTTTATGTTGATTGAAATGGTACCTTTACCTTTTGCATCAACTAACATTTCATTCCCCATTCTCACTTAAGTAGTGATGCTATTATTAATTCAGAGGAAGCCCTTTTCATCTCCTCTCATGTGATTACGACAACCACTATCAACATACCATTTATTGCTTTTTGTTGAAGCATCAACTTTGTAATCAAAGAATAGATTTTTTTCCTTTCTTCCTATCAAAATAATCGTTGTCTTTCTCTTCAAAGCCATTTGCAACAATAATCTACAAACCTTCAGCTTTCAAATGTGTTCTCATTCTTATCTTCCAGTATTCAAAATCACTTCCATAAAAAATGGAGTAAGAACAATTAAAGAATCAACGCCTTCATTTGTTTTGGATGCCATATTTTTTCTTCACCTAATCCCCAATTAAGAATGAAAACTGCTCTTGATATCAATTTGCAGGAAATATGAAGGAGAATATACTATCTCTAAAGAATTCTCAAGTTTTATATAGGCTACTTAAGGCCACTTGTGATGATTACAATCATCAACTGAATATCTACTTATACAAGTAATAATGTAAATGAAAGGAGCACAAATAACTAGATAAATTTATCACAAATTACTAGATACATATATTACAAAATCCTAAAAGACTTGTTCAAAAAAATAAGACACAATATTGAAATGCTAAACATCAAGGTGTGAGTGCATTAATTCCAACACCAGCGGCATCTAACCAATTGTGTATTAGCTCCCTAGCAGGCCACCATTAAAACTATAGTGGTCTGAGGAGGTAGTTATCCTCAAGGATATAACTAGACCATATATATTCACCAACATGCTCAAGTGAAATATCCACAAGATTTACGGTAACAATAAAGAAACTGGATTATATTTAGTAGCTCCTATTCAGGGTATATGAGAGGCGAAAGCACCACAAAGGTATTGAAATTAAGGAAAACAAAGTTGAGTTGAATTTCGCAGAAACATCAGCATTTCTGCCGTCTTTTCAGCGAACTATGGAAAACAGGCATTATAAAAGTAAAATGAGGTATAAATTATATGACATGGTTATAGTTAAAGAAGCTTCAATTATTGTACATACAACTATACTAGATGGTTTTATCCACTCACGCACTATGCTACTATTAAATTCAGCTACTAAAAAATCAATCAAAATGCATCTCTAGATGGTAAATTCAAGCTAACGAGATCATGCATTCCGTAAATCCACCTAAGCCTTAAAGATTGCCTCATATGCAAAGAACAAAACTGCTTAAATTGATCAATATTTATATATATATATATATATATATATATATATATATATATAATAAATCAAACATTCAGAGAAGATTCACATGGTATGTAAAACTAGCAAATTACAAGAACTCGACTCATATCTGGTCCATGGACAACACGAGGCAACAACGAAGGACGCTTATTTCCCCTTCTTACGCAGGGTATCATCAACAACATCTTATTTTTAGTCAATACACCTATTATAACTGACATCCCAACTATTTTCTGCCAAGTACCAGACATCCTGACAGCTTCACTACAATATGGAGTAGAACAACTCAAACCTATCAATGAAAGAAGAGAGAAAGCAAGAGAAGAGATGAAATATAAAGTTTCATCAATCAACATGAACCACGTCTCAGTCCAAGTTAATTGGGTCAGTATCTAGTTGGGTTAGCTATTATCTATATTTGTTAAGAGGATTCATTTTTTTCTTTTCTTTTCTTGATAATAAATTAAAATAGAGGGGATTCATCATAGCTCAACCATGCCTCGCATAGAAGAGAGGCTAACAAACTTCATAATATTTTTTAGTAAAGACATTCATCACAATACATGAAACAATAGAAACAGATAATGATAATACAAGCATCAATACAAAAGAAACATGAAGGTTTATCAATCAATTAATCAACATCAACCACATGTCAGTCGTAAGTTAAGTGCACTAGCTTCTAGTTGGGTTAGCTATTTATATGTATTTGTTAAGAAAACTAAATAGAGGATTCACCATAGCACAATCATGCCTTTAATAGAGGACATATGCAAAGAGAAAACCAACCTCCCAATATTGTAAGTAAAAACGTTCACCACAATACATGAAACAGTAGACACAAATATAAATGCAAAACAAAAAAATGACTCATACTTTACACACATAAAAATAAACCAAGGCAGCTCCTTTATCCAATTTTCACAATCCATTAACACCGGAAGAGTATTAAAGCAAACAAGACATAGTTTTAATACATCTAAACCTAACCCGTAAATTCCCAAACAATTATTACTATGAAAAGGGCTGTAGATGATGACCCATACATAGAAAAATCCAAATTAGCTTGAAAAATACAAAATTGATGTGTATCAAGGTGATCTAGCTAAAAAAAATATTCAAAACACCCTATTACCAATAGAAGTCTAGTTGACTGAAATCTGAGAAAGCGGGTTTATATAGGGTTAAGAAGCTGAGAAATAGAGGGATTTGGTTCTGAATTCATGCCAATGACTGACCAATCTCCAAGCTTCTACATGAGATCCTTATCTACGAAGGTGTAAATTTGTAAGGTCGCATACATTTGGGGTAAATGTAGGCAAAATTATGTGTTAGTACAAGTATGATTGTCATGCATAAAACATTTGAAAATATACTTAAAGAGAGATAAATTTTTCAAGGTATGCAACGATGAAGGTAAAACATTAAATAAGAGGTTAAATACATGAATCATAATGGTCAATGTCCATAATCATCATCTTAAAATACATATGAGATATTTTTTAAGTAACATTAGTCAACATATCTTGCTTGTGGGAAGTTGTCTTAACCGACATATAAGACCATGTGATCTACCAACATGGAATCTGGTGTCTCCTACATCGAAAATGGCTGTCCCACATGCCAAGGTAAGGACCGTGACTTCTAGCTTATGTGTATACACTAGCTAATGTCTATCTATACAATCCTATATTGACATATTGTTATAGGACACGGGCAATCACCACTTTTCCAGTCGATACTAAGATCAACTTCCATAGAATAATTCTTAATCATACTCATCTTATCTTTTAAAAGAACATGGGTAATCGCCTCTTGTCTGTGCATCATGTAACATGGGTAATCAAATCTTGTCTTTTATTAGAGGTCATGGGTAATCAAATCGTCAGTTGTCTCATTCTTAGAATAGATCCATACTTTAATTTATTATAAGTGAGAAGAACTTTCAACATTAGAATTCTTTATCTGAGAAAACCTTTCACATCCAAGCATAAAATATTTATGTGAGCAACCCTTCACAATAATTAACTAATATAACAACATATACACTTTTATTTCACAAGCAATCTACACCATATTCGTAAATTCATAAGAACATGTATAGTTTCATAATGAACCTTTCACAGTTTTAAACTTTCTTTTAATCATGAATATCGAGAAAACATGGGTTACACATGGTCACGACCCAGACCATCGTGATTGATACCCAACTAACCCTTCAGTCTACTACTACAACCCAACCCAAACAACTAAACCAAAAACTAAAGCAATTAAGGATACAAACATAAGAATAATGACTAAGCCTGAAGTTCCCATAAATTTCCAAAAGATGTAACAACTAACAATGCGGAAGTAATACGCCTAAAACCAGAAAGTCAATGTACCAAAACATCTAAAGTTTAACAAGTCTAAACAGGAAGAGTTACAACCCTAACTAATGAATTAATGACTAACGAAAAAGTGTAAGTCTGGTATGTGGACATAGATGGAAAGATAACTCATGGTAGTCAGGAAGAACTGACTCACCCTTGAATTTGAAGCAATCAATGATCTTCTAGACGAGGTCTGTCAAAAGCCACCTAAAGATGCCCCGTACTCAACAAAGAAAGAGAAAGTGAAGTATGAGTACACCAATACATTATAATTGTAGGATCATGTTGCTATTTTACTAAGTACAACATAAGTAAGTCAATGCAACAGAATAACAACATGCATACACGAACATATACAATATAATCGTCATTTATGAGAAGCGGAGAATTTTACAATTCTCAAAGTGAGTTGGTGAGAATCCTTGGACTCTGGACGACATCTTTTAATGATTTTTAGTTAGTTAAATAGGACGTTGTAGGGTTTGTCCCAACATCCATCTACAAAGTTTAGAGGATTCATAGAAAATTTTGTAGTTCAGTAGTCTTTACATTTTCATTCTTATATTAAAGACGTGAGTTGCCATTTTGGCCAAGTTGAATGTTTAAATCATTAAGACATTCCTGGTTATTTTATTATTCAGTTCAGATCAGTTCTTTTATCATTATGTGATTGTGGTCTTCCGCTGAGTTAAGTAAAACATGCTAAGGGTTCTCTAGAGACTGGTCATCGAGTGTCAGTCCAGCCTAGGGTGTAGGCTCGGGGCGTGACATGCAGATGGAGGATTTTTAGAGTAGAAGGTTGGTAGCTAATCGTTATCTAGTTTTTCTTGTTAGTGTTATTTTATCATTCACGAACTATCTTGTTTCTTAATTCTATTATTACATTTCTTTTTTAATTCAATAACCGTATTACGTATGGTTGTTACTGAGACAAGAGTCTATCGAAAACAACATATCTACCTTTATATGGTTAAACAAAGCTTGTGTAAACAATACCCTGCATATTCATGTGGGATTAGAGTCAGTATATGTTGTTGTTGCTGCTTTACATTATTGAGCTATGATCTAAAGAATTTGTATTTAAATTAAGATAATGGAAGGGAAAGAATCATTTGGATACCAATGTATACTAAAATAATAAAATTGATTCAAAATAAAAAAATAAAACACCATTTTTGTAAGATATCATAGGATTGTAAGAAAAATGACAGTGCATTGTTTTCCAATTTTTTTGAGAAACGACAATGAAGTCAATGTATAGTTCTTAAACTTCACAACATAATTTTAAAAAAATCTTTTATAGGAACCAACAACTTTTCCATTCTTTGCTTGAATATAATTAATTAAATATTCTAGAAAATCTAACTTAAATTGCTTAATCAAGTTTAAGTAATTAGAATTTTAATCATGTGAACAACTCTTATCAAAGTGTGGCAATTTTAAATTTTAATATGCAATGGAACCAATGTGTGCTTATTACTATTTTCTAACAATTCTCATGGTTGATTATATTTTTTTCACTTTTTCCCCTTATTTTTACCCTTTACATGGTTTCATTATGCATTTTATGATTTGTGGGGATGAGTAACACAGTACCTGAGGTGATCGAATGGGTTATGAAGAAGATTCTCAGTTTTAAAAGATTGATTTTTAGAAAGTTTTACCAAAGAACATATTTTGGGTAAATGAGGTCTATTTTAGTTTTGTATCTTTATTAGGTAAAATGGGTTATCTATGAATTGGGTTAGCAAAACATTTTGCGTAGTGACTTTAAACTTCTTGGCTAGGGTAGTCTTAGATGGGATATGAGCAAGGTGAAGTCCTGGGAAATCCTAGAAGGCTTTGGATGGTATGTCTAAGATTGGTTCGTGTTTCCTAGTATCTAACACATTATGGAAGCCATAGGGATTTCCCAAATTGAATTCAGGTAAGTAAAACTCCCACTATCAAACTTGGTGTGAAGATTATAGAACATAAATATTCAAGGTGTATGGAAAAATGGGGCTTTGGGAAGGATTTTATGTCTCAATGCAGCTACTATAAAGCGATTCATGCCTCTACAACAAGATAAATTAATTCCCATTATATAGGGGTTGCCCCTATGGTGACACCACTATAGCGAGATTTAGTGGGGTTTCTATGCCGAAAAACTCTCGAACCCTCTTATTTTCGTAAACTTCATTCTTGGAAATAGAAAAGGCGACTTAGGGAAACTCTCCTCCGTATTTCCACCAAGATCTTCAATTTAGGTAAGTTAATTACTTCTCAAACTCGTCGTTTGATTCTTAAGCCTTAGAATCAACAGTTTTACTCTTGGGGAAGGGTTTTAGCTTGAATTTAATGATAGAAAAGACTCTTGATGGGTATCATGGAATGTCCTCAGGTTTAGGTTGTTACTGTAATACGGGTATTGTTAGGCCATTATTAGTTGATTGTTGTGCTTTATTGTTTTTCTAGTCTAAGATAAACCGAAATTCATAACAACGAAAAAGCTCAAGTTCTTTAGAGTTTCCAAGGATTGATATTATATAGGCGATAGATTTGTGTTTTTCTAGTTTATTCAATACATGATTTTTAACTACGATTCAAGGTAACATATGAATGATACATAATTAGGGAAATCATAAACATATGATGTGAAATAAAAGATGTTGTAAGTCGCATGCAATTGTGTTACATGAATGTACATATCTGATTGTGATTCATTGTGGTTGTGTTTGTGTTGTATGTTTATGATTGGGATCGTGTGCCACATAAACACATACATTGGTGAACAGGTACCATGTTGGTACACTAACATCTGAAATTGTTACCACATCAGTACAATGGGAGCATGTATCACGATGCTACACTAATAGTTTGTATATGTGAATTCTACGACAGAACCTGACTCTCTTGTTGTGATTATGGATCATGTTTACTATGTATATAAATACGATCTAAAAATTTGAGTCATGAGGACACCTACTATAAATCATCAGTAGGTAAGCCAAACCGTAATTCAGAATGACAAGTAACATGCTAAGTCACCCTCATCTCTAAATCCTACTGGAACCAGCTCGATATAAGCGCAGGTGAATGATGCTTGGAGCTAGATCCTGAAAACATAGGTAGAGTGTAGTATTAGTACCAAAATAATAGGTACTTAGTAGGCATCATAGACCGACTGAGCTTGAAAAGTAAAGAGAATACGAAAAGCAAGAAATAACTCTATAGAGTTCAAATGAACGGAAGTATAGCAGGACTATACATGATTCTAAGAAGGAGTGGAAGAGAACAACAAGAAACTAACTACGACCTAACTAGACATCAATAATCCAAGACGGTACACTTATGCACAAGTTTAAGAATAATTACCCTAATGGACCACCATGGGCTTCTTACGTAAATGTACAGGTGACAAAAAAAATAAATGATATTGTATATATAGTTGTCATGTTTCAACAATGTATAATATATATATATATATATATATATATATATATATATATATATATATATATATATACATATATATATATATATATATATATGATATAGGCGAAATGACATAAATATTCCTCATCTTTATGACTTAGAGTTGATGTACCCTCTCGTTACAAGACTGACTTAAATATACCCTTATAGCTACAAAACTGGTTCATATATATCCTACCGTTAGAAAAGTTTCTCACATATACCACTTTTATCTAATGGAAATTAAACAGACATTAATTTTCAATTTTTTTTAAATAATCAATATACGGCTATATATGATCTTTCAAGAAAAGTTCAAGGTATATTTATTCTTTATCATACATGATTTTTTTTATACTTTTTCTATTCAACGGCTAATTTGAATTTTAAATATCCCTCAAATAAATCCATTTTAATATCGTTATTTGAATTTATTATTCTTATTTGATTTTTATTTCATTTTTTATGAAATAATATGAGAAATAAAAAGAAAAAAATGTGAATGGAAAAGAGAAAAAATTTAGGATATTGAAAACTAATTTGTTTTTGCGGCTATATTGTAATTTGTTTTCGTATTTGTAAAAAACAATAGGGCATGTGTGATAAATTTTATAAGAAAACGAGGGAAAATTTAAATTTGACCATAAAAATAGATATGATTAGTTATATTATCAGAAAAGTTATTTATCTATTAATAATTTTTTAACTATTAATAAATGATTAGTTATATCTTCTTAAATATCTTTTTACTTAATCTATTTTAAAATCCCTTGCCAATCTAAATCCTTTTGTACTTCAATTATTTTAAAAGCCTAACAATCACTTCATTTAATTTTCTATAATGAACATTTTCTTCACAGATAGTCAGCATAATTGAGGAGTCTGTATCAATCATGTATTTTATTAAATATTTTAAAGACTTAAGTTTCCTATATTTTGGAGAATTGAATATATAATATTATTCAGTTTTCGTTTGAGTTAATGTTTTATATTCCAGTTTCATGAGTTTTATTCTATTTTAAGTTATTGCATGCTTAAGTTAGTCTTTCACTTGTATTCAACCAGGATGAGGGTTCTCTAGGGGACCAACAATGGTCTTCGATTGCCGGCCACGTCTAGGGTACAGACTCGGATCGTGACAATATATATGAATGTAAGCAATCCTATCTTGAACCTCTCTATGACCAATATTTCTATTCTCTTTTTTATTGGATCGACATCCACACGAAGCTTGTAACCTCATGCTACTCTAAACACCAAATCCAATTTGCATCATTGAAAGAAGCCCAAAATCACAACAAGGAATCATTTGGTCCGTAGTAAAAAGAGAATTCTTGATGACATACTATCGGAGTTGAGTTACCTCCTAGCTAAGGCCACTACAACAAAAGATGTATTTAGTGGCAATAAGTTAATTGCCACTAATACATTATCTAAGCTACACTATGTTGGGTTTTAGCAAGTGTGAATGAGAAAAGAAAAGAGAGAATATGAAAAGTGAGGGAACTACTTTGGAGAGAAAATGAAAAGTCATTTGCAAAGTGCAAATGAAAAGTCATTTCTCCCATATCGGCAAAAGAAAGGGAAATTGTTGTACTTATAGAAGGGAACACTTCCATTACTTCTTAAAGAACTAAGAAGAAGATGCCCCCTCGCGCCGTCGTCGTCGCTCGCTTGGCTTTGGCTTTGGCTTTGGATTTGGCAAATGATTTGATTGATAAATTTTTTGGACAAAAGGTATTTAATCAGTTATTTGTTAAATCAAATAAATCCTGTTAATATTATCTCTTATAAAATTTGCGAGTAACGGTATTACTCCGAAAAGTCGTTACTTTTCTGAAAAGTCGTTACTTTCCAAAAAGTAGTTATTTTCCTAACTGACACAATTTTTTGAAAAGTTGTTATTGTTATTTTTCCAAAAGACACAACTTTCTGGATAAAATGGGCCTGAACAGATTTCACTGAACAGACACGTTCCTTGCTGAAAATGGCTATAAAAGGAAGTCAATTTTTGATTTTTTAAACACTAAAAATTTTTCAATCTCTGCATTTATTTTTCTCTCAAATAAAATCGAAGAGTCGATCGACTGAGTCTGTGTGACTTGTTGTTGTTCTTAAGTTCGTTGAAGTTAAAGAAGTTTGAGGTACCGCTATTTCTTTAACAGGTTTAATCCGTTTTATCTTGGGAGAAATTAATCCATAACCTTGGGTACAGTGAGGGGATTAATTTTCTTAAGGACGCACAGTAGTTTCTGTGGACTCGGATTAATTCTTGTATTTTATATTTTTTCTGCTTCATCTTATTTCTGTTTCTGTTTATTAACCTTATAAATACAGGTTATTGTAAGAATAACAATCTTATGAAATTTAACAGTTTCTGTATTTGAGGTTTGTGGAGATTAAAACTTTATGGTTTTCTACTCTGCTTGAATTTTTAAAATTCATTCGATTAACGATTAAAAGAACATAAAAATTTTATCGTTAAATCAGAAACAATTTGTGTAAAAAAGATTTGTTCTTTACTGTTAGTATTTTAAATACTTAATTTATCTGCCATTTGTGACAGAAAAAAAAATGATTAATTCAAGTCAAACAAATGCTGGAACAGCAAGTGCTGCAACAACAACGATTGCACATAATCGTTCAAATGTTGCCTTAGCACTGGCTGAGAAACCTGCAAAGTTTTCTGGAGTCAACTTTAAGAGATGGCAGCAAAATATGTTCTTCTATCTAACTACGTTGAGTCTGCAGAAGTTCATCAATGAGAATGTTCCTGTTATGTCAGATGAAACTCCGGTTGATGAACGATTCTTGATAACAAAAGCATGGACACACTCAGATTTTTTGTGTAAAAATTATATTTTGAGTGGTCTGCAAGATGATCTGTACAATGTGTACAGCAATGCCAAAACCCCAAAAGAACTCTAGGATGCTTTAGAAAAGAAGTACAAAACAGAAGATGCCGGAATGAAGAAATTCATTGTGGCGAAATTTCTGGACTATAAGATGATAGACAGTAAGACTGTCGTCACCCAAGTTCAAGAATTGCAGGTCATAATCCATGATCTCCTTGCTGAAGGTATAAATTTATTTAATGCCTATGTTAGAAATATTAAGTTTTCCCTTAATACTCACATAACCTTTAATGTAGGATTGATTGTGAATGATGCTTTTCATGTGGCTGCAATTATTGAAAAGTTACCTCCATTGTGGAAGGACTTTAAAAACTACTTGAAACACAAACACAAGGAGATGACTGTTGAAGATCTCATAGTAAGGTTGAGTATCAAAGAGGATAATAAGGCTGCAGAAAAGAGGTCACGTGGTAATTCAACAATATCTGGAGTAAATTTTGTTGAAGAAAATCCCACAAAATTAAAGAAAAGAAAGAAAGCATCTGGTCCAAAAAGCAATCCTCCTAAGAAGAAATTCAATGGAAACTGCTTTAATTGTGGTAAACATGGTCATAGGGCTAATGAATGCCGAGGTCCTAAGAAGGACAAGAAAAAGAAGGATCAAGCAAACTTGGCTGAATCCAAAGGAGAAATGGACGATCTCTGTGCAATGCTTTCAGAATGTAACTTGGTTGCAAATCCAAGAGAATGGTGGATAGATTCTGGTTTCTCATGCCATGTTTGTGCCAACAAAGAATTATTTTCATCATATACTCCAGCACTTACAGATGAAAATTTGTTTATGGCAAACTCCGCTGTTGCAAAGGTGGAAGGAACTGGCAAAGTCCTATTAAAGATGACATCAGGCAAGGTGGTGACTTTGAATAGGGTCTCATATGTTCCAGAATTGAGAAAAATTTAGTTTCAATTCCAGTTCTGACCAAGAATGGATTTAAATGTGTATTTGTTTCTGATAAAGTAGTAGTAAGCAAAAATGATATGTATGTAGGAAAAGGCTACCTTAGTGATGGCCTTTTCAAACTCAATGTAATTGCAGTTGATATGAATAAAGATTTTGCTTCTTCTTACTTGCTTGAGTCTAAATGTGTATGGTATGAACGTTTGGGACACGTTAATAACAAAACCTTGCGAAAACTGATTAACTTAAATATTTTGCCAAAATTTGAGTGCAATAAATCAAAATGTCAAATTTGTATTGAATCTAAGTATGCTAAGCATTCTTATAAATCTGTTGAAAGGAATTCAAATCCTTTAGAATTTATTCACACTGATATTTGTGACATGAAGTCAACACCATCACGTGGTGGGAAAAAGTATTTCATACCTTTTATTGACGATTGCACTAGATATTGTTATGTCTATTTGCTAAATAGTAAGGATGAAGCAATAGATGCATTTAGGCAATATAAAACTGAAGTTGAAAATCAGTTAGATAAAAAGATCAAAATGATCAGAAGTGATAGAGGTGGAGAATTTGAATCTCCATTTGCAGAAATATGTTTAGAAAATGGAATAATCCATCAAACTACTGCTCCCTACACTCCTCAGTCTAATGGAATTGCAGAAAGAAAAAACCGAACTTTAAAAGAAATGATGAATGCATTACTTATAAGTTCAGGTTTACCACAGAACTTGTGGGGGGAAGCTATCCTTACAGCAAATCAGATACTTAACAGAGTGCCTCACTCAAAGACAAATGTAATTCCGTATGAGAAATGGAAAGGTAGAAAACCCCGTTTGAAATATTTCAAAGTGTGGTGGTGTCTAGCCAAAGTCCAAGTTCCTATACCTAAGAGGGTAAAAATAGGAGCTAGACTATGGATTGTGTATTCATTGGATACGCCACAAATAGTAAGGCATGTCGATTTTTGGTTCATAAGTCCGAACATCCGGATATTCATGATAATACGGTAATGGAATCAGATAGTGCTGAATTTTTTGAACATATCTATCCGTATAAAACTAGACATGAGTCATCTACTGGGGTATCTAAACAACCCAGAGAAGAACCAAAAGACAATGAACAAAATGAATAAAGTCCAAGACGCAGTAAACGTCAAAAGACATCTACTTCATTTGGATCAGGTTTTGTAACATTTCTTCTTGAAAGTGAGCCTCAAACATTCAAGGAAGCAATGTTGTCTAGCGACTCAACCTCTTGGAAGGAGGCTGTTAATAGTGCAATTGAATCAATCTTAAGCAATCATACTTGGGAGTTGGTTGATCTTCCTCCAGGGAACAAACCCTTGGGTTCAAAATGGATCTTTAAAAAGAAGATGAAAGACGATGGAACTATTGAAAAATATAAAGCAAAACTTGTTGTCAAAGGTTTTAGACAAAAAGAAGGTCTTGATTATTTTGACACATACTCGCCAGTGACTAGGATTACATCAATTCGGATGTTAATTGCACAAGCTGCAGTATACGGTCTTGAAATTCATCAAATGGATGTGAAAACAGCCTTCTTAAATGGAGAGCTTGAAGAGGAAATTTACATAGAACAGCCTGAGGGTTTTGTAGTTCCTGGTAAAGAAAAAGAAAGTGTGCAAACTTATTAAGTCACTTTATGGGCTAAAACAAGCACCAAAACAATGGCATGCAAAGTTTGATCAAACCATGATGTCAAATGGATTTAAGATCAATGAATATGATAAATGTGTTTATATTAAAGATACTCCAATTCTGGAAGTTATTTTATGCCTATATGTAGATGATATGCTTATAATGAGCAAAGACATTGCTAATATAAAAGCTACAAAGCGTATGCTTGCTAGTAAGTTTGATATGAAAGATTTAGGAGTTGCTGATGTGATATTAGGAATTAAAATTCTTAAAACTCCTAATGGTCTAGCATTGTCTCAAACTCATTATATTCAAAAGATACTTGAAAATTTTAAATTTTTGAATTTTAAAAGGGCAAAGACTCCAATTGATGTAAATCTTCATCTTGCAAAGAATAAAGGCGAAAGTCAGTCTCAATTGGACTATGCTAGCGTAGTGGAAAGATTGATGTATGTCATGAATTGTACACGACCAGACATAGCTTGCGCTATCAGTAAATTGAGTCGATACACAAGTAATCCTAATCATGATCATTGGTTGGCAATGAAGAGAGTTTTGGGATACTTAGATGACACTCAAAACTATGTTTTACATTACAACAGATATCTAACCGTTCTTGAAGGATATAGTGATGCAAATTGGATTATTGGGTCAACTGAAACAAAATCCACAAGTGGATACGTTTTTACTATTGGTGGAGGAGCAATATCTTGGAAATCATCCAAACAAAGATGTATAGCTCGCTCTACAATGGAGTCTGAATTCATTGCTTTAGACAAGGCAGGTGAAGAAGCTGAATGGCTCCGGAATTTCTTAGAAGATATTCCATTTTGGCCCAAACCAATGGCCCCTATATGCATACATTGTGATAGTCAAGCTGCAATAGGAAGGGCTGGAAGCATTATGTATAACGACAAATCTCTCTAGTGGAATTATCACAATTGACTATGTGAAGTCAAAAGATAATGTGTCGAATCCACTTACAAAAGGCCTAAATAGAGAGGGAGTTGAGAAATCATCAACGGGAATGGGACTATGGTCGAGAACAAGTCATCGTGGTGGTAACTCTATCTAGAAGACTGGAGATCCCAAGATCTAGGTTCAAGGAGATAAAACAAAGTCATTGATGACGGTTCTACATTGTCAAAGGAAAAAAATAAAATTATTATTATTATTTTATGGTCCATTCTCATGATGAGATAATGTTTAGTAACCAGGATAAAGACATAAGGACTTTTTAATGGTTTCTAAGTTTGATACAGGGAATATCAAATGGTGTATCTATGGGATAACACATTTAGAAATCACCTATGTAAGTGTGAAATGTAAGCCGCTTCAAGGAGAATTCGGTAAGGCCAGTTCTTCAAGCACTTACTATCCAAGATGTGTTCATGGCTGAAACGAACAAAACAATGAGAACTAAGAACAGTTCAAGGGTTGATTGTGTGACATATGTTGTCTAGGTATACACCAAAGCTCGACGGTTCAAAGATATCAAATCTACCGATTGACCGAGTATATCCGATATATGTTCACTACGGAAAGTTTAAAGGGAAACCTACTTATCCAGATGCGATTAACCTTTACCTACAAGACACACAAGTTTTTCATGCATATGTTTTAACAATAGCCTTCCCCATTCATGTGGGGGATTGTTGGGTTTTAGCAAGTATGAATGGGAAAAGAAAAGAGAGAATATGAAAAGTGAGGGAACTACTTTGGAGGGAAAATGAAAAGTCATTTCTCCCATATCGGCAAAAGAAAGGGAAATTGTTGTCCTTATAGAAGGAAACACTTCCATTACTTCTTAAAGAGCTAATAAGAAGATGCCCCCTCGCGGCGTCGGCGGCGTCGCTCGCTCGGCTCGGCTTTGGCTTTGTCTTTGGATTTGGATTTGGATTTAGATTTGGATTTGGCAAATGATGTGATTGATTGATAAATTTTTTGGACAAAATTTACATAATCAGTTTTTGTTAAATCAAATAAATCCTGTTAATATTATCTCTTATAAATTTGCGGGTAACGGTAACATTCCGAAAAGTCGTTACTTTCAAAAAAGTAGTTATTTTCCTAACAGACACAATATTTTGAAAAATTGTTATTTTTCCAAAAAGACACAACTTTCCGGATAAAATGGGCCTGAACAGATTTCACTGAACAGACATGTTCCTTGCTAAAAATGGCTATAAAAGGAAGTCAATTTTTGATTTTTTAAACACTAAAAATTTTCAATCTCTGTATTTATTTTTCTCTCAAATAAAATCAAAGTGTCGATCGACTGAGTCTGTGTGACTTGTTGCTGTTCTTAAGTTCGTTGAAGTTAAAGAAGTTTGAGGTACCGCTATTTCTTTAACAGGTTTAATCCGTTTTATCTTGGGAGAAATTAATCCATAACATTGGGTAGAGTGAGGGGATTAAATTTCTTAAGGACACACAGTAGTTTCTGTGGACTCGGATTAATTTTTGTATTTTATATTTTTTCTGCTTCATTTTATTTCTGTTTCTGTTTATTAACCTTATAAATACAAGTTATTGTAAGAATAATACACTATTCCCAGCATTTAAACTTTAGCCAGTAAAGGAAATACTTTTCAGTTACAATTAAAAACTTATAGCGATAGAATTATATTCAATTTGTATTATTTTTTACTTTCCCCCAATTTCTTTTATAATTCAAATTTCCCCCATCTTTTGCCTTCAATGAAATTCAAATGGCTGGCGAAAGAAATCGGCACGACAACAATGGAAACTGGCACAACTATAGTGGAGTTCGGCACGACAATGGAGTTTGACACAACAGCCGTGGAGTTCGGCACATCGGCGGTGGAATTCAGCGCATCGGTGCTATTTGGGTCAAGGGTTTATTGGAAACGACCATTCTACCTTCATAATGTTGGGGTACTGCCGCGTACACATTGCCCTCCTCGAATCCATTTATGTGATTTCACTGAATATGTTGTTTTTGTTGTCGTACATTGGTGTCTGCAGGTATCTGTTCTGCAATATTCTACTACTACAATTGTGTTCTTATTTTGTTATGTCCAGAACACTTCTTGTGATTTTCGCTATATGTCACAGAAAACATTGTCTAAAGGGACAACATGTTGCCCAAAGTATTCAATTAGCACGGTCCAGAAAATGGTACAGCTAAAATTGTTTGTCCCTGGTGTTCATCATTGTAAAATAAATTTTAGAGTAAGTAAGTATTTGGAGAAATATTGATATCATTGGAAAATAAATTTTTATCATCCTTGTTCCATATATATGCCTTTTTAGGGATTTAAGTTTCCCAATAATATGATTAGTGATGTGTTTTTTTAATTATAGTACAGACAAAATGAGCTCATATTTTGGTGACCCATCCAAACCGTTCATATTTTAATGAGTTGGATGAGTGATTTTTCACGTTGGGAAAATATGCATATCAACCCATAATTGACCATAAAAATATGGTAAAATAGAGGTGAACTATATGTAAAATATGAATTAGCCAAATGGGTTAAACTTCTAACTTTATTCACTAAAAGTTCATGATATCACTAAAAAATAGTGCAACTTCTCTTTCTTTTTATATTATTCTATCGAACAAACTATTATTCTATCTAACTAAATGTACATTTGTTTTATTACTTATAATTATATTTTATTAATTTAAGTAATTTTTATGTTGGATAACTAATAATAGTATAAAATAAGCAAATCATGTATTAGTGTTAACATTGCTTAAAATGCATTAAGCATGTTTTAGTCTTAAAATATAAATATTCATTGACTTTGAAATTAAAAATATTTCATATAGTGATTACATAGATTAAAAAACTTCTTTAATATTCATGTGCTTGAGTCAAATTGACTCAAGGTTGTGTGACTTCTAATTGCATTAGGATTGATTGTTATATGATTCAATATTTGTATAAGTTTGGTTTTTATTTTTTCATGTATGACGATTAGTTTTTGTAGGTTCATACATTTATATAATATATATTTAAATTGAAGTATTATATATCTCAGTACAGTAGCATCAACTTTGCAAGATTTTGTAACATCAACTTATGAGGTGTCACTTTTTCTTTTTGTTGTATGTTTTGATTTTCATTTGATAGTACAGAAAAAAATCTAATAATATATGTATCATTTAAAATTTTATCATTTGCAATACAATTTTTTTATTAAGTATTTTAAGATAAACGTATGATGCAAGTTTTCAATAACTAATTTTACTAAATAACCTTGAGATAATATATAAATGTGATCTTAACTGAAATTTGTGACTTTTAAATTTGAGTTAAGAGTATACACAACTGGATACATAGACTCAATGAGAGTTGACTGGATTTTTCTTTGGCTTTGTTGAAATACTTCATGCAAGTACTATTCCTAAGTCATTGGTAATAATGACTTCAATCAATTTCCTTATGCCTCAGTTTATGCAATTCACCTTTAATTTTTTTTGTTAGAAAATTCGGTCATAATATGGTTAGAATGATATTTTTCTCTATGTTATTTCATATTTTAAAATATTTTTACCTTTTTAACTTACAAAATTGGAAAAAATCAGTTTATCTTAAAATAAAAAAAATTATAGTTCATAAATTTTATAACTAAATTCTGGCCAAATTTTCTGGCCATTTAACACTTTCTTTATTCTTGTGGTTTTGTCAATGGGATGACATTTCAATAAAAGTTTGTGGCAATCACAATCACTTAAGTTTATTAGTATGTTTTTTTTTAAGAAAAAAGAAGAAACCATTTTATCTATAATGACAAAATACTATTTTCTGTGTGCCAATTTATGTGATTCTTAAAACAATTTACAGATTTCTATATTACGTAACAATTTGATTATAAAATGTCTTTTTTACGTTTAATGAAATGATTTACAGTCACACAAATTTCTAAACTTCATTTTCGACCATAAGTTTTAAAAATTTTCTTTTCTTTTTTAAATTTTGTGCCGAGTCAAACCACTTCACATAAAATGGAACAGAGGGAGTAAAAAGAACGGAGACATAGGGGGTTCAGTTAAACCTACTTGGTGGATCTATGTTCATGTTGAATGCAATATTCCACCTCCATGTAGTTTTAATATGAGTTGATGGGTTTTAATTTGTATTAATCAGACTTACAAAACAAAAACTCTTTAGTGTGTGTATATATATATATATATATTCACTGTTAATCGAACATTATGATTATCGTATCGCACTACATAAAAAATGATCATTAGTGACAATTAATTCTTAATTGCCGCTAAATATATATTTTTAGCGGCAATTGTATATGTACGAAAAGTTGTTAGCGACATTAGTTCTAATGATACTTAACTAATACCGATAAAGACTTTAGCACTCTTTATTAATGTCAATATTTAATGCCGCTAAAAGTTATTTTTGTCATAGTGATCCCTGTAAAAAAAAGTCTTGACTATAATATGTTCACTACTGTTTTTCTTGATGATGCCGTGAAGACTTGGGCAAATACCAATTATATAAGTGAATAAAAATACATTTAAAAAAGGTTACCTAGTAATTAACAGCATGAAGAAGAACATTTTATAATTGATTCTTCTCTTTATAATTAAGTTTTATATATCACTTGCTTCCTCAAATGAGAAAGACCAACAAGCTCTACTAGCTTTTCAACATCTTCTTACAAGTCCCCGTCATTTATTGGACAATAATTGGAGCCAAAATACTTGTTTTTGCTCTTGGTTTGGTGTCACTTGCAGTTCAAAGAGGCAAAGGGTTGTGTCCTTGGCTCTTCCTAATTTGCAACTTCAATAATGGACTTTGGTAATATTAGCCAACTTACAGAGTTGTTCTTGGATGACAATGAATTAACATATTTCATTCCTGCAACAATGTTTAATATATCGTCACTACTTAATGTAGCTCTTGGAATCAATAGCCTTTTTGGTCCTCTCTTGCTGGATGAAAGGAACAATTGTCTCAAATCTGAAATTTCTAAGCATATCTAACAACCAACTTTCTGGTTTCATTCCTTCAAACATATGCGAACTCACAAAGCTCAATATTTTGTCACTATCTTTCAACAACATAACAGGAAACATACCAAGAAATATTGGTTGTTTATCCAAGCTCGAGGGGTTTAATATTGGAGATAATCTAATAAAAGGGACTATTCCCACTTCATTGGGCAATATTTCCACTCTGCAATATCTTTATTGTGGAAACAGTCGCATAATGGGAATAGTTTAAAAAGTTGAATATTATTTATACTTAAATGACCACAGGACTTGAATTTTTTCAATATTGGAACATTCCTTTTCCACCCTCTCTACCGCAATTCGTCCAGTCAAAAAGTCAAGACTTTCACACAGTGGTTGATTTGAAAAACACAGAAAACAAATATTATTGCACCCATATACAACAACTAGAAAACATGGTGCAGCTTCTCCGTGTTTCATCTCCATTAACAATTGTTTTAGGAAAACAGACAGGTGATGTACCGAGCACATGGAAGGATACATGGGATGGACTCGTATCCAATCCAAGTGACAAACAACAATTTCTTCATCTATATCACCATTTTTCATATTTCCTTAATCAAACTTGAACGCCTTACTTTTGCTAAGTGTGTAACGACAGCACAAATCGTGCAAGCGCAAGATCCCTTCCAACAATACCTTGCTTTTTCTTTCCCTAATTTTGATCATCCATATGCCATGATGAATAAATGTGTTCATTATCTTTTAGCGTCGGTTTGGTATATAGCAAGAGTTAATGAGAAATAGTTGAGGGCCACATATTAAAAAAATTATTTAAAAAGTTGAAATTTAAAACTGTTAAATAAGTGGTTAATTTTGAACCCAAAGATGGATGACAAGGATGTTCTAGAGCTAATAGGTTGATGAAAAGGGTATTTTAAAGCCAATAGGTGGATGAAGAGTAGTTTCCATTTCTGATGCTTTAAGGGTATTTTAAGCCCTTTTCTACAATTTTTTCTAAAAAAACGGATAAGAAGATACATAAAGAAAAATGAACAAAAAGCTTAAAAGAAAAAAACTAAAAAAGAACGAAATTGGAAGAATAAGGAATGGAAAGAAATAATATGAGCACTAATTTAGGATCTTTTCAAATATAATTCACAATATGAATTTTTGTCATTATCCTCCTAATTAAATATAAATATAATAAATTAATTGATTCTTTCTCTAAATAATTCTTCATATTGCTAATTGTCTGTGATGTTTCTATCATCAGAATGAAAAAGAAACAGAATAAGAATACAAAGAACATGCAAATTTTGATCTTCCCAGCTTGCAACAGAAGAAAAGCATATATGCTTCAGTTTTTGGAAAGCAATGACACAAATGTCCCAAAAAATTGATAGAGGATATTTGCATACCATTTTTGATAGTTCGGAGAGTATTTGTCATTTTGCCCTATTATTTTTTATTAATTTTTTTTATGTTGCATCGTTTTATCAATCTTGAATTTGTAACACCTTTTTTTTCTTCTTACATTAGATAATTTTGAACTTTTATCCAATTGTATGATACTTCCTCTTGTTACTGTTGTATCAAATTTTATTTTTTAGTAGATTTTACTTGGGAAAAGAATCGCAAAAATAGGTTTGGTTTTTAGATAATACTTTTATTTTTTATTTGCAAAGAAAGAGAAATATTACAAAAATATATTCGTTCAAATTTGTTATATTTAATATATATATTTCATTCAGTCTCAATCAAAAAACATATCTCAGGGAAAGGTTTCACTCTTCTTCCCAAACTTTCTAATCTTGTACAAAATTTATAACCACTTACCCTGAATCTAGGATATGAAACCAAAAAAGGGGTGGGAGAAGACGACTTTGAGGTTTTGAGAGAGATTAGAGGTTTTCGATCAATCTTTGATTAGAAATCGAGTGGCTTTTTTTTTTGATTTGCTTAGACAATTGAGGTTTAAGTTCGATCTTATTTTCATTTTCAAATATCTCCTTTATTAAAAATATATAAAATTATTTATTTGTGTGTGAATGTGAAATCTTAGTTTTACAACTGAGTTGTATACTAAAAGAATCAGTTAATCTCTTCATATGACCTATGAAAACGAACTCTATTTTTTTAATTGAAATTTTGTCGGGTTTTTTTATAAATAACTCTAATGAAAAAAGTAAATCTAAAAGAAAAATTCATTTGGGCCTAAAGCCCAAATCAAAGGAACACTACGTGGATATAGGAGACCAGCCCACCCGGTCCGCTCCCTCTCCTTTAAATATCTCCCTTAAGATTAGGGTTTTTATTTCCGCCGACACTCTTCATTTTCCCCAACGGCCTCCAAACGTACACAATTTTTGCACTGTGGTTGAACAATAAACTCCAACACCTCATTTTATACATCATAAATTTTTTTTAAGTTGATCATCCTGCTTCCTTGACCATCAACACAAAGTACTATTTTCTCTATGTTTTTCTACATTTGCTATTTCGTGCAATTGACCTTTTTGCCCTTAGTTGTGCTCTAAGGTACAATGACTTGTGCTCTTGATGTTTTGTAAATGAAAACTATCTGGGGGGAAATAGAAAGTTGTTAATTGTTTAATTTATAAACTTTATGGCATTCTTAATTATTATTATTTTTTATAAAATTAAGAAATGTTTGTTCTGTTGATATGATTATTAACAATGGGTGTTAAAGCTGGATTTAAAAAATATTTTTGAAGCTTGAGATGAAAAAACATTGCTCCTGAGTTCACTTTCATACATCTAGTTTCATCGTGTTTAGTTTTGTTCTGTTGTCTGATTTAATTTAAGTTTAGGTTGGCTTCTCTGTGTGCAATGATCTGAGTAATAAAAATAGTTAGATCCTGATTTGTTTAAATTGATTTATCATTGGAGAAATAATATTTCTTCAATGAAACTTAATTTATTTCACAAATTTGAGATCTCCTTGGTTGTAAAGCATATATAGTAGTGTATTCCATTTGGGTTCAGGGGTTTAATTTCAAAGCAAGGAAAATATTTTTTGGGGGCCTAGACCTATGTTTTAGGCACTTTTTATAGATATGCGAAGAGTTATAAATATGACAGCGTTCTTCTATTTTTGATGATGTAAAATTGTGTAAATACTTGAAAAATGTAAAAGATTTGAGTCAATCTTATATCCAGTATAGAATAGATTCCCTCATATTTGACGTTGTTATTAATTTTTTAAAAATAGATTAGAAATGTGAAAAATATTGTATCTCATGTCTAATATATTTGTTGAAGAATGTTCATTTATTTTATTGAATATTTAAATATTTTTTTAGTTTTTAGATACGTATATTCTATGCTTAGGTACAAATAGATGGATTGGATTAAGACCCCCTTTTTTGTTCTCCTCTCATCAGAAGAAAAGGAGGTTTCCTAAATATTATACGCTATAGATTAGGAATCCAAAAAAAGTTATAAAAATACAAACATAAAAAATTAAAAGAAAGGAACGATTGAGTCAAGATAAAATTATTGAAGTTCTTAATTTGATCAAGAAGTGCTCTAATAATTCTTGTCATAGAAAAGAAGGAAATTCACGATGCACATTTACTTAAACATGAGATCCCTAAAATTATTCTTTTTTAGTTTATTTTATTTCTTTCATAGGTTATTTATATGGATAAGGATCTAGATAACAATAATGGATTCAGTCATTTATTAAAAAAAAATCATACCATAACGGTAATATAATTGATCAATTCCGTATAACATAAATGAAATTTTTGGAACCATTCTAATTATCAATAATTAGTTTTTCATCAATTATTCTTTAGTTATTTTGATACTTTTTTTGTCGACACGTACGTCAAAATTTAATAATATTACTAGCATTCATATTTGTTTGATAAAGATTATCAAATACTATTTTAGTTACTTTTTTAATAGATATATTGTGATACTTTTATACTTATATTATTTGAAGTTGGTTCATATACTTCTTTTATATGAAAATTAACTAATGACTAGTTAATTAATCTAGAGATTCTCAACAATTTACTTTTATCTTCATGCATTACATTATGAGTTTACTTAAATAAATTTTCTACTCTTGTTAAGACAACAATGAGAGTTCACCAAAGAATACATCTTAGAGATTGTAGGTTTTGTTTTATCTCCTTAAGTTCTATAATTGAAACAAAAAGTATTTATATGTTGTTCAAATTGATAAACACATTTAAAAACTCTATGAAAAGTAGTATAATTCACAATAATTGACAACTCACTACAGTTTAAAAAAATTTGAAAATATTATGATCAGAAAGAATATTCCTTGAATGTCAACGTTAGTTGTAACTAAGAAAAAGAATGTATTTAATCTTATGTTCATGTACTAAAGGAAAACATTATAAAAATCAAAGTATGCAGATTTTCTTTTCTCGCCTTAATTTTCATTATTGCAGTAGTAAGCATCAATATGTGTTGTTCCGATCTACCATCAATATCATTTTAATAATACCTTGATGATGAAAGTAAAACAAGTTTGATAACTAAGCCTTCCAAATGTTCCCTCACTTACTCACTTTTTTTCTTGCTTCTTCTGCAGATTAATTAGAGTTTATGTACAAAATACAACCATCTTGTGTTTTATTGTTAAATTGGCTGCCAAACTACGCAATCTTCTCGATAACTTGATGTTCATATCTCGAAGATTGTTTCTGACTAGAAGCAAGCATAGCAGCAGAAGATGTTGCTATCACAGTAGTTCCTTCGACATTAGTTGATAAATTGTTAGCTGCTAGAGTCTTTACTAGGTTTGCAATAAGTATCAGTGTTAAATAGGCTCTTTCTTGGTTTAACGCTGCAATATTTGTTGGAGTGTACATAAGATGCAGGGTATGCTGCAATATTACTTAGTTGTATATAATTTTTGGGGTATGCATCAGTTAGAGAACCATATTTTCTTAAAGGCAAATTCATATCTTTTCGGGTAACATGATTATAAGTTATTCGTGAGAACTTTTCCATGGATGGGTTCGTTTCATATGCAACTAGATAGTATGTTGTTTGTGGTTGTTATGCGGAATTCGAGATAATACGAGAAAATATAAATGCGAAAAACAAGACAACAGATTTACGTGGTTCACCAATAAATTGGTTGTGTCCACGGGAAGAGGGGGAGCAGTTTTATTATGGAGAGGCAAAAACAGAATTACAGAATAGGATTTGCCATAGCGTCTATATATAGTGCTAAGCTACGCCCTAACAGGCTTGGGCCCAAAATACAGAATTGACAGATAATTAAGGGCCCAATTCAAGGCATTCAACAAATCTCCACCTTGACTTGAATTCTCCAAACAGATTCTTCAGACGCACTATGATAGTGCCAGGCCTCCCCCTCTTCCTCAGAATTGCCCCGCAGGGCAATTAACAGCTTCTGATGTTGAGCAAGTCCAAACAGTGTTGAAACTTGCTCTGTGGAACCGGCTTTGAGAACATATCAGCAGGATTATCAGCAGTTCCTACTTTCTTCACCTTGATTCTCTTATCACTTCTAAGAAAATGATACCTCACGTCAATATGCTTGGTTCTCTCATGATGGACTTGATCCTTGGCTAGATAAATTGCGCTCAAACTGTCACAATACACCGTAGCTTGATCATGATGCAGACCAAGATCACTAACTAGCCCTTTCAGCCAAATCCCTTCTTTTGCAGCCTCTGTCAAGGCCATGTACTCAGCTTCTGTAGTAGACAAAGTCATTGTAGGTTGCAAAGTTGCCTTCCAACTGACGACAGATCCTCCAAGGGTAAACACATAGCCAGTCATCGATCTTCTTGTGTCAACATCTCCAGCATAGTCAGAATTAGAATAGCCAGTAACCAAGCACTGAGTATCACCTCCATAAATGAGACCAACGTCAGATGTACCTCTAAGGTACCGGAAAATTCTCTTCACAGCCTGTCAATGTTCTCTCCCTAGTTGTCCCATGAATCTGCTCACTACACTGACTGCATGTGCTAAATCTGGCCTTGTACATACCATAGCATACATCAAACTTCCTACGACACTGGCATAAGGGACTCGTGACATATACTCCTTCTCTTCTTCTGACTGTGGAGCTAACATGGCAGTGAGATGGATATTGGCAGCACTAGGGGTATCAATAGGCTTAGATGAAGACATGCCAAACCTCGCCAAGACCTTCTGAATGTAGCTTCTCTGTGACAAGAAAAGTTTCCTTCTCTCTCTGCCTCTAATGATCTCCATCCCTAGAATCTTCCGAGCGGCTCCCAGATCCTTCATCTCAAACTCAGCACTAAGTAAACCCTTCAGCTTCTGAATGTCATACTTCTTCTTTGCAGCTATCAGCATATCATCTACATAAAGCACCAGATAGATGAATGAATCATCCTTGAGCCTATTGTAGTAGACACAACAATCATATGAGCTCCGAGTATAGCCAACTTCACCATAAAGATATCAAACCTTTTGTACCACTGCCTTGGAGACTGCTTAAGTCCATATAAGGACTTCTTCAACTTGTAGACGTGATTTTCCTTCCCTGGAACTTGGAAACCATCCGGCTGAGTCATGTATATCTCTTCCTCCAACTCTCCATGTAGAAACATTGTCTTCACATCAAGTTGTTCAAGCTCCAGATTCTGATTGTAACTATCGCTAGTAACACTCGGATGGAAGTATGTCTGACCACTGGTGAGAAGATCTCGTTGTAGTCCACTCCCTCTCTTTAGTTGAAACCTTTGGCAACAACCCTGGCTTTATACTTGACTCCTTTTGCTGGTGATATCCCTTCCTTCTTCTTGAAAACCCATTTGCAAGTAATAATCTTTGTCCCCGAAGGTTGTATGACCAAATCCCATGTCTGATTCTTGTGTAGGGACTCCATCTCATCTCCCATAGCAGCAAACCATTTTTCAGAATCAAGACTTAAAATGGCTTCTTTGTAAGTAGACGGCTCAGATGTATCTACCTCTTCAGCAACCTGCAGTGCATAACCCACCATGTCCTCAAAACCATACCTCGTAGGTGGCCGAACCCCAACCCTCCTTGGCCGATCTTGAGCTATACTCTGATGGATATCTGATGGCATAGATTCTGGAATATCAGTTTCTGTCTGTGGCTCTTGATCCTCCTCTTCAGGTTCTTTCAAATCGCTCTCGTTTTGAATGACTTGAAACTCCACCTGTTTATCAAGACTCCCAATTTCTGACGTAGTTGTAAGCTTCACAATGGTTCTAAGCAGAGAACTTTCATAAAAAATAACGTTCCTGCTCATAATAACCCTCTTTTCTGCTGGAGACCAGATTCTGAAACCTTTCACTCCATCTCCGTAGCCCACAAATACTCCCTTTTTAGCTCTTGGTCCTAACTTACCTTCACTGACGTGATAGTAAGCCGTACAACCAAAAGCTTTCAGATTTGAATAATCAGCAGCTTTTCCTGACCACATCTCCATAGGTGTCTTGCACTGTATGCCTGTATGTGGTCCGCGGTTAACCAAGTAGCAAGCTGTACTAACCGCTTCTGCCCAAAATCTTCTATCTAGCCCAGCATTAGAGAGCATGCACCTTGCTCTCTCCAGAAGTGTTTGATTCATCCGCTCAGCTACACCGTTCTGCTGTGGTGTATTTCTGACTGTACGATGTCGAGCAATCCCTTCACCCTTACAGAATTGATCAAATTCAGACCAACAGAATTCCAGCCCATTATCAGTTCGCAACCTCTTGATCTTCTTCCCTGTTTGATTTTCCATCAAAATTTTCCACTTCTTGAACTTCTGGAAAGCTTCACTTTTATGCTTCATCATGTACACCCAAGTCATCCTTGAGTAGTCATCAATAATGGACACAAAAAATCTGCAGCCTCCCAAAGACTCAACACGGCATGGACCCCAGCAGTCAGAATGGATATAATCAAGTGTGCCTTTTGTTCTGTGAATGGCCTTTGGAAACTTGTTACGATGTAGTTTTCCAAAGACACAATGTTCACAAAACTCTAGGCTCTTAACCTTATGACCAGCAAGAAGATCCTCCTTTGACAGAATTTGCATCCCTCTTTCACCCATATGACCAAGTCTCATGTGCCATAACTTAGTCATATCCTCCTGGTGAACTTCTGACGATGCAACATGGGCTGAACCTGTAACCGTGGAACCTTGTAGAAAATACAAAGTACCACGCATGACACCTTTCAGAATCAGATTTGAACCCTTCCAAACCCGCAAGACTCCATCTTCTCTCGACCAGCTGAATCCCTTGCTGTCCAAAAGACTGAGAGATATCAGATTTTTCGTCATCAATGGAACGTGCCTGACCTCGTTCAATGTGCAGAAGCTACCGTCATGTGTCCTTATCTTGATCGAGCCTGTCCCAACCACCTTGCAGACAGAACTGTTGGCCATCGAGATGCTGCCTCCGTCTACCTGCTCATAAGTCGTGAACCATTCTCTCCTAGGACAGATGTGATAGGATGCCCCAGAATCGAGAACCCACACATCTGAATGATGAGTGTGCTTATCCGCAACTAGGGTAATGTCTTCTTCAGAATTGGTGTCTTCTTCAGCAACAACAGCAGAAACTGATTGTTTTTCCGATTGCTTGTTCTTCTTTGGACAATCAAATTTCCAATGTCCCTTCTCCTTGCAGTAATTACAAACATCATCCGGCTTTGCACCCTTCGACATCGGCTTATTTTTCTTTCCGCCATTTTTCCTTCCCTTTCCGCTACTGGTGAACAGACCGGAAGGCTGTATGTCCGTACTTGTGCCGTTAGCCTTATGCCGTAATTCCCTGCTATGAAGGGCCGATCTGACTTCTTCCAGCGACACAGTATCTTTCCCAACAATGAACGATTGAACAAAATTCTCAAGCGACATTGGGAGAGATACTAACAGAATCAGGGCAGCATCTTCATCCTCGATATTCACATCGATATTACGCAATTCTAATAACAAAGTATTCAATTGCTCTAAATGTTCCCTGAGTTGTGTACCTTCAGCCATTCGTAAACCGAATAGACGTTGTTTCAGAAGCAGCTTGTTGGTTAGAGATTTTGTCATGTACAAACTCTCCAGCTTCAACCACAGACCAGCAGCAGTCTCTTCATCCGAGACCTCCGTGATGACGTCATCCGCGAGACACAGCATGATCGTCGAGTGCGCCTTTTGCTCCATAATCGCCATCTCAGGAGTAACGACGGCGTTCTTGTCTTTCGACAACGGCGCCCAGAAGCCTTGTTGTTTCAACAAAGCCCATATTTTGATCTGTCGTAAACTGAAACTGTTCCTCCCTGTGAATTTGTCGATTTTCACGTTCAAAGCAGACATCTCAAAATTCTCCAAGAACACCGATTAATCGAGAGGCTTTGATACCAATTTGTTATGCGGAATTCGAGATAACACGAGAAAATATAAATGCGAAAAACAAGACAACATATTTACGTGGTTCACCAATAAATTGGCTACGTCCACGGGAAGAGGGGGAGCAGTTTTATTATGGAGAGGCAAAAACAGAATTACAGAATAGGGTTTGCCATAGCGTCTATATATAGTGCTAAGCTACGCCCTAACAGGCTTGGGCCCAAAATACAGAATTGACAGATAATTAAGGGCCCAATTCAAGGCATTCAACAGTGGTGCATTGACTTATTGAGGTTTATTGGACTCTGGTGGCAAAGAAAATCCGCACATGGTGTGGTTTAAAGTTCACTCATCATATTAGCAGTGGCATATCCTCTCCACCTGAGTCCAATTCACCTCATAATTATGTCAAGGCACCATACATAATACCCTATCAAGCTTCATATGATGCAATGTCTGTTGGGAATAAATCCGTAAGAGAAATAATATTTGCGGTAATAAAGGCAACAAATGCGGAACACAATAATACGGTTAATCAACGAGAATAAAAGAGAAATAATGACACCAAGATTTTACGTGGAAACCCTCCTAAATAAGGGAAAAACCACGACCCGGGAGGAGCAACAAATATCACTATGGTAAGGATTTTACACTTGTATGTCTGAGTAAAACTCCAAAGACCACTACACATTCAAAAGAAATAACACTCTTTTGATTTTTTCACCTCACTACAATACCGCTCACACTCTCTATTTTTCCTCACAGATTATTTTCTTCTGTGATGCCTCACTCTTCTTTTCTCTCCTTTGTAATTCTTTTTTTTGGTGTATTTTGAAATGAGCAAGAGCTCTCTATTTATAGGAAAATCTACTCCTAATGATGTCACCAATGACATCACAAGAAACACAAGATTTCAACATTTTCACCTATGTAGAAATCTTGCTAAGATTTTAGTTGAAAAAAGAAATGGTGAGCTTTGAATTTTGTTGCAACATTTGTTGACTTTAAGAATAATCAACAAACAAAATTCAACCATTTTTGCTATGTTATCTACAATGGGTATGGACTCCACAAATCTCCCCCTCCAGGCCCATTCACCCTGAAGGAGGTAGCTCTAGGTTTCTAGCTTGAGTACATGCCGACAAGTTCTTTGCATAGCTCAAACTTGTCCCTTGATACCACCTTGGTCAGCATATCAGAAGAGTTTTCACTAGTAAGGATCTTCATGATCTTCTGGTGGGGGAGATTTGTGGAGTCCATACCCATTGTAGATAACATAGCAAAAATGGTTGAATTTTGTTTGTTGATTATTGTTAAAGTCAACAAATGTTGCAACAAAATTCAAAGCTCACCATTTCTTTTTTCAACTAAAATCTTAGCAAGATTTCTACATAGGTGAAAATGTTGAAATCTTGTGTTTCTTGTGATGTCATTGGTGACATCATTATGAGTAGATTTTCCTATAAATAGAGAGCTCTTGCTCATTTCAAAATACACCAAAAAAAGAATTACAAAGGAGAGAAAAGAAGAGTGAGGCATCACAGAAGAAAATAATCTGTGAGGAAAAATAGAGAGTGTGAGCGGTATTGTAGTGAGGTGAAAAAATCAAAAGAGTGTTATTTCTTTTGAATGTGTAGTGGCCTTTGGAGTTTTACTCAGACATACAAGTGTAAAATCCTTACTATAGTGATATTTGTTGCTCCTCTCGGGTCGTGGTTTTTCCCTTATTTAGGAGGGTTTCCACGTAAAATCTTGGTGTCATTATTTCTCTTTTATTCTCGTTGATTAACCGTATTGTTGTGTTCCGCATTTGTTGCCTTTATTACCGCAAATATTATTTCTGTTACGGATTTATTCCCAACAATGTCATCCACGGAAAGGGTTTCATATATGAACTATAATTATGTTACTAGAGAAGCTATGGTCTAGATGCATATGTCACTGATGCTGTCCATTCAACTAATACTGCAGCGCACCTCATGAATTATGTGCACCAAAGCGATATTGCAGAACTAGCCCAATAGAGGTATATTTTACGCCTCAACTTATTGCAATCCTAACAAAGATTTTATCAAATAACATCTCAACCATAATTTCTCAACGTACACAATTGTTAGCTCAGTTCCTGATTCATCACCACATTCAAGGGAAGTTAAAAATAAAGTTAAACGCAGCAAACACGATTAATATTTGATATGCCATTTTCGATATAACATTATTGATTCCCATAAGTAACCATCTCTCAAAGGTTTTCTCGAATGTGGCATATTACAACTATACCCCAATATATAGCTCGCTTAGCTGACAACTCATTTCTTAAAGCATTTAAATAGTAAACTTCACGGAAGAGTTCGGAAATAATAGCATAAATGACTGAGGGGGTTTCTACGAAACTGCTCAACACCAGTTCTAGTTCTGGATTATGAGTTCAAGGTTTCAGCAAACCTATTGTTAGTTTTCCTCAATATTAAGCTAGTTCAGTTGGCCGTTCATTTCTCGAAGCACTTAAATAGTCAAAAGTTGAATCTATCGTACCTAGTAGGTATCATAGGCTGACTAAGCTTGGAAAGTAAATACATATTGCAAAATAAAGTATTAAATATTATATCAAGCAGGTAGAGGAAAGGAACAATAGCAATAAGTCTAACCATGAGCCTCAACAGTTCAACATAAAACGAAAAGATAAAAGTAAACCAATTAATTATAGACCAAATTTGACTCCCATAAATCCATAATCCAAGGTACAATCGTGCACAAGTGAAATGAAAATAACCTAAACGGACCTCCATAAGATTGATGAGTACACAAGAGAGCTCAAGTTATTCCTAGTTAAGACAATATATATTCAAAACTGGAGATACCGAAACCCAGACACAAACAGTAACTAACAGACCCCAAAGAACCAAATAGGACCATACTGTCAGGAATTGGACCCAACTAATAGCAAAGTGTCACGACTAAAACCATGGCTAACATATTGGTTATCCCTCAAACACGACTAAGTTACATGCATGGGATTTAACCGAGGGTAAAAGAACACTCAAGACTCGAACCTGATCGAAATACTATGGAAATACCATAACTTTCTGTTTACTGGCATAAAGGGATACAATTGATCAAAACCCTACCCAAAGTAACAAATGACCCCTACCCGCGGTGAGTGGCACCCATACTAACCCTTTAGTGGGATAAGCCACCTCAAACTAGCCTGTAAATTAGAAACCAACTAAAAAACAAAGATATTAATATAAAACAATAAAACTGTAAAAAAATCCTATTGTCATAAGACAACTATGTGGAAATAACTCCCTAGAAACTGAAAGTGGTTGTACCAAAACTCCAAATAGTCAAAAATAGCGGATGCCACCGCGAAAGTAGAAACAAAAATCTACAAATATCTTATTTTGAAAAGATGGGCAAAGGTGTAGAGAACAATCTATAAAAGCCTGGAAGAATTAGTCACCCTTTGATTCAAATGTCACTTTTTCTCAAAATTGAGGTCTCAAAGCAAGCTGCCTGAATATGCCCTATACTCAACAAAGAAAGAGTAAGTGTAGTTTAAGTACATGACCATCGCGTTTTGGTAGGATCATCGGCTAGTCCCATAATATGAATATAAACATGAAACCAAAATAAAATAGTATAAGTCAACAAACATGCTAACAAGTCATAAACTAAATAGACTCACAACAACATAGCTTGACTTAGCAAACAAATGAAATGTGTCCCACATGATCATAACAAAACATATCAATTCTCTCGTGGAACCTATAAACAAACTATTATTGTACCAGCGTGGTGACCGAGCTAACAGTTATAAAATTCCATAGTATAGGTGTGATACTCGAGTCAACAATTAGTGAAATTGTTCCGGCGTCACACCCAAGTCAATCAACAATCACAAACAACATGCACAATCAGAATTACATTGAACAACCACACTTGAAGCCACAAGAAAATTAAACTTGTTCATTGCAAGAGATTATCAACATGATGTCATTTCGCATTCACCCTTTATGTTTCACGCACATGCATTGTATAGGTAATTTATAAAAACAGTTAATTACGTGCACACATACATAATTTGGAAAATAAACAATTATTACCTACATTGAATCAATACTTGGAAACTTTAAAGAACCCAAACTTTCCCGTTGTTATGAATTTTGAGTGTTTCTTGATCTAAAACAATTAAAAAATAACATAATCAATGGAAAAGACCTAAAAATGCTCGGATTATACTCAAATCCTAAACCACGGGTCACACTTATGATCATTCGACCCAAACAAATGTTTTTCTACCATTAATTCTAGTCAAAACTGTCGCCTCAGATAACCAACATTGATTCTAAGGTCCAAAAATTGAATTACTAAGTTAGGAGTAATAATTAAATTACTTTTACCAAAAATGCCTTAGGTTGCCTTTTTTTTTTAAAAAAAAATGAAGTTACCAAATAATGCGCATTTTTCGAACTTTTCATGAATTAATTTGCGATGAACCTGCCATTATGCTGACCAGACTGCTAGTGGCCCCTCCATAGTGGAGTTCCACTGATTTAGAGTCTTACACAGAGAATAAAACTCAGAATTCTTCCCCATGTTCCCCATTTTGAAACACACCCTCGAACCTTGACGTTCTAATTAACCCTTTCATGCCAAGTTCAGTTTAGAGAGTTCTAAGCACCCGAATTCACCTCTAATAATCCCTATAGACTCCCTAATATCATATCTAAAATATGATCGAACCCATGCTTAGACATTACACATTTCGTATGAGGCTAGCCTAGCCTAAGCATTTCAAGTCACTACTCAAAAAACTTTTGAGTCAAATCATTCAACATTGGTCTACCCATAAAATTCGGAAAAGGTCATTACACTCACTCCTAGGCAATATAAATATCAATCTCAAATAGTTCAACGTAGGCCAAAATTTACTACCAAATAACCCATGGTTCTGAGCTTTTCAAAATTAAAGACTTTTGGGATGTTACGATCTTACAACCAAAAATAATTCAAGCAGTATGATGATAGGACATAAATAGAAGCAAGTCCATAAATGTCATTAGAGAATTAGTCAACCCAAAAGATATCACTAAGAACTTATAATGATCGTAATGAGTCGTATATGTGGTTTTAGGGATGTGTGTCACCCTAATCCATTGTTGATGGTAAGAAGACCTAAATTATATATTAGAAAACATTGTGTCACCCATAAGTTAGTCAAGAAAATCACCAATACGAGGCATGGTATAACGATTCTCCACCTTCACCTTATTGAACTGCGTGTAATATTACTTATTCAGGTTTTGGAGGATATGTTTTGGTTTGTGTTTTGGAATTCGAAGGTAAACGGAACGTGCTTTTGGATTTAACAGAGTTTTTGTACAATAATAACTACCACTCGAGTATTCAGATGGACTCATTCGAGGACCTGTATGGTAGGCATTATCGCTTTCCAATTGGTTGGTTTGAATCTTCGAAGCCTAGGCCACGTGGTATAAATTTGCTTCAGGATGTCTAAGAAAATGTTTGGGTGATTAAGTGTAGAATTAGTTCATCTAATAGAAGGCACTATAATTATGCTAACCATAGGCACCGTCTTTGATATTCGAGGTTGGTGATCGGATGTTTCTTCAAGTAAGACACATGAAGAGCATGATGTTTTCCGGAATGTGGGGAAAGCTTCGTCCCAGATGTATAGGTACATTAGAGACGTGACAGAATGGTGGTGATGTCACTTATGAGTTGACCTAACATCCTACATTTTCAGCTATTCACCTGATGTTCCAAGTTTATATGATTCACCGATATGTTCCTCGTGAGTGTTATTTGATCTAGCGTTATTCAATTAAGTTTGATGACTATTTGACCTTTATGGAGGAGCCAATTTATTCTATACAGAGATATGTGTGTTTTGTTCGAGAGACATTTCCATTGTAAAGGTCTGGTAGATACATCGTCTAATAGATGATGCTACCTAGGAGACCAAGCCTAAGATGTGAGATTACTTTCCCCTATTGTTTGAGACTTCATGTAATTCTTAAATATTTTGTGGACAAAAATCCTTTTTTAGTAGTAAATGTTGAAATGACTGTGATTTAACAAAGCAAGTATTCGACAACGCTTAAGTTGGTGCCTGTTGCATTGGACTAAACAGTGCAAATAAGCTGGAGAAGAGCATTGCGAATGCTAATGTTCATTGAATTTCTAAAAGGAAAAGGAGGGAAAAGATGTAGGTACATAAGGAACTTGAATATCAGATTTGTGTATGTATGCAAAGTCTCGAGTTCAAGGTACGAAAATGAATAAGTGCGAAAATTGGAATTTTATATGAACAAATAAGTTTTCAATTAACTGCTAAGTTTAGTTGTTTACCTTCAATTAGTAGATGAAAAATCGAGCTCCACCACAACTAGTTTGGTTGCTATCTACAATTCTACACCTACTTTATTGCACATAAGATCAAGCTATGTGATATAGAACACATGCATCAATTCTAACAATATAAAAGATAGAAAACTCTAGAACATATACCCATACATGTCCCTGAAGCTGAATAAAATGGATACTAATAGTTACCAAACGACATCGCAGTTCAAATTTAATCCGATCGAATATAAGACAATCGGAGATGATGAATTTGCTTATACGAATACAAACAGCTGACGATGAGTTTGTATAGAGATGTCGGCATATTTAATTCGTCTTTCTTATCATCCATAATACCTATGTGCTGAATTACACCGCCGATATGCTGAACTCCATTGACGTTGTGTCAAACTCCACTGTCATGGTTCAAACTACACTGTGATTAAGCCAATTTCCATTTGAATTTCATTGAAGGGCGAAGATGGTGGAAATCTGAGGTAAAAAGTAATTGGGGGAAAGTAAAAAGAATACAAATTGACTATAATTCTATCACTATATATTTTTATTTGTCACTGAAAAGTACTTCCTTTACTGGCTAAAGTTTAAATGTCGGAATAGTGTAGATTAGATAGTGTATAAGACTTATTTCCACTAAATAAATGCCACTAAAAACATTTCTTGTTGTAGTGGCCTTGGCTGGGATGTAACTCAACTCCGATAATATGTCATCTATAATTCTTTTTTTATGACGGACCAAATGATTCTTTATTGTGATTTTGGGCTTCTTTCGATGATGCAAATTGGATTTGGTCCAGGTTTGGAGTGGCATGAGATTACAAACTTCGGTTGGATGTCGACCCACGATGGACTTATGATGGTGACTTGACATGGTACTCTCCCTCAATAGTTCATATAGTAGTAGATTAAGTTCTGGGCGTACCAATCCTATGGTCGTAGATTTCAGGGTCAGCGCACATGATCTACAACCACAATCTGAATTTTGGGCATATTATCCTCTATTGAGTTGATTCCTAATGGCATGGTTCTATTGGATTCCTTGGGTGTTTTATCCTTAATTAGAGGTTGGGATATGCATCTTTTGTTCTTGATTGACAAAATTTTGTACTCTTTAGTTATAGCTCTTGAAGAAACCTTACCCCAGAACACGAACCAGGTTTGTGTAAGTTGCTTTTAAGTAAAGACAGAATAGAAACACAAACACTTATTGAATTAAAAACCTTCCTCACTCAAGAAAGGAATAACCTCATTTTATTAATTCAACTATACTAAGATTTTGTGATTACAACTCAATAATCAAAAGTCTTATCTCTACTACTCCCTCGATTGACTCCAATCAATCTCACCAAAAGGCCAAACCCACCTTTTGTTACAACTCTTACTAACACTCAACCCTACAAAGAGCCAAACCCACCCTTTGTACAATAAACTGTAAACTACAATTAAGAACAAAAACAAGACAAATAGTTCTTCGCGATAAAACCTTCTAACTCAAGAACGTTTTGTCCATGGCAATCCTATCAATCTTGAAGATCTCAGTATGATGAATAATTCCCCCTTGTTCTCTGCGTGAAGTCGTGGATGTTTTCTCTGCCTCGTGTGCTTCTTATAGAGTTGTTGCCTTGTACAATCCCTACTAATAAGGTAAGAAAGTTATGTTTAAACAAGGATTCTTTTTTAAATTAGAATCCTTATTATACACAACTTCCTTCCTTAATAATATATTTAAGGTTTTCCTTATTTATATTGACTTGTACCTTTAATATATTATTTTGACTTTGGCAAATAACTCTATTTTACTTGATCTTGGACTTCTTTCGCTGCGTACATTTTCTACTGTTCTTTGCGCTTTTTGTCTATCATCAAAATGAAATAACGATTCTATCACATTCTATCATATTCCCCCTTTTTGATGAAGACAAACATGTAACGTGTGATGCATGCGCAAATAATTCTTCCCCCTTTTGACGAATCAAAAAGACATAAGCAGCGGCTAATCAACACTAATCAATATCCATAGCAACAAAATACGCCCAGCCAGGTGAGCAATGTAAATTGTTCTGGCAACAAAACAAGGAACAACAATACAGAGTGAAACCAGCTAAGAGAACCAGGTTCAGACAACATGCTTTATCATTGTGGAGGCTGACCAGGCTTAGTTGAAGCTGATGCCAGCATATCCAAAACTCTGTCAACTCTGGCATTGTTAGCAAGTATCTGCTGCACCAACTGATCCTTCAAGCTGTGTATGTCAGCATTTGAGGAATCGAGCTCAGCACGTAACTTCTGATTGTCTGATTCAAGAGAGGTGTTCTTTTCTTCAGCTACTTTAAGCTCCCTAAGTAACTGAGCAACAGGACCAGATGTACGTGGAGACGCTGTTGCAACCTGCTCTGACTCCATAGGAATGCCACAATCAGCAAGGATAGTTTGAGTGAACATGTCTGCACGAGTTAAGATCCTGCCTTCACCCAGTGGTACTTCAAAAACATCAAACACCCTAGTCAATAGGTTGCCAAAGGCTAAATGATGGGAGCCTAACTGAGGATCCACAATTCTAGCAAGATGTTTAATAATTAATGTAGGCCAATCAATGCGCTCTTTGCACTCAAGTGCACTCATAAGTCCCATGTCTCGTATGGAGGCAATGTGACGTTGGTGACCTCTAGGCAGTATCACCTTATGAACTATCTCAAAAAGAAGCTTATGCAAAGATCGCATTATTCCCTTTAAAACAGTTTGAGCCCTGGAATTGACTCTACCTTGCGAGAATCGAGCTGGCAGGCTTGAATACTCATCAAAACTCCAATTGTACTCATTTATACCTACAGATGGTATATGAAATATTTCCCCAAGTTTGGTTGCATCAAACACAATATCAACACCCTTTACATTAGACGACACCACATCTCCTTCTAAGATTACCAAATTTGTATAGAAATCGACCACTTCCTTTTCATAAATCAAACTAGGTTCTAGAAATAACTCCTCCCACCCTTGAAACCTTAGAAGTTCACAGACCTGCTTCACTAAATCCATTGACAGTATATCAGGATGAAAGGTTCTACCCCTAAGCACTGATTTGGTTTGGAAGTACTTTTTCCTTCCCACTTTTAGAAATTTATCTGCATTTCTTTTCGCAGATTTTGTTTTGGATTGAGGGGTTGCAGAATGTTTTCCCTCAGACAGAGCATCAGTATCAGAAGCAAGATCCATTGGAGAGACTGATGAAGGAACATGAGACTTACCCAAACGTCGACGTTTCACCCTAGATGTTGTATCAGCAGCTGGCTTGACCGCATGCGCACTCCTTGTTACTGGCCTGTGTGGACGAGCCTCTTTGACAGCAATATGCTTTCTTGGCTGCCGTGGTTTTGTAGGGTGAAGGGAACTCAAAAGAATATCATCATGGGTGTGAGAAGGTGGTGGGTTTTGAGGAGTGGTTTGGTGAGATGGTGAAGAAGGGGGGATGGTTGGGACAGTGGTTGTGGGAGATGTTGGGTTTGGTGAAAGTAGGGTTTCGTGGGCCGATGATGCTGGAGGTTCTTGGACTGGTGATGGGGGAGATTCGATGATGGGTGGTGATGGGGAGTCAGGAACGACAGGTGACAATGCTCCTGTAACTGGTGATGATGAGGGGGTTACTTGTGGTGGTGGAAATGTAGCTTTTGGTGGTGGAGATGGAGTTTTTGGTGGTGGTGATGGAGATTTTGGTGGTGGTGATGGAGTTGGTGGTGGTGGTGATGAGGTTTTTGGTGGTGGTGATGAAGATGTGGTTGGGAGTTGGGTTTCGTCCCCAAGATCGGGCACACCATCAACAACTTGGTTTTCTTCCCCCTGAAGAGATGCACTATCAGACGAGCTGTCGTCATCGGAGTAAGCAACAAGTAGATTAGTCATGGTTATGGAAGGGATGGTGGTTTCTTGGTTTTCTGAAGAATGAAGATGAGAGATGGGAGGTTGCTAGTTTAGAGAGAGTGCTTTATTGGGAGTGGGTTTAGTGTGGTAATCAAGGGATTGGAGTAATGATGGGGGATTGACATCAAGGGGACGTGCACCGTGACGGTTGCACCTGCTTGTCAGGGAGGCATGGGAGAGAGAAGATGAAATTGATTTCCCCCTTCTTTTTTTTGATTTTTTTAAAATATAATTTTCCTTTTTTTTAAAGAAAAATTTAAAAAAAATTTAATTTCCCTTTTTTTTTAAATAAAGATTATGTGGAACCATCTTGACAGAACCTGGTTTATACCTCAGTAGAACTTGGTTGGGCATGGTTCATTCCAAGAAGATGAGCCCTAACTCAAGTCTATTTTTCTGAAATAACTCTCTTCCTAGTGCCTTGGTGAAGATGTCCGCAACTTGATTCTCAGTTTTGCAGAACTCCATAATTATGTTTCCTTTTTCAACATTATCACGAAGAAAGTGATGTCTAACATCTATGTGTTTGGTGCACTTGTGTTGAACTGGGTTTTTGGCCATGTTTATAGCACTTGTGTTATCACATAGAATAGGAATACAACCTGTTTCTATACCAAAGTCTTTAAGCTGCTGTTTTATCCAAAGAAGTTGGGCACAACAAGAAGCAGCTACAACATACTCAGCCTCTGCAGTAGATAGCGCCACGGAATTTTGTTTTCTTGTTGCCCAGGATATCAAACATGGTCCTAAGAAGTGTGCCATCCCAGAAGTACTTTTTCTATCAACCATGTGTCCTGCATAATCAGCGTCAGCAAATCCCTTTAGATCAAAAGAATCACCAGTTGGATACCATAGAACCAAGTTTATTGTTCCTTTCAAATATCTCAGGATTCTCTTGACAGCTTTTAGATGTGATTCCTTTGGACACGACTGAAATCTTGCACATAGACCAACACTAAACACTATATCAGGTCTGCTGGCAGTGAGATATAGGAGTGATCCAATCATACCTCTATATCTAGTGTCATTGACTGGTGAACCTGATTCATTTTTATCGAGCTTTGTTGTTGTCCCAATGGGGGTATCATTAGTCTTAGCTTCATTCATATCATACTTCTTCATTAATTCCTTGATGTACTTTTGCTGATGAATTGATGTTCCAACTGGTGTTTGCTTAATTTGGAGTCCCAAGAAGAAATTCAATTCTCCCATCATACTCATCTCGAACTCACTATTCATTAGTTGAGCAAATTCTACTCCTAGTAAGTCATTGGTTCCTCCAAATATAATGTCATCTACATATACTTGAACTATGAACAGATCTTTACCTTGTTTTCGAAGAAACAGTGTATTGTCAATCTTTCCTCTTGTATATCCATGTGTGAGAAGGAAGGTAGACAATCGATCATACCATGCTCTTGGTGCTTGTTTCAACCCATAGAGTGCTTTGTCCAGTTTGTATACATGATCAGGATATCTGGTGTTTTCGAAACCTGGAGGTTGTTTTACATACACCTCTTCTTGTAGGTAACCATTTAAAAAGGCACTTTTGACATCCATTTGGTAGAGTTTAAACTCCATGTGAGCAGCATATGCAACCAGTATTCTAATTGCCTCAATTCTTGCTACTGGTGCGAAGGTTTCATCATAATCTATACCTTCTTCTTGGTTGTATCCTTGTACAACTAGCCTAGCTTTGTTGCGCACTATTTGACCTTGCTCATCGAGCTTGTTTCTAAACACCCACCTAGTTCCTATTACTGTTCTGTTTTGGGGCTTGGGAACCAGGTTCCACACTCTGCTTCTTTCAAATTGGTTGAGTTCTTCTTGCATAGCACCAATCCATTCAGAGTCTAGTAATGCTTCATTTGTATTTTTAGGCTCAATCAGGGACACATAGGCAGAGAATGCACATGTACTACGTAGTTTGGATCTTGTAGATATGCCTGAGTTAAGAGGAGTGAGAAGATTTTGCAGAGAGTGAGAGCTTTAATGTTTCCAATTATGAGTAGGAATACTTACTACTTCTTGAGGTGCAGATGAACCAGTTTCATTAGAAGACTTATCTCCTATTTCAGATGTTTTGTCAGATGGTATGGGTTCTTTTTCCCGTGTTTTTGGGTCTGACGACTTGAAGCAGGTTCCCTCATCTTGTTCATCCTCTAAATTTCCTTCAACTTCACTAGTATGTTCATTAAAGACAACATGGACACTTTCTTCTACACGATTTGTTCTTTTATTCAGTACCTTGTAGCCCTTGCTTTGTGATGAGTACCCTAGAAAGATTCCTTCATCACTCTTGGCATTGAATTTTCCCAAATTGTCTTTGTCATTGTTGTGTATAAAACATACACATCCAAAGGCCCTAAGATGTGCTAGATTTGGTTTTCTTCCTTTTAGTAGCTCATATGGTGTTTTGTTTAACACTGATCTAATCATACATCTATTTATTAGATAACATCCTGTATTTACTGCTTCAGCCCAATAGAATTTTGGGAGTTTGCTTGAGATTAACATTGTTCTTGCAATATCTTCCAGTGTTCTATTTTTCCTCTCAACAACACCATTTTGTTGTGGTGTTCTAGGTGCTCAGAAGTTATGCTATATCCCATTTGTAGTACAAAATTGTAGGAATTGTGAGTTCTCAAACTCCAGTCCATGATCAGGTCTGATGCTGATTATTTCTTTGTTGAATTTCTTCTGAACCAGCTTTGCAAAAGCTTCAAACATAGTGAATGTCTCGTCCTTTGTTGCAAGAAACAATGTCCAAGTGAATCTTGAGTAGTCATCAACTATTACAAACACATATCTTTTTCCACCTCTGCTTTGTACACGCATTGGTCGACACAAATCCATGTGAAGCAATTCAAGTGGCTTAGTAGTACTTACTGTCAACTTTGGTTTGAAGGATGACCTAACCTGTTTTCCTTGAATGCAGGTTCCACATACTTGGTTGTCCTTGAAACTTTTGGTTGGCAGTTCCCTAACCAGGTCTTTAGATATGAGTTTGTTTATAGTTGTCATGCTAATGTGTCCCATTCTTTTGTGCCATAGCATGGAGCAATCTGAGACTGCACTCAGACATTTAAGATTATCTTCCTTGAAGTCAACGGTCTTGACTTTGTACACATTTCTGTCTCTTTCCTAGTAGAACCAAATTTCCAGTCACTGAGCTTGTTACTCTGCATTCTTTTTCTGTAAAGAGAACGTTGTTTCCTTTATCACATATTTGCGATACGCTCAAAAGATTATGTTGTAGACCATTTACATAATATACATTCTCAATTGCATGAGTATCCATTGTTCCAACCTTTCCAATTCCTTCAATTTCTCCACTTTTACCATTTCCAAAGGCAACATTTCCTCCTTTGATGTTCTTGAGTGAGAGGAAGCTTCTTTTATCTCCAGTCATGTGTCTTGAGCATGCACTATCCAAGTACCATTGTTGCTGCTTCCTCTTCACTGATCCCTGCAATTTATTGTTGGATTTTAGATTTTGGTACCCAAATCCACTTTGATTTAAGCTTAGGGAATGGGTGAATAAGATTTCTTCTGGCCCATCTAGGAAGAGACTCGTCTATAAGGATTTGTTTTTGCTCATTGGGTTTATCATGATGAGGTTTTCTCAAGGATTTCAAGTTTTTGTCATGGACAGTTTGTTTCTTTTGACAATCATGACTTTTATGTCCTACCAGTCCACAGTGCATGCATAAACAGTCTATGTTGGGATTTTTTCCTTGAGAGCTGGTTCTATCAAAACCTATCCCATGTTTCTCAAATGTGCGATTATTGTGAATGTTGTCAAGCAGTATGGAGGACCTGGTCCATCTCATTCCATTTTCTGCTTCAGTTTTAGTCACAAGAAGCTCTTTGGAGAGTGTTTCATTCCTTTTAATTACCAGTTCTAGATTTTTACTTAGTTTGGTATTCTTGGATAAAAGATGAAGATTCTGTTTTTCAAGACTCTTGTTTTCTTCTCTTAGTGATGCATAGTCTTCCATTATCAGTTCCCTTTTTGAGTCTATGGTTTTATATTCATCAATGAGAGTGTAGAGTAAGGATTCTAGCTCTCTTTTTGAGTATGAACCTAGATTGTCTTGTAAGTTATGAAGACTAACCTTTTCATTTATGTCTTCTTCTTCTTCTTCTTTTTCAGAATCTGATCCAGCCATAAGTGCTAGTATGGTTTCTTGTGATCTACAAGTTTCCCTTTCTTCCTTGTTTTCCACTGCTACAAGGGCAAGAAAGTCATAATCATCTTCTTGTTCTAGTGCAAGAAGAGACTGGTTTTCTATCTCATCACCCTCAAACTCTTCATCAGATGAATTCCCCATTGCTGCAAAAGCCCTCTTCATTGACATGTCTGCCTCTTGAATTGTCATTCTTCTGTTTGAGGGGACAAACTTATCCTTTTTGATATCTTTCCCTTTCTCATAGTTTACCTTTTTCTGTTCTACAGCCCAGAGTGGACAGAATTTGATGAAGTGATCTGGACTCCCACACTTATGACAAACCTGTTCTTTAGTGTTTTCAGATCGTTTTTGAAAAGCTTTCTTTTGAAAGGGTTGCCCTCTCTTTAGCATTCTGGTGAACCTTTTGGTTATGAGGGCAATGTTTTCATCTTCAAAATCATCTGATGCAGTAGCCTTTAGAACCAGGTTCCTTTCCTTTCTTTTTCCTCCAATTTCCTTTTCTTGGTTTTTCTTAAGTTCGTAAGTAATGAGATTACCAATTAACTTATCCATTCCCAGTGAGTCTAGGTCGCGGGCTTCAGTGATAGCCTCGACTTTGCTTTCCCAGGTTTCAGGAAGGACACTCAAGAGTTTCCTTACTACTTTTCCATTAGGCACTATCTCTCCTAAAGAGTACATTTCATTGATGATGGAGGTGAACCTGGTGTGCATATGTTGAATAGTCTCTCCTTCTTCCATCCTGAACAGCTCATATTGCCTGTTCAAGTTATCAATCTTAGACTTCTTGACTTGTGTTGTTCCCTCATGAGCTGTCTGCAGTGTTTCCCATATGGCTTTGGCATCTTGACATGACGAGAATCGATTGTATTCGTCTGGTCCTATGCCACATATCAGAATTTTCTTGGCTTTGGCATTGTTTTGAATTGCAAGCTTGTCTTCAACATTCCATTCCTTTCTTTCCTTTGGGATTTTGGTGATTCCATCAGTTGCTGTTTTCATAGGTATGGTTGGGCCATCTAGAATTACTCCCCACAGATCAGGGTTTTCGCCAATAAGATGGTCCATCATACGATTTTTCCACCATCCATAATATTTGCCATTAAACAGTGGTGGTCGTGTTTGTGAAGCTCCTTCTTGTGGGGTAGGTGGTGCTGCCATTTAATCTTTTCAAGGTGTGAATCTTTTAACGAAAAGACCTGCTCTGATACCAATTGAAGAAACCTTACCCCAGAACACGAACCAGGTTCGTGTAAGTTGCTTTTAAGTAAAGACAGAATAGAAACACAAACACTTATTGAATTAAAAACCTTCCTCACTCAAGAAAGGAAAAACCTCGTTTTATTAATTCAACTATAAGATTTTGTGATTACAACTCAATAATCAAAAGTCTTATCTCTACTACTCCCTCGATTGACTCCAATCAATCTCACCAAAAGGCCAAACCCACCTTTTGTTACAACTCTTACTAACACTCAACCCTACAAAGAGCCAAACCCACCCTTTGTACAATAAACTGTAAACTACAATTAAGAACGAAAACAAGACAAATAGTTCTTCGCGATAAAACCTTCTAACTCAAGAACGTTTTGTCCGTGGCAATCCTATCAATCTTGAAGACCTCAGTATGATGAATAATTCCCCCTTGTTCTCTGCGTGAAGTCGTGGATGTTTTCTCTGCCTTGTGTGCTTCTTATAGAGTTGTTGCCTTATACAATCCCTACTAATAAGGTAAGAAAGTTATGTTTAAACAAGGATTCTTTTTTAAATTAGAATCCTTATTATACACAACTTCCTTCATTAATAATGTATTTAAGGTTTTCCTTATTTATATTGACTTGTACCTTTAATATATTATTTTGACTTTGACAAATAACTCTATTTTACTTGATCTGGGACTGCTTTCGTTGCGTACATTTTCTACTATTCTTTGCGCTTTTTGTCTATCATCAAAACGAAATAACGATTCTATCACATTCTATCAGCTCTTTTATGTACTCGTCAGGCTTTTGGTGGTCCATCGAGGTAATTTTTCTTATACTTGTGCATAAGTGTACCTTCTTGGCTTATTGATGTCTAGTTAGGTTAGTTTCTTGTTGTTCTCTTCCACTCTATCCTAGAATCATGTGTAATCCTATTATATTTTTGTTCATTTGACCTCTATAGAGTTATTTCTTTCTTTTGATAGTCTTTACTTTTCAAGCTCAGTCGGTCTATGATACCTACTAGATACCTGTTGTTTTGGTACTAATACTACACTCTACCTATGTTTTCAGGACGCATCTCCAAGCATCATTTATCTGCGCTAATATAGAGTTGGTTGCAGTAGGATTCAGAGATGAGGATGACCTTATGGCATTCTAGATCATACCTATCCATCCTAACCCCCAGGGCATTCCATGACACCCATCAAGGGTCTTTTCTATTATTAATTCAAGCTAAAAAACTTTCCCAAAAGTAAAATAGTTGATTTGAGGCTTAAGAATCAAACTACAAGTTGGAAAAGAAATTAGCTCACCTTAACTAAAGATCTTGGTGGGAAAACGTTGGAAAGTTGCCATCAGTCGCCCTTTCTTTTCCCAAGAATGAAGTTTAAGAAAATAAGTGATTTTGAGAGTTTTTCCGAATAGAAACCCCACAACCCTGCTACAGTTTGTGTCGCCATGGGGGAAACCCCTATATAACGGGAATTAATTTATCCCATTGTCGATACATGAAACCTTCTATAGTAGCTGCATGGTGACATAAAATCCTTCCCAAATTCCACCTTTTACAATACACCTTGAATATATACGTTCTATAATATTCACACCAAGTTCGATAGTGGGAGTTTTATTCACCCGAATTCAATTTTGAAACTCCTATGGCTTCCTTAATATCTTAGATACTAGGAAACACAATCCAATATTAGACATACCATCCAAAACCTTCTAGGATTTCCCTAGACCTCACCTTGCTCATATCTCATCTAAGACTAGCCTAGCCTAGAAGTTTAAAGTCACTACGCAAAATGTTTGCTAACTCAATTCATAAATCACCCATTGGACCTAATGATGCTACAAAAACTCAAACAGACCTTATTTACCCAAAATATTTACTTTGGTCAAACTTTCTAAAAACCAATCTTTTAAAAAGGAAAATCTTCTACATAAAACATTCGATCACCTCAGGTACTATGTGACTCATCTCCTCAAATCATAAAATGCATAATGAAACTATGAGAAGGGTAAAAATAAGGGGAAAATGTTGAAAAATATAACAACCATGAGAATGTTAAAAAGTAGTGAATAAGCACAAATTTGGTTCACTTGCATATTCTAAATGAAAATTGCCACACATTGATAACAGTTGTTCACATGATTAAAATTGTAATTACTTGAACTTGATTAAGCAATTTAAGTTAGATTTACTAGAATATTTAAGTAATTATTTTCCAGCAAATTATAGAAAAGTTGTTGGTTCCTATAAAAGTAATTTTTAAAATTATGTTGTGAATTTTAAGAACTAGACATTGACTTGATTGTCCTTTATAGAAAAAATGGAAAAGAATGCACTGTCATTTTTCTTACAATCCTATGACATCTTATAAAAATGGTGTTTTATTTTATTATTTTGAATCAATTTACTATTTTAGTATATATTGGTATCCAGATGATTCTTTTCCTTCCATTTTCTTAAATTAAAATACAAATTATTTTGTTCATAGCTCAATAATGTAAAGCAACAACAATCTTAGTTTAACCTTGTAAAGGTAGATATGTTGTTTTAGATAGATCCTTGTCTCAGTAAGAACCATACAAAATATGGTTACTGAATCAAAGAAAACAAAATGTAATTATACAATTACGAAACAAGATAATTTGTGAATGATAAAGAGAACACTAACAAGAAAAATTAGATGACGTTTAGCTACCAACTAACCCTCTTCTCAGATCTTTGATCTCCATGTCACGCCCCCAGCCTACACCCTGGGTGCGACTGGCACTCGATGACCATTGTTGGCCTCGAGTGGACCCTTGAATAAACTTAGCGGAAGACAACAATCACAGTTATAATGATTAAAGAACTAATAAAAATAACTGGGAATATATTAAAGATTTGAACATCAACTTGGCCAATGACAACCCAAGTCTTTAATATAAGAATGAAAATGTAAGACTACTGAACTACTACATTGTCTATGAAGCCTCTAAACTGACTGAGATAGATAATGGGAGAAACCATATATTGGGATAAACCTCACAACATCCTATTGAACTAACTAGAAAACAATAAAAGATGTCCTCCGGAGTGCAAGGAGGCTCACCAACAAGCTCTGAAGTACTCAACTGGATCAACGATGTGTTGGATGTCGATCCTCACTACCTGCGTCTGCATCATAATATGATGCAAGCCATCTGGCATCAGTACATTGAATGTACGAGTATGAGAGTTGGAATGTTAATACAACATATGCTAGAAAGATATTATGAAAGAAACACTCACCTTGTCTCTTCTCAACTCATGAATAATTACTTCACTCATTTAAGTATAAAGCAGATTTAAACAAGTGCAATATTAAGAAAAGTTGTTTACAAACAGGATAAATACTTTGTGTATGCAAAGATACATGAAACTCTGATATGTATGTAAAAATACAATGCAATGATGTATATGAAAATACAATAAACTCTATGGGGGTTTCTCTAAGCGAGAACCATCACACAAGAGCTATAGTGATAATACATCGATATATCTCACACTGTCAGCGTATCCTATACCCGCCCAATGGTATAAGACCTGAACTACCTAATGGATGTGAGTTGTTTGCACTCTTCCCCATATTGGTGCTCACTCCCAAAATATACTGACTCTTATGTTTTTAAAATATACTTACTAGTGTGGTTTGAGATTATTTCTCAAAAACATGCTAGAAGACTATCTTGGAAATCTTAGTTTCCCAGCTTGCTTCATTTAGAACTACAAGAAATTGGACCTACGACAACAACTTCTACGGAAACAGATTGAAAATTGTTGCCATGTATAGTCTATTGCAACGGTTAAACCGTCACATATGATTTATAGTGTTATCTCCATAGATTACCAAATAACTGTTGCAGCTTTGTAATAATTGTTGCTATAGAAGACCTGATACAATTGTCTTCTATACTCATTGTGATATATATTTTTTAGCAACAGGTTTATTTCTATTACTACGATTTGTAGAATCCCTCCGTATGTTTCCCACAATTTTCACAGTGCCGCCTAAATGAAAAAAAAAAAAAAAAAGCAATCCCTCCTTATTCATCACATATTTTTTGATAATCTCAAAAAATAAAAATACATGGTGGGACCTTCAGTAACTACAACCTACAGAGGCTAGATCTTTTTATCGAAAATTACACCACGACGTTTCTAGCTCTCACAAGCTTTCATTTCTATCCAAATGTTTTTAAAATCTTTTCATTCAATGGAGAAAATGATTCCTTGTTGAAACTTGCTCGATCCAAATTCTCAATCTCACTGAAGAGTTCAAAATCGCTTGCAAGAGAGTCGAAAATTGCTAGTTTATTCACTAATTTCGAGACCCCTAACTTAACCGGTTCCGAAATGCAAGTAAGTTATCTAATTTTTCACCCTAATTATCTACAAAATAATTGTTATGTTCTTTAGAGTGGTTGGTTATCAATGGACTAAATTGTTTTTTTTTTTATAATCAAAGGAACGAAATGTATGGTACTAGGATGAGTAAAAAATGTCCTTTTTCATTAGGTTCATGTTCTAACCTCATTACGGGTGATAGTGAACACATTTTCTTCAAGTATATACTGAAATATTTAAATAACAAGTAAAATTTTGGCATTTACATGTCATTTTTAAAAGGATGGTAAATGTTGAAGCATTTTGAAGGAACGGTTAGAGGGTCGCTAATTCAGTCTATGTGTTAAATTATGTGCACGAGTATTCATGTGCTTATTATATCTATAAACCGATGCATATACCATGTATTGACTAATAGGAGCTTTCGTTTTGATTGATTTTGAGCCTTTTGTATTCTTTTATATCATTGTATTACATCTCCACTAATTGGAAATTCACATAATATTTTACCGTAGTCATACTACCATCGCAAAGTCACAACATGTCCAACAAACATTAATATAATAGGAAGACTTCTCATAAACAAATTAAGAAACCCAATTTTCTTCACAATCATCTTTAGGATACTGGCCTTTTTGTTGATAGGAGAAGCAACAATGTTGTCAGTGGGGCTTGAAATAATACTAGCAAAATATCCAACAATATATCCAGCTAATGAAGTTATACCGTGAGCTGCTGAGTTCTTGAACTTTCTTCCCTCTTTTTGGGATTTCTTTCTAATAAAATAAATTTATTTTATGCTCAAAGGTTGAAAACATAATAGTGAGAATCGTATATATTACAATTCAGTAGCGGAATATGCTCTATGTATAACTCATGGAGGCCTTTTGATGCATATTTTCTTGGAAATACATTGTATGACTGTTGTTTCAGCAACAATTCAGCTACTCTATTAATTTCCTAGTTAGTTAAGGCTCTTCTAAATATCAAATTCCATCCTTACTGATGTGATGTTGGAGGCATATAAAGTAGAGTTTAGGGAAGATATCCTGCTCTATCCATTCGTTTTCCATAAATTCAGTCTTCAAGAGGGATATTTATATCGACTTTAGTTATGATATAATGGATATAAGGAATGTACACCAAGACATTCCTATTCTAAACTTGTGGTGATCCCAAAAGTTATTTTTATATTGTTTCGTCTTTTCATCAAGAAAATAATAGTGTTCACCTCCTTTATGTATTGCAGATTAGGATAAAAGATTTTCATTCTCAAAGCATCTAATTCAAGAATATCTTGGAAGCTCAACAGTGAAATTAACCTTCCAACGTAGCTCCTTCTTACAATCTCCACTTTTTCCTCGATCTAACTTCTTCCATGTGTTAACTAAAGAATTTCCTTTCTATGGAGGACAAACATCTTCACCTGTGTTTCTTATTTCATTCCGATCAAGTACGTTATTCTTTATATGATCTCTTTTCCTATTTTTACGGTTTAAGATTTGATAAAAGTCAATTGTTTGCAATAAATTTTAAACATATGGAAAATCAAAAAATCATACAAATAAAATATGAAGAAACATGATTTTATTGATTAAGATAGCGGGTACAATTCTATTGAGGCCTTGCTTTTACTCTCTTAGGATTTATCTATGATTCGAGGGCCGTTAGTGGTGTATTTCTCGAACTAGGATGATTTAGATTTTGACCTCTCTTTATGAATAAACCATCAATTTGTGGAGTATCCAAAATTTTGATCTCTTTATAAAATTTCTGAGATGCCTTTTAAGAGAATTCAGTATCCTTATATAGGCATAAATTACGATTTAGGGTTGAATAGCCTCAAAGAATCCTAATTTGAGTTGATCACAATTTGTAGAGTCCAAACTCATATTGAACACGTCTTGTAGAGTCACACAAAATTTCAATGTCTACAAATGCCCCCTGCTTCAAGGCTTGTCGGAGCACTGACTTGATAAAACTCAAAGACGAGGCTTGAAGTACTCATTCTTCCTTTATATTTCATTTAAGAGAGAAGAGATGAAGGACATATTTGGTCCTACTGGTGTGCCAATTTTGTTTGCAACAAATTTTAAACATATGGAAAATAAACAAACCATACAAATAAAATATGAAGAAACATGATTTTATTGATTAAGATAGTTGATACAATTCTATTGATCCCTTGATTCTACTCTCCTAGGATTTATCCATGATATGAGGGCCGTTAGTGGCGTATTTCTCCATCTAGGATGATTTGGATTTTGACCTCTCTTTATGAATAAACCATCAATTTGTGGAGTATTCGAGATGTTGATCTCCTTATGAAATTTCCGAGATGCCTTTTAAGAGAATTTAGTACCCTTATATAGGCATAAATTAGGATTTAGGGTTGAATAGCCTCAAAGAATCCTAATTTGAGTTGATCACAATTTATAAATTCAACATGTCTATGGGATAACTTATCCAATCACTAAATATAAATAGTGGGATAAATATTCTCAGGACAACCAATTTCCTCCGATCAAACACATATTGTAATTCATATTATACTTAGAATTGATATACCTTATAACTTACATCAAGTCCTCCTAAGCTTATTAATCATCTAACATTTATCTAAAGCATGAAATTGGTTTATGGTTAGAGAGATTATGAAAATTTAGTACAACAAAATAGTACAATTTTTTCTTATTCAAATTTTACCGAGATAATTTCTTTTTTCTTAAATAGTGGATAAATTTAATTTACTTGAACTCTATTCTCTTGGATTTTATTTGTATGTTGAAGTGGAGACAGTAAAATTTTGAGAAAGTTAAGATGGTAGTCAATCAATTTATGCAAATGAGCCCGTTATGGCACCTGATCATCCAGGTTAAGTAAGATTGTATGGACATGGGATTACCAAGGCTCTTTTGAAAAACAAAGTGGCAGATTTTTTACCCCCTTCTATTGTGGTTGATTCTAAAAAAGGATGCATGAAAAGTTGAAAGACCAGAAAGATAACATGAAAAGATGTTACAATGAACATTATTGCAGAGCTTAATTGTCTAAATCGAGGATTAGCACTTGATCCTAGCATGCTAAGATTCAGTGTTCGTTCGCTTGGATAAGAGGGTGTTATTCCAGTAATCAATCATCCATCTGCTTGCACTATCAATGAAGGTTGGTACTTCTTATTTTTCTTCTTCTTCCTCCTCTCGTCCTACTTTATTCTACTTCTTCTTTCTTTATATTACGTGTAAATGTATCAATTTTAGTGTCACTTAAGATTTATCTGGTATATATAATTGTTGTGATATCTTGGGCTTTTACTTATCTGATATCTCATTCTCTATATATTCGTGAGAGATTTTTGCAACATCTCTCCCTTCTCATTCTTTTTATTGGTTCCTGCGAGTATTCATGCTCAAGGTCCCAGCTAGTGGGATATAAATTTAATTCCACATTACGTGTAACTTTTTGTAAATATCTCATGTACTTTCTATGACTGAACTGTGTTCTTATTTGTTTGCTTTTCAAAACCAGCATGTATTGTACCTTAGTATGGGGCTTTATTGTTTAGCAATTCAAGGCACAATCTAGTTAAAGGTACTTGTTTGGAAAATAATGATGGTACAAAGCTAATGAAGTTACATTATAGTGATGGATCAGTTATGTATGTTGATCCTGTCTTTGTTACAGTCTCATTGGGTGTTTAAAATAAAGGAATTCACGACAACTATGGAGTGTGCTAGGTTTAGTCTTCCACTTTCCATTTCCAAGTCTGAAACAATTTGAAGACTTAGGTTTGGTGTTGTTGGCAAGTTATTCTTGAACTGAGTAGTATAAGTTTTAGATTAGTTTGGTCTTTACATGAAAATCTAGTTGGTACTCAGTTTCAATTCAGTTTGGTACTCAATTTCTTATGCCTATTTTGGTTTGAACTTGTCTAATTGATACGCAGTTTCACATCAGGTTGGTACTCAGTTTCTTATGCCTATTTTGGTCTGAACTTGAAAATCTAAACTGTCAAGACTCATGACATAGGACTCAATAGATGGATCAATATTTGATCAAATGCTTACTGATTAAGTTTGATCTAATTCTTATTTATGATTTGTTTTTGTTTCAGACTCGTTAGAGTTGTTTGGTTTGAAAAAAAATGGATCATTAATGTCTCTAGTTTGATACATTGATCTATTATGAATTTCTTGAATGTTCTGGTTTCATTGTGATCCCTATAAGATCTACCCCATACAAAATTTTCTAATCAGTGTCTTTTGAGTGGTTAATAACATAACTTGACATTAGATATCTTCTTTTTGTAGGTGTCAAAAATGAAGAATGGAAAGAATAAAGCAGTAAAGGAAACCTTACCTGCTACTTCAGAAGTATTTTTAATTGTTGATATGTTCTAAAATTTATTTTGCTATTGTACATTATGAAAAATATCACATAATTTTTGGAATCATGTAAATGTCAACTAATGGTAATTTGGCTTGAACATTTTGAATTTACGGATGCATATGATTAACTTTATGGGTACTCTGAGTTGTCATTTACGAAAAAAATTTGTTTTGTTATTTCTATACTTAATAGTGTTATATATATATATATATATATATATATATATATATATATATATCATATCATATCATATCATATCATATATTATTATAAGCATGAAGCTCAAAACTTAAAAGTTGAATTACCATTTTGCCCCTCTAATAAATTAAAACTTATATAATTTATATATATATAATCTTCTTATTCTCATTTCATAATCTTGACCTTTCAAATTTCTAACATAAATGTAAATAAAAATAAAAGTGAGTAATTATCAAGAAATTAAAGTAGATTCATGTATCTTTAAAATTAAATTTCATCTCTATCTTTTTTATATTTATTTTAATAATAATTCATGTGACTTTTCCCTTATGCAGTTACCAGAATAGATAAGAATTCAATTACTGAAGCATCGGAGCTTGATGTATTAGTTTTATACTTATTTGTAGTAAGAATTATAATAAGACTTTTTTGTCTCTCTTCATATAATTGAATTCTTGTTTTATTAGCAAGTTGCTCTAAATTCATATTTATATTTTGTATGCTCAAATGTTCAGTTTCACTATAGAGACAAACAAATGAAATGCAATTATCTTGCTCATGTGTACCTTTTTTTTTTCTTTTCTCCGTACTTATAATTTTTACATATACATTAATTTTCATCTTTAAGAATGAATGTGATAAAATAGGATGTTTACTCTTTTCTTTTCTTTTTATGAAAAAAAAAAGGTGAAACATAGAATATTAGATTAATGGTGGATAAGTTATGTATGACAGAATTAAATTTTATATAAAAATAAGTAGTTATTCATAAATATTCTGATTTTTAAAATATAAATGATAAAACTTTTTACATCTTAGTTTTAAATATTTATAGTTAACTAATTAGTTAAAGTGTTTGTGGATAAAAATTTAATACAATACTTAAAACACATTCATTAAAAAAGTTGAAAGGTTTTGTTTTCCTTCACTCAAAGTTAATCTTACACTATCTAGCATTATTCTACCAATAAAACGGAACTATCAAGTGTTATTTTTCCTTTTAGCTTTGTAAACTTATTTTTTGAATTACAAACAAAGTTTATTTTATTAATTTCTCAACTATCAGAAAATTGAAGTGTCACAATTAGTAGTAAAACAAAGTAAGAAATCTCAATTAGACATATTTTATTATTTAGTAGTATTATCTTTTAAGAAATAATACACTCATGGGTTACACGCGCAAAGCGCGTGCACGGAAACTAGTATTATTATAAGCATGAACCTCTTAACCCCAAAGTTGATTTACCGTTTTAACCCTACAATATCATTTATATATTAATTTATTAAATATATTAGTTAAACCTATTAACCCCAAAGTTGATTTACCGTTTTAACCCCTACAATATCATTTATATATTAATTTATTAAATATATTAGTTAAATATTAATTATAATAAATTTAATTTCCTAACAGCCCTAATTTAATTATTCAGAAATGCCCATTGTTTGCTGCTCCACTTCTCTTATGCAACGGTTATGAAGTTTCATTATCTTTCTTCCAAAACCTTTTCAGCTACTCTCATCATCTGTATAAATGTCGCAAATCACATGTTATTGTCCATTAAATTGTTTCTGTTTTCTGTGCCTGGATGATGTACAGGTAAACATTTTTGGTGCTCTGTTTTTGTTGCCTAATAGTTACAGTCAATTTTTAACAGAAGTGTGATTATTATTCATTAAACTGTGCTTTTCATTAGCAAAAAAGCAAAATGGGACAATAAATTCATCGACAAACAGAGAATTGACTCACCGGAGGGTTTTCCCGATCTGTATGTGCTAATAATGGCGGCTGCTTAGTTCACCAGCGGCTTCAAAATAGTTAAAAAATAGTCCTTTTAAGTAAATGTATTAAGGGAATTATTCAGAAACGCCCCATCGATCGTTGCTGCCCCACTTATTTTCTGCAACGGTTATGAAGTATTATTATCCTTCTTCCAAAACCTTTTCAGCTACTCTCATCATCTGTATAAATGTCTCAAATCACATGTTATTGTCCATTAAATTGTTTCTCTTTTCTATGCTTTTTTTTTTTGAACTTTTAATTTTGTTAAATGTTGTTTGTGATTTTTAAACACTGCAGGTGTTTAACTTTGCTGTAGGAAACAATAGACGATGTCACTTTGTTAAGGTTAATCTACTTTTGCTGACGTTAATGTTTTTGTTTTGATCTGTTTTGCGTCTAATTGCAAGTATATGTACACTCTTAGCTTCCTAGCACATTGCGAGTTTAATTGATAGCTTTTACATGGTCTTATATGAACTTGCACATTACGATTACTTTTACTTGATAGCTTTTAGTTTTGCATACCCCACAATATTACGCGGATAAGGATACTTTGTAGATCCTCCTAGGATTGGCCTGACATAAGTTGAACCCTTTTTAGGTTCTCCAAGGTCATTGTAATAAGCATGGTCATAAATCCTGTCCCACTCCTCAAGCTTTCCAATTCCATTTCCTCTCAAGTTCAACAATTCCTCTTTCCTATACCAGTGCAATTTTACTGGAGTTTCACTTGGAAGCCAAGCCTGCATCATGTAAAAATAGTGCTCTGTCATAAACTGCATAGGCGTATGGATATACATATTATTTGAAAAAAAAAGTGCTCACCTGATTCACAAAGGTTGAGTTTGAGTGCCTACTTGTAAGTTGTAATTAATGTCTCTCTGAAGCAGGTTCTCGCGCGTTCAAAATAATTGAACTTGGTGCTGCAACAGATTTGTGAGTAGGAATTAATTATATTCCGAAGGAGTTTCTTTTAGATCCAAGGTAATTTCCTACTCTGCAACTTGAAAGTAAATAACATGAATTTGCGTAAGATTGTACATGTTTCACTTACTAAAGAAGTGAAGAATAAAGGAAATAAAATTTACAATAATAAGCATTAGTCTATGTGAGGGAATTATTTAATGATTTTTGCAAAAAAAATTGAGCTATGAGTTAGTTATGGGTCATCAAAATAGAATATTTCTCAATTTTCTGCAAATCTTTTTAAAATATCTTCTTTTATCTGTCGTTTTAATTACAGTAAATTATGTCATGCTGTCTTATTTTATTTTCAAGATTTGTGTGCACATGTAATGTACCAAATCTCTGTTTACACTGGAAATTTGTAATAATTATTAGCTGTAATATGGTTAGTTTGATGTCACAGCTTAGCTTAGCAACAATCATACACTTCATTGATCATCGATGTTTTAACTAGATGAATTTGCAAATACTATTTTCCTACCAGCAAGCTTCAATGGTATTGAGATCATCACCAAAAGTACCAGAAATGATCCAGCATGTTTGATAGTACATAAAATATTTTTCTATAAGTAATTTTGTGGACAACGATTTTCTGAAATATTTTGTACGAAAACACAATATTTGCGTCCTGTTAAGATATTATAGAATAAAATTATTATCATAACATGCAAACAGATTGTCCACCAAGGACTTTTCCATTTTGAATTCTATACGTTTGCAATATTTTCGTTATAGTAACTTGTTACATTTTTATTGATTTACTTCTATTTGAATCTACGTTTATCATCTCTTCATGTTCTAATAATGTTAGCAGGTTTCTTGCTATTGGAAACACAAGAATAGGTATTATTTCTCCTCCCTGGAACTTGCTTCAATTAATGTGATATTTATACTATTGTTAGTTGAAGTTGCTTGCTTTTAAAATTTAAAAAGAAAAATAGTTTATGTTTCATTAATATTACATTCTTGATCATCTTTATTATTAGACCAAAAGAACACTAATTATATAAAAACAAATAGCATTTACGTCACAAATATATATTGTATTAGTACATCCTAGATACTACAACAATACAATGACAAGTCTAGAAGAGCTCGAGAACCAGTGCCTACCAATTAGCAAGTTGAAGAAATATGCAACAGAATGGGTTATTAAAGTCTTAGTCATTCGTTTACATTGCTTCAAATCACAACTTTAGAAGACGCAAGTAAACCTATACAAGCATAATGGATTCATCAACAACCCACACTCTACAATGCGTTAGGGTCATTCTCAAAATATTTCTTTCATTACTATTATAAGCTTTATTAACATTATATTCTATTATAATGTTTAAATATTAGTATTATTAACAAATAACCGTACTTTCGTACTTCTGTTTAAACATTTCATATTAACTACATGTTTTTGTTACTAATTATTATTAAATGCATCAAATCTTTTTCACTATACAACATCACTAATACCTTATGTAATCATCAAAAGATTAATAAACACAATGTACGCTTCTACTACATCAATAACAATTCACTCAATCATTTCATAATCTTTCAGAAAGGTCGTCACCTTTCATAAAAGTCACAACTTTCTATAAAAGTCACAACTCTTCATAAAGGTCGCAACTCTTCATTTTCCATTCACACCTTTTTTAAATCCAACAATCCCCCGCATGAATGGGGAATGACTCGAAGACAAAGAAATAGACAAGTATGTGTACTTTACAAGCACGAATTAATTGCATCTGGATAAGTAGGTTTCCCCTTGGACTTTCCGTAGTGAACATATGTCGGATATACTCGGTCAATCGGTAGATATGATATCTTTGAACCGTCGAACTATGGTGTATACCTAGACAACCATATGTCACACAATTAACCCTTTACCCTTTATGGTTCTTACGGTTGTGTTCGTTTTAGCCATGAACACCTCCTAGTTTCATGAGTGTATAGAGAGATGGGCTTTTGACAATCATCTTCTTTAAAGCGGCTTGCACTTCACACTCACATAGGTGATTTCTAACCGTGTTATCACATAGATACACTATTTGGTCAACCCTGCCAAACTTAGCAAATCATTAAAACCATTAAGCTTTATTAACTCATTAACAAGCCTTAATGTTGTATCCTTGTCCCTGAGCATTGTCTTCATCATGAGAATGGATTGAGTTTATTGACAATGCCGAACCGTCATTCACAACTTTGTTTTTCTCCTTGAATCTAGCTCTTGGGATCTCTAGTCTGCTAGATAGAGTTACCACCATGATGACTTGTCCTAAGCCGTAAATTCATTCCCTTAGATGATCTTTTAACTTTCTCTCTAGTTAGGCCTTTTTGTAAGTGGATCCGACACATTATCCTTTGACTTTACATAGTCAATTCTGATAATTCCACTAGAGATTAATTTTCTAACAGTATCATGTCTATGTCGTATATGACGAGACTTTCCGTTAAACGTCATGCATCATGCCCTACCTATTGCATCTTGACTGTGAAAGTGTATGCATACTAATGCCAATGGTTTGGGCCAAAATAGAATATCTATCAAGAAATCCCGGAGTCTTTTAACTTATTCACCGACCTTATCTAGAGCACCTAGCTCAAAGATCATTGTAGAGTTAGCGATACATGTCTCTTTTGAAATATTTCTAAGAGACTGCTCCTCTACCAATAGTAAATACATATCCACTCGTGAATTTTACTTCATTCTTCTGATGATTCAATTTGCATCACTATATCTTTCAATATTGTTATAATGCAAGACATAGTTTTAAGTATTATTTTAAGTACTCCAAAACTCTATTTGTTGTCATCTAATGAATTTATTTGGGATCACTTGTGAACGGGCTCAATTTAAAATAGCAACTGATATATCTGATCGCACACACTATATGATATACATCATGCTTCCCAAAAATCTAGCACAATCCAATTGTGAGTCACTTTTTCTTTCACTCTTTTGAAATGCAAAGCTCACATTTATTGGCCACTTGACAATATTGACATTCAAATATTTAAACTAGTTAAGTACCTTTTCAATGCAATGAGACCATAAAAATGCTAAACATTATGGAGTTCTACGAATTCTTATATCTAAGTTCACATTAGCAACTCCAATAATTTTCATTCCACTTGCTTTATAGCATACGTTTAGTAGCATTTATGTCATTAGTGTCTCTATTGATGATCAACATATCACCAATATATAAACAAACAATGACCTTATGATTTTAATGTGAACACATTTATCACTTCCATCATTCTTCAATCCATTTGCCAACATGGTTTGATTGAATTATGTCATTGTTTTGGTGCTTCCATAATGTGACTTAACAAGTTCACATACTTTCTTTTATTTATCAGGAACCACAAAACCCTCGGGTTGTTCCATGTAAATTTCTTCCTCCAATTCTACATTTAAGAAAGTTCTTTTCACATTCAATTGATGAATTTGGAGGTCATATACCACACTAATAATTTTTTGCATCCGAATGGATATAATTCTAATTACTAACGAGTATATATATATATATATATTGACAAGATTTTTTTTAAAGCCTTTGACACAAAGTCTTGCTTTATATTTTTCAACAGTTCCATCAACTATTATTTTTCCTTCTAAAGATTCATTTTGAACCCAAAGGTTTATTTTCTTGAAGAAGATCAATTAACTTTCAATATTGTTTATTGACACCATCTTTCCAAAGAACGAGTCTACAGAAGACACAGAAAATGTTACAAAATCATATTCGAAGGAAGTAAATGTCCTTTAACATTTTACTAAGCCTCTGAATATCTTTATTAAGTACATTATACTTTTCATTTCCTAGGCCTTTTAGACCCTCCTCTAGACTACTCAAGTCTAATTTTACAGTCCACAGTGATAGGTCCTATTTTAATTCTTTTAGGAATAGGATCTTGGACTTTGACTAGATGCCCCCACACTTTGAAAAATTTCAAGTTGGATTTCCTTTCTTTCCATTTCTCATATGAAAAAGATTGTATTCTGATCAAACAAAATCGCTTTCTTTCTAAAAAGGACAAAACTTTTTGTTGATCCCTTTTGCAGTAAGGATAGTTCCTCCACACAAGTTTTGTGTAAACCTGAACTTATAAATAATGCATCCATCATTTCTTTCAACGTTCGGTTTTTCATCAGATTGAGGTGAATATGGCAGTAGTTTGATATTTCACTTTTCAAACATATTTCTGCACAATGAGATTTATACTCTCCATTCTTATCACTTCTTATATATTTTTTCACTCTGATTTTTTTTACTTCGATATTACATTGTCTAGACATTTCTATTGCTTCATTCTTACAATTTAGCAAATAGGCATAATCATTTCTAATGCAATTCTCAATAAAAGTAACAAATACTTTTTCCCACCATGAGATGATGTTAACTTCATATCATAAATGTCAGTGTAAATCAATTCTAAGGGATTAGAATTCCTTTCAACAGATTTATAAGAATGCTCAACATACTTAGATTCCACAAAAACTTGACATTTTCTTACAAGGTTTTGTAACTGACATGCCCCAAGTGTTCATGTCACAAACATTGACTCAAGCAAGTAAGAACAAATAAAACATTGAGTTTGAAAAGCTCTTCGCGATGTAGATTTTTCCTCACTAATATTTTGTTCCTATTTCTTACAACTTTGTGTGATACAAACATTGTTTAGATTGTCAAATATCCTTTTCAGAAGGACATTTCCATAACTTTCAATGTGATTGTTATAGAACTACCTATGAACAAAGTTTCATCGGGTTCAATAAAGACAATATAGTCCAACTGTTATTTTTACAAAAACATAACAAATGACTATTCATTAATATTTATGTCTATGCAACTACTTTTATTATAATAGATATATCTTTTCATGAAAAATCACAACACTTTAAGTGATTTTTTTCATAAAAGAACATAATTGTTTTGAACGAGTAAATATATTTTTGGATGTTTCATACTAGTCACACTATATACTAGTAATAGAGAAACTCAACAACCACAATACCAAATATACTCCAAGAATTTTGTGGGTATAACATAATACAAAAGTATCATTAAATTTCATATCTTTTGCTCCAAAGTTAAATTAGACGCCAAGTCTAATCATAAGCAAATAACCCCCACATTTCAAATGTGATCTCAAAAATATTTTTCAAGTATTTGAAAATAGTTTTTCCACATATTTTAATGCTGGAAACGTTATTCTACGAAAGAATTATAGTGTTGCAATTCTCTTTGGAAATGTTTACACAATGTCAAATCTTCATTCCATAGAAATACAAAATCACAAATTCTAAGTCACTGGTTTTTTTTCCTCTATCATAAATAGACATGCCACTTAGTATTTTAAATATTAACAATAAGGACAAAACAAATTTGTACAATTTATTTCTATGTTACATTGAAGTTTATAGAAAATCAAAAGTACAACACTGACTTATTATGTGAAGTTTTCATATTCTTCAAACCAATTGCAGAGTCCAATTTATCCAGAGTATAAAACCACAAAAGTTTTTAGTCTACAAAAATCAGACACAAACATTTCTCATGGAGTACAAAACTACAAAAGTTTTTTTTTTTTCCAAACAGAATAACACATATTCTTTCACATAGAAATGTTTTTCTTATCAAATAGTCTTCGAACTATAACAATTTGACATACTTTTTATCAAACAAAAATATGTATCTCTCATTTTTGCAAACTAAAGAATTTTAAAAGCAACAATATCTGCAAAGTAAAATTTATTCCACAACATATGGTTTGCAGATTTTTTTCCAAAGATACACATAATTAAAAAAAAATCAAAGATGATAACTCTTAGAAACTATTTTCATCCATACATAATTTAATAAGAAGGTTACCTGGTAATCTTTAAACGGAATACCATAAAAAATTGTTACATTCTCACTTCGACTTCGCTAAAACAAAGCAACGAATTATGGTGAAGTAATGCATTTATCTTCTACTTCCATTATCAGATTCTCTGAATCAGTAGAATACAAAAAAATACTAACAGTATAATAATTTCCTTAAGATTGTTGTTCATCTTGTATTCCAAACATACGTAGAACAAAACTTTGAACATCTTTGTAAGAAAACAAAGTTTAAGAACATTTTCACAACTAGAAAATTAAAACTAGTAGCAAAACTAGAATCAGAAACATATTTTTTTTTAAAAATACGAAATATTTTTCTTAAAGAAGAATTGTTGTTAATATGTGTCTAATGAATCTTACTGATTGCAACAAACTTTGCAGAAACACGAAGTTACCAAGTTTAATGAACCAGTGAAGAACAAAAGAATAGAAGAACTGAAATTAATTAAAAAATCTAAAGTTTGTAAAACACATACCAGAATCTGAAAAATTTTTAATAGGAAAAAGATCAAGTCCACTGAATTCACAGTGTCCCCTTAAGGAAATTATTCCCCTCTAGTATCCGAGGTTTGATTTGGAATATGACCTCCCAGGGTAAAATGATCTCAATCACCAAAGTATAGATATAAAAAACACCGGTGTCAGCGAACCACTCAACGGCAGTAAAGTACACTTAGAATACTAGATTTAGTAGTTGAAGAAGAAGTCCATAAAGTATATTTAAAATAAGAGGAAATCCCTCAATTTATAGACAACAAAGGATAGTGCGAAAAGGTTCTTATTGTGCCTTACCAGAATGGTCACAAACCTTTGGAAAAGTCACAACCTTTCAGAAAGGTCGTCACCTTTCATAAAAGTCACAACTTTCCATAAAAGTCACAACTCTTCATAAAAACCGCAACTTGAAACATCCAAATTATATATATACTTGTTCAAAATAATTGTGTTTTTTATGAAAAAAATCACTTAAAATGTTGTGATTTTTCATGAAAAGATATGTCTATTATAATAAAAGTATTTGCATAGACATGAATATTGGTGAATAGTCATTTGTTATGTTTTTGTAAAAATAACAGTTGAACTATATTGTCTTTATTGAACCCAATGAAACTTTGTTCATAGGTAGTTCTTTAACAATCACATTGAAAGTTATGAAAAATGTCCTTCTGAAAAGGATATTTGACAATCTAAACAATGTTTATATCACACAAAATTGTAAGAAATAGGAACAAAATATTAGTGAGGAAAAAGCTACCTCGCGAAGAGCTTTTCAAACTAAATGTTTTTATTTATTCTTACTTGCTTGAGTCAATGTTTGTAACGTGAACACTTGGGGCATGTCAATTACAAAACCATGTAAGAAAAACTGATCAACTTAGAAGTTTTGCCTAACTTTGAGTGCAATAAATAAAAATGTCAAGTTTTTGTGGAATCTAAGTATGTTGAGCATTCTTATAAATCTGTTGAAAGGAATTCTAATCCCTTAGAATTGATTTACACTGACATTTATGATATGAAGTTAACACCATCTCATGGTGGGAAAAAGTATTTGTTACTTTTATTGAGAATAATTGCATTAGAAATGATTATGTCTATTTGCTAAATTGTAAGGATGAAGCAATATAAATGTCTAGACAATGTAATATCGAAGTTGAAAATCAGTGTGAAAAAAATATATTAGAAGTGATAAGAATGGAGAGTATAAATCTCATTGTGCAGAAATATGTTTGGAAAGTGAAATATCAAACTACTGCCATATTCACCTCAATCTAATGAAAAACCGAACGTTGAAAGAAATGATGGATGCATTATTTATAAGTTCGGGTTTACACAAAACTTGTGTGGAGGAACTATCCTTACTGCAAAAGGGATCAACAAAAAAATTTGTCCTTTTAGAAAGAAAGCGATTTTGTTTGATCAGAATACAATCTTTTCCATATGAGAAATGGAAAGAAACAAAAAAATCCAACTTGAAATATTTCAAGTGTGAGGGTATCTAGTCAAAGTCCAAGATCCTATTTCTAAAAGAATTAAAATAGGACCTATGACTGTGGACTGTAAAATTAGACTTGAGTAGTATAGAAAAGGGTCTAAAAGGCCTAGGGAATGAAAAGGATAATGTACTTAATAAAGATATTCAGAGGCTTAGTAAAATGTTAAAGGACATTTACTTCCTTCGAATATGATTTTGTAACATTTTTTGTGTCTTCTGTAGACTCATCCTTTGGAAAGATGGTGTCAATAAACAATATTGAAAGTTAATTGATCTTCTTTAAGGAAATAAACCTTTGGGTTCAAAATGAATCTTTAGAAGGAAAAATAATAGTTGATAGAAGTGTTGAAAAATATAAAGCAAGGTTTTGTGTCAAAGGCTTTAAAAAATAAGATTTTGATCTTGTCGATATATATACTCGTTAGTAATTAGAATTACATCCATTCGGATGCAAAAATAATTTCTGTAGTATATGACCTCCAAATTCATCAAATGAATGTGAAAAGAACTTTCTTAAATGTAGAATTGGAGGAAGAAATTTACATGGAACAACCCGAGGGTTTTGTGGTACCTGGTTTAACAAAAGAAAGTATGTGAACTTGTTAAGTAACATTATGGAAGCACCAAAACAATGACATAATTCAATCAAACCATGTTGGCAAATGGATTGAAGAATGATGGAAGTGATAAATGTGTTCACATTAAAATCATAAGGTCATTGTTTGTTATGTTGATCATCAATAGAGACACTAATGACATAAATGCTACTAAATGTATGCTATAAAGCAAGTGGAATAAAAATTATTGGAGTTGCTAATGCGATCTTAGATATAAGAATTCGTAGAACTCCATAATGTTTAACATTTTCATGGTCTCATTGCATTGGAAAAGTACTTAACTAGTTCAAATATTTGAATGTTAATATTGTCAAGTGTCCAATAAATGTGAGCTTTGCATTTCAAAAGATTGAAAACAAAAGTGACTCACAATTGGATTGTTCTAGAGTTTTGGGAAGCATGATGTATATCATATAATGTGTGCGATCAGATATAGCATTTGTTATTTTAAACTGATTCGGTTCACAAGTGATCCCAAATAAATTCATTAGATGACAATAAATAGAGTTGTGGAGTATTTACAATAATACTTAAAACTATGTCTTGCATTATAACAATATCCAACAATATTGAAAGATATAGTGATGCAAATTGAATCATCGGAAGAATGAAGTAAAATTCACGAGTGGATATGTATTTACTATTGGTAGAGGAGCAGTCTCTTAGAAATATTTCAAAAGAGACATGTATCGCTAGCTCTACAATGATCTTTGAGCTAGGTGCTCTAGATAAGGTCGGTGAATAAGTTAAAAGACTCCGGAATTTCTTGATAGATATTCTATTTTGGCCCAAACCATTGGCATTAGTATGCATACACTTTCACAGTCAAGATGCAATAGGTAGGGCATGGAGCATGACGTATAATGGAAAGTCTCGTCATATACGACATAGACATGATACTGTTAGAAAACTACTCTCTAGTGGAATTATCAGAATTGACTATGTAAAGTCAAAGGATAATGTGTCGGATCCACTAACAAAAAGGCTTAACTAGAGAGAAATTTAAAAGATCATCTAAGGGAATGAATTTACGGCTTAGGACAAGTCATCATGGCGGTAACTCTATCCAGCAGACTGGAGATCCCAAGAGCTAGATTCAAGGAGAAAAACAAAGTTGTGAATGACGGTTCGACATTGTGAATAAACTCAATCCATTCTCATGATGAAGACAATGCTCAGGGAAAAGGATACAACATTAAGGCTTGTTAATAAGTTAATAAAGCTTAATGGTTTTAATGATTTGCTATGTTTGGCAGAGTTGACCAAATAGTGTATCTACGCGATAACACAATTAGAAATCACCTATGTGAGTGTGAAGTGTAAGCCGCTTCAAACATGATGATTGTCAAAAGCACATCTCTCTATTCACTCATGAAACCAGGAGGTGTTCATGGCTAAAATGAACACAACCGTAAGAACCATAAATGGTAAAGAGTTAATTGTGTGACATATGGTTGTCTAGGTATACACCAAAGTTCGACGGTTCAAAGATATCGCATCTACCGATTGACCGAGTATATCCGACATATGTTCACTACGGAAAGTCCAAGGAGAAACCTACTTATCCAGATGCAATTAATTCTTGCTTGTAAAGTACACATACTTGTCCGTTTCTTTGTCTTTGAGTCATTCCCCATTCATGCGGGGGATTGTTGGATTTTGAAAATGTGTGAATGGAAAATGAAGAGTTGTGACTTTTATGAAGAGTTGCGACTTTTATGAAATGTTGCAACTTTTATGAAAAGTTGTGAATTTTATGGAAAGTTGTAACTTTTATGAAAGGTGACGACCTTTCTGAAAGATTGTGACTTTTCCAAAGGTTTGTGACCATGCCGGTAAGGCACAATAAGAACCTTTTCGCACTATCCTTTGTTGTCTATAAATTGAGGGATTTCCTCTTATTTTAAATATACTTTATGGACTTCTTCTTCAAGTACTAAATCTAGTATTCTAAGTGTACTTTACTGCCATTGAGTGGTTCGCTGACACCGAAGTTTTTGGTATCTATACTCTGGTGATTGAGATCATTTTACCCTGGGAGGTCATATTCCAAATCAAACCTCGGATACTAGAGGGGAATAATTTCCTTAAGGGGACACTGTGAATTTAGTGGACTTGATCCTTTTCCTATTAAAAATTTCCAGATTCTGGTACGTGTTTTACAAATTTTAGATTTGTGAATTAATTTCAGTTCTTTTATTCTTCTGTTCTTCACTGGTTCATTAAACTTGGTAATTTCGTGTTTCTGCAAAGTTTGTTGGAATCAGTAAGATTCTTTAGACACATATTAACAACAATTCCTCTTTAAGAAAAATATTTCGTATATTTTTTTTAAAATCTGTTTTTGATTCTAGTATCGCTACTAGTTTTAATTTTATAGTTGTGAAAATGTTCTTAAACTTTGTTTTCTTACAAAGATGTTCAAAGTTTTGTTCTAAGTATGTTTGGAATACAAGATATTTTGTTGTATTCTACTGATTGAGAGAATCTGATCATGAAAGTATGAAGATAAATGCATTACTTCTCCATAATTCGTTGCTTTGTTATAGCAAAGTCGAAGTGAGAATGTAACAAATTTTTTTTATGGTATTCTGTTTAAAGATTACCAGGTAACCTTCTTATTAAATTATCGAAGGAGGAAAATAGTTTCTAAGAGTAATCATCTTTGATTTTATATTTTTTTTTATTATGTGTATGTTTAGAAAAAGATTTGCAAACCATATGTTGTGGAATGAATTTTACTTCGCAGATATTGTTGCTTTTAAAATTCTTTAGTTTGCAAAAATGAGAGATGCATATTTTTGTTTGATAAAATAGTATGTCAAATTGTTATAGTTGGAAGACTATTTGATAAGAAAAACATTTCTATGTAATAAAGAATATGTTTTATTTTGTTTGGAGAAAAAAAAAGATTTTTGTAGTTTTGTACTCCATGAGAAATGTTAGTGTATCTGATTTTTTGTAGATTAAAAATTTTTGTGGTTTTATAGTCTGGATAAATTGGACTATGCAATTGGTTTGAAGAATATAAAAACTTCACATAATAAGTCAATGTTGTACTTTTGATTTTCTATAAACTTCAATGTAATATAGAAATAAATTGTACAATTTCTTTTTGTCCTTATTGTTAGAAATAAAGTGGTATGTCTATTTCTGATAGAGAAAAAATACCAGTGAATTAGAATTTGTTAAATAGATTAGTTAAACCTATTAACCCCAAAGTTGATTTACCGTTTTAACCCTACAATATCATTTATATATTAATTTACTAAATATATTAGTTAAATATTAATTATTATAAATTTAATTTCCTAACAGCCCTAATTTAATTATTCAGAAACGCCCATCGTTTGGTGCTCCACTTCTCTTCTGCAACGGTTATGAAGTTTCATTATCTTTCTTCCAAAATCTTTTCAGCTACTCTCATCATCTGTATAAATGTCGCAAATCACATGTTATTGTCCATTAAATTGTTTCTGTTTTCTGTGCCTGGATGATGTACATGTAAACATTTTTGGTGCTCTGTTTTTGTTGCCTAATAGTTACAGTCAATTTTTAACAGAAGTGTGATTATTATTCATTAAACTGTGCTTTTCATCAGCAAAAAAGCAAAATTAGAAAATAAATTCATCGTCAAAAAGAGAATTGACTCACCGGAGTGTTTTCCCGATCTGTATGTGCTAATAATGGCGGCTGCTTAGTTCACCTGCGGCTTCAAAATAGTTCAAAAATAGTCCTTTTAAGTAAATGTATTAAGGGAATTATTCAGAAACCCATCGATCGTTGCTGCCCCACTTCTCTTCTGCAACGGTTATGAAGTTTCATTATCCTTCTTCCAAAACCTTTTCAGCTACTCTCATCATCTGTATAAATGTCTCAAATCACATGTTATTGTCCATTAAATTGTTTCTCTTTTTTGTGCTTTTTGTAAACTTTTAATCATTCACTTTTGTTAAATGTTGTTTGTGATTTTTAAACACTGCAGGTGTTTAACTTTGCTGTAGGGAACAATAGACGAGGTCGCTTTGTTAAGGTTAATCTACTTTTGCTGACGTTAATGTTTTGGTTTTGCTCTGTTTGCTGCTAATTGTAAGTATATGTACACCCTTAGCTTCCTAGCACATTGCGAGTTTAATTGATAGCCTTTATATGAACTCGCACATTACAATTACTTTTACTTGTTAGCTTTTAGTGAAGGTAAATGAGAATTTTCTTGAAGCTGCATGATCCTACAAGGAATAAGTAAGACATGAGCAGCTGCCACTGCAAGTTGTTGTAGTGTGTAACACTTCAATTCTCTCTGCTCGTAGCCTCAGCCATGTGACTAAACAAATTCATGGCTGTCTTGGCCGCTGCAAAGGAGAAAAATTGTCAAGAAAATAAAAGCCAAGGAAATTAAAAAATGGTTCTAGTGAAGCAGCATGTAAATGAGAACATAAGCCAGAATCGTATGCATACTGCTGCAAAAGTATCACTTCATTGACAGACTCTTCGTGCTACCACTTAGTAGAGTCTTTCACCATTTTTTGTGCACTGCGGGTATGAACCTCAATGGTTGCCTCAAAATCGGGTATATCATCCCCGTAAATGTATAGCCTTTAGCTCTTACTTTGATACCAATGATTTGAGACATCCCTTTACATTCCTAACATTTGAAAAGATGGGGAAAATAAATTATGGAAAAACTAAACAGACACTAAAAAACTCTTAGTATGCTTTCTTTGGTAATTAATAGACTGACAAATGATGTCTTTTGAAGGTCTTTATATACCATACATTTTAGGCACAATTTCAATTTCATTTTAGTATTTGTTGGGTACTTTTGAACGATGGAAACTCCGAATGGTAGGGTGAAACTCAATATTGGTGGTAGAATCTTCGAAACTACAGCCACAAACTTAGAGTTTGCTGGCGAAAATTCATTCTTTCGAGCCATGTTAGATGATAATTGGAATTCAGCAATCACTGAACACTTCATTGATAGAAATCCCGACTGTTTGCTCTTTTGAACTTAGGCACCAACTTCACACGATATTTGTACGACTGTAATGCATTATAAGGACCACAGACGGGAACAACATATAATAGAATATCATTTGGCAATGGATTTCCAGTCAAGTAGTCCACATCATTCTGTGCCATTTTTTTTTTACTTTTAATCATTCACTTTTGTTAAATGTTGTTTGTGGTTTTAAAACACTGCAAGTGTTTAACTTTGTTGTAGGGACAATAGGCGAGGTCGCTTTGTAAAGGTTAATCTAATTTTGCTGACGTTAATGCTTTGATTTTGCTCTGTTTTGCTGCTAATTGCAAATATATGTACACATTTAGCTTCCTAGCACATTGCGAGTTTAATTGATAGCTTTTACATGGACTTATAAGAACTTGCACATTACGATTACTTTTACTTGATAGCTTTTAGTTTTGCATACCCCACAATATTACGCGGATACGGATACTTTGTAGATCCTCCTAGGATTGGTCTGACATAAGTTGAACCCTTTTTAGGTTCTCCAAGGTCATTGTAATAAGCATAGTCATAAATCCTGTCCCACTCCTCAAGCTTTCTAATTCCATTTCCACTCAAGTTCAACAATTCCTCTTTCCTATACCAGTGCAATTTTACTGGAGTTTCACTTGGAAGCCAAGCCTGCATCATGTAAAAAAAGTGCTCTGTCATAAACTGCATAGGCGTATGGATATACATATTATTTGAAAAACAAAGTGCTCACCTGATTCACAAAGGTTGAGTTTGATTGCCTACTTGTAAGTTGTAATTAATGTCTCTCTGAAGCAGGTTTTCACGCGTTCAAAATAATTGAACTTGGTGCTGCAATAGATTTGAGAGTAGGAATCAATTATATTCCAAAGGAGTTTCTTTTAGATCAAAGGTAATTTCCTATTCTGCAACTTGAAAGTAAATAACACGAATTTGCGTAAGATTGTACATGTTTCACTTACTAAAGAAGTGAAGAATAAAGGAAATAAAATTTACAATAATAAGCATTAGTCTATGTGAGGGAATTATTTAATGATTTTTGCAAAAAAAATTGAGCTATGAGTCAGTTATGGGTCATCAAAATAGAATATTTCTCAATTTTCTGCAGATCTTTTTAAAATATCTTCTTTTATCTGTCGTTTTAATTACAGTAAATTATGTCATGCTGTCTTATTTTATTTTCAAGATTTGTGTGCACATGTAATCTACCAAATCTCTGTTTACACTGAAATTTATACTAATTATTAGCTGTAATATGGTTAGTTTGATGTCACAGCTTAGCTTAGCAACAATCATACACTTCATTGATCATCGATGTTTTAACTTGATGAGTTTGCAAATACTATTTTCCTGCTAGCCAGCTTCAATGGTATTGAGATCATCACCAAAAGTACCAGAAATGATCCATCATGTTTGATAGGACATAAAATATTTTTCTATAAGTAATTTTGTTGACAACGATTTTCTGAAATATTTTGTATGAAAACACAATATTTGCGTCCAGTTAAGATATTATAGAATAAAATTATTATCATAACATGCAAACAGATTGTCCACCAAGGACTTTTCCATTTTGAATTCTATACGTTTGCAATATTTTCGTTATAGTAACTTGTTACATTTTTATTGATTTACTTCTATTTGAATCTACGTTTATCATCTCTTCATGTTCTAATAATGTTAGCAGGTTTCTTGCTATTGGAAACACAAGAATAGGTATTATTTCTCCATCCTGAAACTTGCTTCAATTAATGTGATATTTATACTATTGTTAGTTCAAGTTGCTCGCTTTTAAAATTTAAAAAGAAAAATAGTTTATGTTTCGTGAATATTACATTCTTGATCATCTTTATTATTAGACCAAAAGAACACTAATTATACAAAAACAAATAGCATTTACGTCACAAATATATATTGTATTAGTACATCCTAGATACTACAACAATACAATGACAAGTCTAGAAGAGCTCGAGAACCAGTGCCTACCAATTAGCAAGTTGAAGAAAGATGCAACAGAATGGGTTATTAAAGTCTTAGTCATTCGTTTACATTGCTTCAAATCACAGGTTTAGAAGACGCAAGTAAACCTATACAAGCATAATGGATTCTTCAACAACCCACACTCTACAATGCGTTAGGGTCATTTTCAAAATATTTCTTTCATTACTATTATAAGCTTTATTAACATTATATTCTATTATAATGTTTAAATATTAGTATTATTAACAAATAACCGTACTTTCGTACTTCTGTTTAAACATTTCATATTAACTACATGTTTTTGTTACTAATTATTATTAAATGCATCAAATCTTTTTCACTATACAACATCACTAATACCTTATGTAATCATCAAAAGAATAATAAACACAATGTACACTTCTACTACATATATAACAATCACTCAATCATTAAAAAACAGATTTACAAGAAAAAATTCACATAGAATGATATTACTTACCATAGCTCACACGTGCAACGCACGTGTCCCTGACTAGTATTACTAAAAGCATGAACAAAAAAATTAAAAGTTGAATTACGATTTTACCCCTACTATAAATTAAAATGTTATAAATCATTTGATTATTTAATTAAATATTAAATTGTATCATTTTAATTATAATGTTAATGACCTTTACACTTCCTTAGGTTAATTCCTAATTAAAATATCTAATTAATAATATCTATTCTCTATAATTTATATGTATAAAATAATAAATAAATAAAAAAAAGTCATTTGATTATTTAATTTAAATATTAAATTGTATCATTTTAATTAAAATGTTGATCACCTTTACACTTCCATAGGTTAATTACTAATTAAAATATCTAATTAATAATATCTATTCTCTATAATTTATATGTATAAAATAATAAATAATCTCTCTCTCTCTCTATATATATATATCCATTCATATTTTATTTATTTTTTGTGATTTAAAATGTCTAAAAAGTTTGGTTAATATTTTATTCTCTATCTATAATTATCATGCTTAAATTAAATTATATTAAATTGACTAGGAAAAAAATAACCCTCCCTCTCCCCACGTCTGGATATGATTATTTCATTAAGTCTTCTTATATTAATTATTCTAAATTTTCATCTTCTCTTTATGAGTTATGACTTTAATAGTCTTTCCTCCCTCAAAATCAATTGTAGAGGTAAAATTATTGTCACCTTTCATAATTCCTATAAATCTCTAAGTAATGGAGGAATATTTTTTGTTCACCAACTGCTTTCTTTTGATGAGATTATTTCAAAATTTTCAGATACTATTTAATTTTATTTGAAAATAATAATATTATATAAGATTTTAATAATGATATTTTGTATCTTACTTTCATGATAATGACTATTTTTCAACTGGTTTATTATTTTAAGAAATTCTTGAATTTATTTGGAATCTTATATTTGTATATTGTATTTTTCCATGTTCTCGTATATTGTTTTATTCTTTTGTTAATTTCTATTCTAATGTAATTTTTTAATTTAAATTTTAAATTTAAATTTCTCAATTATATTGATGAGATGAATTTCATTGTGTAGAATTTCATTTTTTCAAAGAATATCATTTTTTCTAATTCATATTGTATCATCTTACGAATTATCATAATATACATTATTCTACTTCTTTTATTAATGTTAATTTTAGAGACACATACAAAAAATTGATGGTTATTGATGGAGTAACTCGTTCTTCTTATTGAGATTTTAGTAGCTTTAGTTAAAGATTATTCATGCATGATTCTGCTTGATATCTTTTTTATTGACAATTTATGTTTACTTCTCTTTTAATCTTATTTTTTATTTAACTTATTTCTTAATTGATAAGCTATTTTTTAAAGATTGAGATACTTTCAAATTGATGTATGTTCAAATAGTTTACGTTATTTATGTATATCATGTTGCGGATTTGTCAAAATATGTGGTATTCAACTTTTTTATTAATGTGAAATTTGGGAGAAGACATCAATTAAAAGATTTATGATCTCATATTCATCTATTTTTTCAATTCTTTGTCCTTTCATTACCTATTATTTCTGTAGAATGTTTTTTTTTTTATATCTTTAACATACAAAATTTAAAATTTCATGTTACAAATCCTTCGTGGTAAATAGCACTAAAGTGACGTTTATACACATAATGACTTAGCCTTTTTCAATGTAGCTTTTTTGTTATCTTTTATTTATTTTTTATTCTATTTTAGGTACTTACATTCTTACTAATTAACATAACAAGAAAAATCTAAAGGTAGTATTTCCAAAATAATTGAAGAATTAAAAAATTTTGTTAAGAAATTCCTAAGCATAGGATCTTAATATATTTCTTTTATTTCAAAATAATTTTTCTAAATAAGAGGTTCCAAGGCTAATAATTGTGTATTTTAAAAAAATTGTATATTTTTCTTAGCAAGATCACTAATTGCATTTGCATCAGAAATTGACATGTCATAAACATTTATTTATTTGTATTACTTTAAGTATATATTATAAGACTATATTAAAAAGTGTTAAAATTTATAATTTTTTAATTTATTTGAAGATTGAAACTAAAATATTATTTTAAAAGATCATGAAACTAATAATTTTTTTCATACCGCGTGAAGCATGGCCATGTTTAGTAGCTAATAATAAATATAGTAATAATAATAATAATAACAACAACAAAAACAAAAATTTTTACATGATTAGTCAACTTTTCTTCTTCTCATAACATTTTCCGTAACTCCTCTTATAAACAATGTAATTTATGTTGAGAAAGTATTATTCTTTATGATAAATAAAGAAATTTTATAATTTAAAAGGGTGCGAATTTGCAAATTAGCGAGAAACATTATTTGTTTTATTTGCTTTAAATATTCATATACATAACTCATGTCTAATTAGATATTCAATTTTTATACTCATCATGTCCATAACTTTCATCTCTTCATATTTATAATTTCTAAATATTTAATCTAAAATTTTAAGATATCTTTTGGTATTCCTTCATTTCTTATTATATAAATTCAGTCTTTTCATTTCAGATCCCCTAACAAGGTTATCATTTTTATTCTATAGTTAAAGTAGACGAAGAAGACTCTTGATTTTGATATGATATTGGAGAATGAGTCGATAAGAACTCGGAATATTATGTACTAATATTGTATTATTTTTTCATTTATATTATTATCGATCAACGTCTTATGAAGCATGTATACATTGTATTTTTTTTCTTTCTTTATTTTTTGTGTTTTTTTATATTAGACTTCTTAATTTAGTTTTCTATGAATGTTTTATTGTCGTAAGTCTAAATACTTATTTGAGCTCAAATTAGCCACTTGTGACTTTATTGAAATATTGCTAACTATTAGCAAAAGTTCAAAAGTTATAGTAGGTTGCTTAAAAAGAATTAATTTGAAACATCAAAATATGCCCTTTATTTGGTGTTTTTAAATTATATTATTAAAGATTTATTTATGGTTTTTGTATTATATTATTCATTAAATGTTGTTCACACATATGTTTTCATAGCATTTTAGTCGTTCTAACATGTCTATAAAAATTCAAATGGAACAAACGTGCAAAGCACGTGTTCAGAAACTAGTATTATTACAAGTGGGAAGCTACTAACCTCAAAGTCGAATTACCATTTTATCCTTCACTTAAATATATTTTTTATTTTTTAAAATGTAAAAGTATTTTTAATAAACAATTCGATAGTAAACTTTAAAGTAATAAAGATATAATGAAAGATAAATAGTCATTCAAACAAATGAAATTCAAACATTTCAAAACATCTCTTATTTAATTTTAAGTTAAAGAAATTGAAGAGTTCCATTGATAAAATTATTTACATGATTTTTCGAACAAAAAATATTATTTTGATGTCTTCTCATGACAATAGCATGTGAATTGATTTATCTCACAAAATTCTTCTTCAAATTTTTCATGTTTCTTTTGATCAATAAATTTTAGACATATATGTAAATAGATAGAACTAATATTACATGTTTTGTTTCATTCTTCTCATCGAAAATTTATGTTTTTAACGCAACAGGTGATAAATAATTCTAGAGAGTTTTTCATTTGGACAAAAAGTATGCTCAACATTCATGAGGTAAAACAAACCTACTTGTGTGAGAAAGAATATGTATGTTGTTTCGTTAAATTATTGACGGTAAATTTTTGGAGAATATGGTATCTAAATTAGAATTTAATCGTTTAAGTGTATTCGATGCATTCTTCAAGAAGGTTAAAGGCGTCATGGACATTTATTTGTTGTTTGGTAAGTATTATTTTTCATTTAAATGTTGCATATTTTTACTTAGTTCATTGTTTGTTACATTCAATTTTTTCGGTTGAAGGAAGGTAAATTGATTACTTTTTCTTGAATAATGGCAATGAAAAAGTAAATAAAAATTTTCATTTACATGTCTGACGTATAAATCTTCTTTTATAGATTATGTTTGTTATAACAAGTTGATTATCATGTAGTGAACACTCTAGGTTATTGGATAAGAGGATTGAATAATTCATGTAATTAGTTTATTCTCATAATTAAATCTACAAATATTAGCATGCATTATATTTAATGTGCTTTTTTAGAATTTATAAATGATTCACTACTTGTATGAAAATAAAATCATGGTGTGATTTCATATTTGTAAATAAATACCCCTAATAACAAAAAAATAGGAAGCGTTAAGAAGAAAAACGGTATTGCTAAATAATTTTATATTCTGCAACTTTATGTTTTTATTGATTAAATTTAGAACTTATTATTTCATTTATTCTAGGGATAATGCCCAAGTACCCCCCCACTCAACCTATGCCCGAAATCTCAGAGACACACTTATACTATACTAAGGTCCTATTACCCCCCTGAACTTATTTTATTAATAATTTTTTACCCCTTTTTAGCTTACGTGGCACTATCTTGTGGACCCAATGATGGTTGACTTTTTTTTTCAAACTAGTGCCACGTAGGCTAAAAAGGGGTAGAAAATTACATATAAAATAAGTTTAGAGGGGTAATAGGACCTTAGTATAGCATAAGTGTGTCTCTGGGATTTCGGGCATAGGTTGAGGGGGTACTTGGGTATTTTCCCTTTATTCTATCTAGAAAAAAAAATATTTGGATAAAAAATCTCATAAATTCTTTATACTCATTTTAAGGAGTATATACTCCTTTTAATTTTTAAACATAAAATAGTATTATTATTAATCTTTATACTTTTTTTGAAAAAATGTGTATTGAAGATCTTAACTTTAAAATAGGATTATGATTCTACCCTTTAACTAATTAAAATATTATTAAAGAAATAATTAATAAAGCATTACTTAAATAATACTTATATAATATTAATCCATTATGTTTCTAGGTAGGATTAATTAGAGAAATGTTTAATTTATTTTTTATTCTAAAATAGGACTTGGTAGATGAAGTGTTTCGTAACAACAAAAGACAATAAATTATATTCGAAATATCCGTTAACATTAAAGAACAAAAATGACCTTTGAATTACCATACATCTTAATACGACACATATTTTTAGATTTTAGTAAGAAACTTTACATATTCCCAACTTTAAACAATCTAATTCTCATAGACGTTATGTATATCATCAATTTTTAAATGACTTTTACAATTTCAAACTTGTAACTATAAATACCAAAAAATTATCTTCAAAATCACTTTATATTAATGCATACACTTAGTTATTCCGATGTATAATTGTTGATGAATGATTATTGGTGGATGTAATTACACAGACACATTGTTCAACACAATTACTTTTTATTGATGCATACGCTTTGTTATTCTAATGTATAATTATTGATGGATAATTGTTGATGAATGTATTGTTCATCACATATGCAATAAAAAAGAGATAGATCTGTTTATGTTTTTTTTAGTTATTGAGGAAGTTCCTCTATTCTTATAAATTAGAACTATTTCTCTCTTTAATTTTTGTTATTTAAAAATTTTAGAATTCATTAGCTATTTTATTGTTTTTAGTCTACTCTATTTCATTTTATTTTCGAATTCATTAGCTAATTTGGTGTTACACTCTTTCTCTTTTGATTACTTAATTTTATGAATAACTATTTATACATATTGTAACTGTATTTAAATAATTTATAAATATTTATACTAAGTAGCCTGCAATACATATATATTTTCTATTCTGAAATTCAATCTTTTAAGTATGCATATATTTTGTAGTAATTACAATGGACAAACGTGCAACACACGTTTTCAAAATCTAGTATATATATATATATATATATATATATATATAGATATATATGAGTCCTTCCGGGGCTCATTTTAGAGAAACATTGTAAAATGTATTCCAAATTGTTGCAATAGTGTAATGTTTATTGTTCAATTATATCAAATAACCGTTGCAATATAAAGTTTGGTTGTCGTATTAAATGTCTATGGAGACGGCTATAGAGTGCTGCAATAATCTTATATATTTGTTGCACTAGATGAATGAATAACCGTTGGTATAAAACACTCTATGGTTACACTTTTATTGACCCGTTACAAAACCCGTTGCTATAGATCTATGGCCACGCGAGCTGATGTAACGCATGCAAAAATGTTGGAGTAGAGCTATGGCGACGGATACTCTATATATAACAACAGTTTTATCAATGATTCAATAGGCCCAATTTCTAGTAGTGAAAGCTATTACTCTTTTCTAAAACTAGCCCGAAGTTTCTTTGAAAATCTCAGTTTCATTCTTGTTTAAATGTGAAAACAATTCTTTTAAACCTCTTTGGGAGTACATAGTCTCCATATAATTCTTTGAAGAAATAAATTCAAGCTTCAATCTTTATTGAACTCAAAAATTAAGTCTTAAACAAAGGTGAAATGTTTGTAAAAGACTTATGAAAACTTGAAATGATTTTTCTTGTTTGACTCTTGATTTCTCTTAACTTAAATTCTTAACATCTCTAGAATTGACTCTTAACTAATCCTTGAATTGAATTATGGATTCAAGGAATTAGATTTGTATTTTGAAAGATCCCATAATGTTTAGGAATGATTCTAGATAGCTAAACATGAGAAAAATCTGGAAAATCAGAATTTAAAGGTGGATCCGCGTGCGGAGGCATAGTTTAATATTGGTTCTAAAAATGTCTTTTCAGGCAGAGCACCTCGAGTAAGCTCTGCGATGCGCAGAAGAATTTTTGAATCTGGGAATAGGTCGCGCTCCGCACTATGATGTCCAAATTTTGCTCGTCGAAATTTCTTATTCGTTTCTCTTCTCCAATTCACCAAAAATTGGTTCCTTTTTTTAAATACCTTTTAGATACAGATATCCAACAAATTTTCCTAAGATCCTAACCCGAAACAAATCCATAATGCTATGTAAGGAATTTAAACACTTAACAACTCGGGAAATTCAAGAACAATTAATGAATTCAAGAAAAAGGTATCCATATATAAATATTCTAATGATTTTAGGACGAATCCAAACTGAAATAGTATGCTTGGAATATGGGAGAGCGATCCCGACGTTATGAGAGCCTCATATGCCTGTTTGAAGCAAAATCCTTAGCGAAAACACCATTGTTCTTTGTTGATCTTGACGATTTTGCTCTATTTCCCTTCTTCTTTTCTCTTTTTCTTTGTCCTTAGCCATAGCGTTAAAATTCTAATTTTCTGAAACTGACCAAGTTCAGTTTTGACCAACTCATACAAAGTCAAAATTTCACAAATTAGAGTACCTCTAACTCATCCTGAGCTAAATGTTATGGTCGTTTTAAAATGACCAAAAGCGCCCTTTTAACTTAAACTAGATTTCCTCAGAGTTTCCAAAATTAACCATTTCAAGATTTTACACTTCCTTGTAGTTCTTTCTAGTTGCGAGATGTTACAATATCTACCGCTGGGGAATATTCTTCCTCGAGTGAGGTCACTCCTACTATTCTAAGGGTGGTAACTTTTAGTTCAAACACTAATCAAGCAAATGTAACAAATAACATACTTACTCATAATTTAGATAATACTAAGAAAAAAATTAGTACCTTAGTCTGCATCTTCTCTGGATTCAAAGAGGTATGGATATCTCCTTTTCATATCCTCCTCAGCATCCCAAGTAGATTTTTCAACTAATTGGTTCCTTCAAATGACTTTGATTGATGCAACTTTTTTTGTCCTCAATGTGCGAACTTGGAGATCTAAAATTTCAATTGGAATCTCTTCATAAGATAGACTATCGTTGATCCCAATATTTTCAATTGGTATGATGATTGAAGGATCGACCATGAACTTCTTCAACATAGAGATGTGAAACGCCGGATGAACTACTCCTAACTATTGGGGTAGCTCTAACTCATAAGCTACATTGTCAATCCCCTTTGCTACGCGATAAAGTCCAATATACTGGGGACTAAGTTTCTCCTTCTTATCAAACCTCATAACACCCTTCATAGGTGAAACTTTTAAATATACCCAATCATCTACATCGAACTCTAACGACCTCCTCCTAACATTAGTTTAGTATATTTGAAGACTGGTCCATTCGCAAGCTCTCTGTAATCCCATTACCTTCTCCATAGCCTGGTAACTAAATCTGGTCCTATCAACCTTGCTTTAACAACAACAAACCATCCAATAGGAGATATGCATATTCTCCTATAAAGATCTTCATAAGGAGTCATTTGGATGCTAGACTGGTAACTATGTTGTATGCAAACTGAGTGAGAGGTAGGGGCTCATCCCAATTCCCTTTAAAATCAATCACACAAACCCTCAACACATTATCTAAGGTATGAATAGTACGCTCTGCTTGCCCGTTAGTCTGAGGATGAAAGGGAGTACTCAAGTTCACTTTTGAACCCAAACCTTTATGAAAAAATTTCCAGAATTGTGCACCTCTATCTGAGATAATGGATACCGAAACTCCATAAAGTCTTACCACTTCTTGAATGTACAACTTAGCACAATCCTATGTTGAATGGATAGTCTTTACCGGCAAAAGGTAGGCAGAATTTGTCATTCAATCGATAATCACCCAAATAGAATTTTGCTGCCTGTGAGACCTTGGTAACCCTATGATGAAGTACATATTAATCATTTTCCACTTCCATTCCGGATATTCTATAGTATGAGCTAAACCTCCAGGCATTTGATGATCTACTTTAACTTATTGGCAATCCGGGCACATGGCAACAAACTCAACAATGCCTTTCTTCATGCCTTACCACCAATATACTTTCTCTCAAATCGCAGTACATCTTTGTGGAACCTGGATGAATGGAATACCTGGATCTATGAGCTTCCTCCATAATCCTCTCTTGGATTCCTCCACCAAAGGTACACACAATCTACCTTGATATCTCAATAAATCATCTCCCCATTAATCAAAAGCTAATACTCTTTTCTTATGAACATTTGATTTTAATTCAAGAAAAATGGGATCTTGGTCTTGATTTTCTTTCGCTTCTGACACTAATGACGATTTAGACCCATTCGTCACTACTAATCCTACTTCTGTGGAATCCATTAGTCGGACTCCTAATTTTGCAACTCTATGCACATCTATTGATAGTTCTTTCTTCTCTTCCTCAAGGTTGGTGGTATTACCCATAGACAACCTGCTTAAGGCATCAACAACCACATTAGCCTTACCTGGGTGGTAAAGAATGTGCATGTCATAATCATTGAGCATTATAACTACTTTCTTTGTCTAAGATTAAGCTCTCTTTGAGTGAACACATTGTGTAGGCTCTTGTGGTCAGTGAATACATCAACATGAACACTATACAAGTAGTGACATCATATCTTCAAGGCGAACACTACAGCAGCCATCTCTAAGTCATGGGTTGGATAATTCTTATCATAAACCTTCAACTATCTGGAGGAATAATCTATAACCTTGCCATTTTGCATTAACACACAACCCAAACCAACTCTAGATGCATCACAATACACCACAAAACCTTGAGTACCTTCCAATAAAGACAAAACTAGGTCAGTAGTAAACCTCTTGTTTAATTCTTGAAAGTTTTTCTCACAAGATTTAGACCATTTAAACTTGATTGTTTTCTGAGTCAACTTTGTTAAAGGAGACGTAATGGACGAGAAACCTTCCACAAATCTTCTATTGTAGCCAGCCAAACCCAAGAAATTCCTAATATTAGTTGGAGACACTAATTCAATTTTCTGAGTAACAACTCCAATACCATCACTTGAAACTCTGTGACCCGAAAAGTCAATAGACTTAAGACAAAACCCACACTTAGAAAACTTTGCATGAAACTCTCTATCCTTTAATGTCTAAAGAACTATTCTGAGATGACTAGCATGATCTTTCTCATTCCTTGAATAGATTAGCATGTCATCAGTGAAGATGATATCGATTCATAAGATCCACGAATGCTGCTTGTAAATTTTTCAAACCAAGCGACATGACTAAAAAGTCATAATGCCCATTTCTGGTTCTAAAAGCTGTCTTTGGAATATCACATTCCCTTACTCTTAATTGATGGTAGCCTTATCTGAGGTTAATTTTTGAGAAACAACAAGCACCCTGAAGCTGATCGAAAATATCATCAATCTTTGGAAGATGATATTTATCCTTGATGGTCACCTTGTTCAGTTGGAGGTAATATATACACATCCTAAGGGAACCATCTTTCTTTCTCATAAATAATACCGGAGCACCCCAAGGTGAGACATTTTATCGAATAAATCCTTTCTCTAAAAGGTCTTTAAATTATCTTTTAACTTTTTCAAATATATTGGGGCCATTTATATGGATAAATAGAGAGTAGGTTATGTATCTGGAAGAAGTTTATACCGTAGTCTAACTCTCTCTTGGAAGGGACTTGGCGTCGCTGTCGGGGAAAGTAGCTTTTATATTAACTTAAACTTATTACTAAAGTTTAGAAAATATTTTCTTAGTTTTACTTTTCTATTGTTTTTTATTCTTGCATAACTAACTTCCTTGTATTCCAAATACACGGAGAGGAAGAGAACCCTTGTTTCCCTACGACCACGAATTAGAGCGTATTTGAATCAAAACTTGGGTATTATTAACGATGATGATTTAAATCAGAACATCCCAGCTTTAGTTGTTGCTCATCGTCAGTAATTACCTGATGATCCTGGTGAAAATCAACAAACGGGACAAAATCCTGCTCCACGTCCTCAAGAATACTACAGAGGTTATGATAATATTGCAGACTCTGATGGGCCACTTGTCATGCCCCCTCTACCACAATGCCACACCTTTGTGGTAACTAGTAGTCTGATGCAAATTCTCATTGCTAGAGGTTTGTTTTCAGGGCTACCTTCTGAGGACCCACATGCCCATATTGATAAGGTAAGGTCAGTGTATAAAAGTTGTGTAGAGAGGCCTTATTAGAATTTGGATGTAATAGGGCTAAGAGTATTTCCTCTCTCACTGATGGGAGAGACTGCTATTTGGTTCACTGAGCTCCCTTATAACTCAATTTTCACTTGGAACCAACTAAGGATGTTTTGTTAGCACGTTACTACCCGGTCTCCAAGAAACTAAATCACAAAGACAGAGTGAACAACTTTGTGGCACTACCAGGAGAGTCAGCTAGCAGTTCTTGAAATAGATTCACTTCATTTTTTTGAAGTGTCCCCCATCACCGCATAGATGATGAGTCACTAAAGGAATACTTCTATCTGGGACAGGATGATAATAATAAAGCGGTATTGGATACTATAGCGGGTGGTTCTTATATGGAGTGTCCTTATGCCTAGATTTCTGAAAAGTTAGAGAAAATCTCTCGGAATAATAAAGCTTGGAGTACTAGGAAGTCATATATTGGAAGAAATACCTTCGCAGTGCAATCCACACACAACCCAGCCACAAATGAGATTCATGAAGAGATGGCTCAGATGAGAACTGAGCTTGGGTTGGTATTAAAACATATCACTGGGGTGCATAAAAGATAAATGCAGTGAACTTCTTGTCTAAACCACCACCACAACATGATGAATATTATTATGAGGATGATTACTATGTGGAAAATGAGCAGACGGGGGGTTTCCGACCGAATGCCCAAGTCTCAAATCAGGAGAATTGGCGCCAAGGTCAAAGAAACCAAGGTCGAAACTATGGTAACTATAATCGTGAGGGTAATTATGTCTGAGATGGAAATTATAATTGCTACAACAACATCAACAAGGGTAACTATGGTAACAGAAAAAAATAGGAATGAGCCCTATGTTCCTCCTCAAAATCGTGAAGTTGCTTCTAGGAAGGGTGGAGGTTGTATGGCGCGAGTTGAGGATATGTTGCACAACATGATGAGGAGGTTCGATGCTAGTGATGAGCACATTAAATATTTAAGGAGTAATTTAGCGGGTATTGGGAAAAAATTCGATACACATGCAATATCGATTAAGCAGCTTGAGTTGCAAATGGATCAATTATCAGCGACTTTGAGCACACAACAACCTGGCATTCTTCCTAGAAACATTGTCCAAAATCCAAAAAATGATGGACACTGTATGGAAATCACTACTCGGGGTGGTTAGCAAAATATTGACCCACCTATGCCGTCTAATGAGGAAAAGGTGATAAAAGATAAGGTAGAGGTTAGTGGTGAAGTAGAAGATAAAACTGGAAAATATGTTGAACTGCCAAAAAAGGTAACTCCCATGCCTAGACCACCCCCCCTTTCCTCAAAGATTAGTGAAAAAGACCGAGGATGGTAAATATTGGCGTTTTATAACAATGTTGAAGCCGCTTTCTATTAATGTCCCTTTAGTAGATTCTCTAGAACAAATGCCCGGTTATGCCAAGTTTATGAAAGATCTGGTTACAAAGAAAAGATCGGTCACTTTTGAGGATGATGGTAGAATGCAACATTGTAGAGCTATTGCTACAAGATCTCTAGTACAAAAGAAAGAAGATCCGTGTGCGTTCACTATTCCTTGTACAATCGGGTTATTACATTTTGCAGAAGCATTATGTGATCTGGGGCAAGCATGAATCTCATGCCCCTCTCAATTTACAAGAAAATGGGTTTGGGAGATCCAAATCCCACTGCAATGCGGCTACTAATAACTGACCGAACAGTAAAGAGGCCTACAGGGAAACTCCACGATGTGCTAGTAAAAGTGGAGTCGTTCATATTTCTGACAGATTTTGTTATTCTTGATTATGAAGTTGATTTTGAAGTGCCTATCATTTTTGGGAGGCCATTCCTTGCTACGGATAGAGCCTTAGTTGATATGGAAAAGGGGAAGATGAAATTTCGATTGAATAATGAAGAAGTGACCTTCAAAATTTGTAGGTTCATGAGGCAGGCTGGTGAGCTCCAATCGGTATCTGCTATATCCTACAAAGAAAAGATGAAGAATTACCATGACCTTAAAATTTAAAAATGAGAGTTTATGGTTGGGGATTTCATAATTTTATACAATTCTAGGTTGCACTTGTTTCCGGGCAAGCTCAAGTCCAAATGGAATGACCCTTACTTGATTACCCAACTATTCCCTCATAGAGAAGTTGAGTTGGAAACCAAGGAGGGTGTGCGGTTTAAGGTGAATAGACAACAAATAAAAATCTATTTTGGGCATCTCCAACGGTGTGTCCTGCACAACCTTTATGGTTGTCAAAGACCCTATTCTCTAAGGGTCTCAAACTTTTTCTAAGTGTCCTCTGACGGATATCTATGTCGGTCCATCGTGGGTACGATGATTCTTCCTGCACAACCGTCATGGTTGTCAGAGACCCTTGTCTTAAGGGTCTCCATTTTTTAAGTGTTGACTAACAGACATCTATGATGGACCGTCGTACCCCTGACGGTCCATCCTGCACAACCGTCATGGTTGTCAGAGACCCTTGTCCTAAGTGTCTACATTTTTTTCTAAGTGTCCACTAACGGTTATCTACGATGGACCGTCGTACCCTCGAAGGTCCGTCCAGCACAACCATCATGACGGTCAGAGACCCCTTTCCAAAGGTTCTCCATACTTTTTCTAAGTTCCCTACGACGGACATCGATGATGGACCGTCATTATCACGACGGTCCGTCCTGCTTATCCGTCATAATTATCAGAGACTTTCCTTCTAAGGGTCTTCGAATAAACATTGTTGAAGTAATACATGACGGACCCCACGACGGTCCGTCATACTCACGGCGGGACGTCACCTGGTCCATCGTGTTTCACTGCTACTACAGAGATGTCATTACAACTTTGCTCTTATGTGTATTTTGTCTTGTTTTTGCTTGTCTTGTTTGCTCTTTCTAGTACTAATAGTGATTCTTTACATGTACTATCTCTAATGGCAGCAAAACAATATAAAGTTTACACACATGGGCTTTCAAAGTCTATCGCCCTGTCTGCCCTACTGGTTATAGGCTCTGATAGTGCAACCAGAGCTACGCCCAAAATGGTAGCGTTCAGTGTAGTCACTGCCTCCCAGTCTGATGAGGAGTGCACACTGATCGGCACACCTTCTGGGTCTGCTACACAAGAAAAAAGGGTGTCTGGTTCCTTAGGAGTTTTGTGGTCGGAGGAAGCCTCCGGGTTCGCAGAAGTCTCAACACCTGCAACGGCTACACAACCTGTCTCGTCTGATGAGACTGACAGTCGTGATTCCACTCCAGGACCACCGCTTAGAGTTCCCGCCCTGGTTGCCGACTAGCCAAACGGTGGTGTGTTGATGGCAATACCAAGTGTTTTCAAATGCCAAAATTCTAAATGATAAAGACGTCATGACACGAACCCTTACACTAGAGAGGTGGGTCCTTACGGGAAGTCTTCGCACCATGCCAAATATCCACACTCTCTTCACCAGACACCGACTAGAGTGGACCACTCGTTCTTTGCTCCGCTATAGTGAGGAGTTGGTCTGAGAGATTTACACCTCTTATGTGGCTACTTTCTGATCACATATCGATAGGCGGGTTGTCCCTGCCAAACAGGCCCCACTTGAGCACGTCAGATTACGCAGCATATATGTTGACATCTCCCTGCCATCCATCCGCCTGTATCTGTATGGCGAGGATGTTGATACCACCAGGACCCCTCTCACCGCCGAGTTCGACTACCGGTGGAAAATTATTAAAGAGGACCAATTCTGGTGTGAGCCATCGCTGAGAGAGACCACCAAGAGGTGGATGGCCCATCACTTATCCATTGATGAAGAGGCTGCCGACTGGGTAATGGAGCTACAGGGAGTCATCAGGAAGGCTAACTTGAACTTCACGGCTATGTTTCTATGGTTGATTGTCCGCACCTACCTCTCCCCCACGGCTGCAGATAATATAGTTACATGGGATCGTGCAAATTTGATGGCAGCGATGATGGTCGGGTTTGAGGTTGACTTCACTTGGCATCTTTAGGCGGTCATGCACAGGAGGCTTTCAAAGTCACCACTACTTACCCTTTTCCGTGCATGGTATTTTCATTATGCAGGTCTGCAGTGTGCTCATCTGGCACATTGATCAGTTCAAGACTCCGTAGGGCAATATTTATATCGGCCTCATTACAGATTAGGCCAATGATTTGGCTCCACACAGAGTGCCCAGTCCAGAGGTGCCTCCACTTGGTTAAAATCTTGCTGATACTGTAGCGCATGCTCGAACGGCTACATAGGCTACTTGAGCACCCACTGACACTACCCCGGTTGAGTCTATCCCGGGTAGTAGCACTTCCCAAAGCTCCTCTCGCTCAACCCCTTCCCACGCTCTGGTCCCGCTTGCTAGGGTCCAGAAACTATAAGCTCAGAGGACCACACTTCTGCATCATATACAGCCTTGGATGCAGAGGTCTATTTCTGAGGCGGAAGAGCGTTTGAAGCGTAAGATTGCACAAAACACAAAGAGGAAGATCGTGGATGTTCATCAGCGCTTAGACGCTTTTAAGTTACGGGTGCTAGCCCAGCCATCACCTACGATGGATGTGTCGACCTTTCAGGCTGCGGTTGAGATTTTGCGAGCATATCTTGATATGATCTTACAGGCTAGGGTGGCTGAGTCTGAGGCCGCTTCTGCCGAGCCTACTGAGGACACAATGTTGCTGCTTTATTCGTCACTTCTTAGATTCCACCATCTCCACCTCGAGAGCATGCCAAGAGGAGCAGGGGTCGAGAGAGGATGAGGCTAGCGCAAGAAAGAAGGAGAATCGTGAGATGAAGGCTGCGAGGAGAGCCTTGATTGGTGATGAGGAGGCATGTAAGATTAGGGTTGTTGAGTCAGCTGCAGGGGCATCTAGCTCCAGAGATGTGGAGACAGCAGGAGGCACGACTGATAGTGATGCTGTTGATGAGGACACTACTGAGGGTGTCCAGACTACACATGTAGTGGGTTCCAGGGAACCGGACCCACCAGGTTGCTGATCGCCAGCGCTTTGCGCCTCAGGTTTGCTCAACCAACCACTCTCGTATTTTTGTTTTTTATGCATTGGGGAAAATTTCACATCTTTTTGTTGGGTTTGGGGTAAATAGAAAGTGAGTTCTATGGTGAAGTCTGAGTAGCCCAATTCACGATCCTCTTTTGGGGTTTTCTTGCATGTGTTCTTTTCCCCCCCAAAAGTCTGATTACTTTTATTGTTAAACCTGCATGTTATATCTTGTGTACATAGTATAACTCAGATGCATTATGGCTAAAATAAATATGATATCCCGATATGAAAATCATGCATGATTAGGCATAGTTATTGATAATTGTGTGGCTCTAAACATGACATATAGATAAACTACTGCATGACCTTGAACCTAAGACTCGAACTAGGTGTCTAATAATCTGGGAATGTAATGAATGTCAAGTGAGTGTGAGGAGAATTCTAAGGATCCAAGCTAGAACCTGCGTGGTTAGTCTTGCTAAAAGTAAGCCAAAATGAACAATTAGGAAAGGATCATAGGCCTTTGTTCTAAATAGTCAATCTTGATCCAAAATAAAAAAAACAAATGAAGTTAATCCCGTATTGATCCAAATGATTAGAGCCTAAAAACAGATCTTTCTTTTTTCACCCGAACTGATCTTCTCTGGGAATAATGTGTTGGCCCTGGTCCCTTCTTTGACATGTACATCTCAGTTTATGCCAAAAGCATAAGTTGAGGGTTGCTAATGCAGAAAATAACCTATTCGTTGCCCTGACCCAACCGTGGGTTTTGTGAACCTTGACTCATGGAAAAGTCATGAGTTGAGGGTGTCTGTTATAAGGAATACTCTAGAAAGTGGGGTTGAAAGAATGAAGAGAAATAAATAACAAAATAGAAGTGACTAAAAAAAGAAAAGTCACTTACATATAAGGATAAGAAAGGGAAAACAGCAAGATACAAAGAAAATTAAAAAAATTAGGTGAAATAAAACAATAAAAATGTGGTACGTTTAGCCGATATGCCAAGGAGGGCAACAAGTCACTAAAGTATACCTAAATATACCCTACTTGACCCTGAGCCTATGTTACAAGCTAAGAAAGTCCTATCGTGATCCTAAGAGTTGTATGGCGAACTTAAACCAGTGAAAATAAGGGCAAGCTTATGGCAATATGTATGAATGAGTTGTTAATTTATTCTGAGAGTGAGTGTTGAAAAATAATCCTTATACTCAAACTTAAATTATTGTGTAAAAAATTAGGATGTTGTTTTGAAGTGAGGACACTAGTTGCAATACCAGAAATATTAGCACCTCGGTAAGAAATTGAAGAGGTTAGGTGTCAGTGTGTGGTTAGTCTGTGTCATGGTCTGATTCCACATAATTAAAGCCTAATACTGATAACATGCATAAACATTATGAGAATGATTGGGATTGATAGCCAAATGATTGCGAAAGCTAAAGTATGGATACTCTAGTACAAAGATTTTGTACTGAGTCATAGTGCGTCTCTTGAGGACAAACAACGAATTTAAGTTGAGGGTGTTGATGAACAGTGGTTTCACGGTACTTTAATGCTTTTTTCTTAAGTTTAGTGTGTCCAAAAGCCTTTTTGTATTGATTTTTATGTAAGTTTCTCCTTATTTGTAGGAAATCTGTCCAAAGATGAACGTGGATGTTTTTGGGCGAAAAATGCAGAAGAGACCACCTACGGAGCTTATGAAGGTCCGTCAAATTTGTGACGGTCCATAGGTGGCATCGTAGTGAGGAGAGAAGATGCTGAAGGAAGATGCAAAAGTCTGACCTAGTGTGGGATTACGAAAGTCCATGACGGACCTTCATAGCCACGACGGTCCGTCCTGCTGGTTCGTCGTAATGATGAGAGAGTATTCCAGTACCCAAAGTCCAAGAAGTTATAGTATTATGGAACGGAGACCCTCAATAGACCGTCGTGCTTGGAACTGTCCGTCATACCTATTCGTTGAAGGTAATGAAGAAAGCAGTAGAAGAATTTGTAAAGTATGGGACGACAGAGGCCATGACGGCCCGTCGTGACCACGACGGTCCGTCACGAGGTCCGTCGACTCAGATGCATTTTGACAGATTTTCAATAATTATAATCCTTCTTTTATTAGGTTTTTGTTTTATTATAAATAGTTCAAAAAAACTCGTTTTTAGGGTTGGACTTTTGATTAGACTGTGAGACTTTTCGTTATACTTTTAGACTTTTCAATAATTTTTAGTTCTCTTGTTCAAGTATTGAAGAATTAATTCAGTAATTGATATACTTTTTCTAGAATTGATTGTTGGTATTTTTGTTGATTAATCAAGTGAATTTCTTGATTTTATTTTTTCTTATTAAAGCAAGTGCATGAATTCTTTATATTAAATATATCAATAGTTTGATTATGACCATGGGTAACTAACCCCATAACTAGGGTTGTGCGAACCATGGGTGATTAATGAGGTAAAATATAACTAAAATAGCAATTCTAGAATAGTGTCTTGCATGTATTGATAATTCTTTCGTTTAGATGTCTTTTTAAAGGATGCCCAACGTTAGTTATTGCCTTAATACTACTTGCCGTACCAAGGAGGTAGATAATAGGAAAAGAATTATCAATATAGATTTAGTGTACACTATCTAATAGGCTAGTGTCGGTTGGTACGAGGTAATAACTTAGTGAAATATCGAATACAATGCTTAATATGAGGTAAAGGTAAGGGTTAGAATAGAAACACACGCAGCCGGACCAAGGTGCGGAGTGAAATTGTCTAGATGTCGGACCAAGGATTTAGAGAGACATAACTTACCAATTTACATGCAAGATACTAGTAAAGAATTGTTATAGTTAGAATTATCAAGTTTGGAACTTGTGGGGAACACTTAAGTCCTAGTTATTTTTATTCATTGATTAAGCTCCCAGATTTTAATCGGTTAGTTGTTTACTTTAACTGAATTAATTATGTTCATTAATTTAGAAATAAAAAGTCCCCTTTTTGTCTTTTGCTTTCTAAGGAAATAGTTGACTAAATAATAGAATAAAGTTAAGTCTGAACTATTTTCCTCGTAGGATCGATCCCGACCTCATTAGTTGGGTTCTTTATTTGATACGACCACTTTACTTCTTATTTGAGAAGTAAGTTTGAGCATATCAGGACTTTGGGAAGATCATCTGAAAAGACTTTTGGAAATTCTTCTACTATTGGAACTGACTGAAAAAGATTACCTCAACACTTGATTCAAATACTCGTACTAAGTGGTAGACACGCCCCTTAGAAACTAACTTCCTCGCCTTAAGGTACAAAATAAAACGACCCTTAGGCACTGTTGAACTGCTTTTCCACTCTAAGACTGGCTCATTTGAAAACTGAAACTTAACTACTCGAGGTATTCAATGAAGTGAGGCATAACAAGAATGAATCAAATCCATACAAAAAATGACATAAAATTCTATCATGTCTAATTCAATTAAATCAGCCATGGTTCTCTTGTGATTGACGGAAACTGGACAATCATGATAGACTCTTTTTTCTTGAATGGACTCACCAATAGGTGTTGAAATACTTAATAGTTCACTAAGATGCTCAGTAATAACATTAAAGTTAATAACAACATATGAAGTTACAAAAGATAAACTTTGTCCAAGGTCTAACAATGCATAAACAGTATAGTCAAAGACTTTATTCATACCAGTGACAACATCTAGCGAATCCTCTTTCTCTTGGCGATTGTTGAGATCATACAAGAGGTTTTCTCCTCCACCAATACCGAAAGTAGCTCCCCTAGGTACAGCCCTGTCTGGTAGAGCAACTGATGAAGATTGGGCTCTATTGGTTCCATTACAACTTCCATGATTATTCTTTGTACACTATCTCATGAAATATGTGGTCTGACCATACTTGAAACAACTAGTGGATCCCTTATGACAAACACTAGAATGGTTTCTACAACACTTGGTGCAGGCAGGTTGCCTGCTAACCCCTTGTGCCACACTACTGTATGAATATACAGGTCTAACTCTGGAAATCTGACCAAATTACTCACCCTTGTTCTTAGGTGCAGGTGCTCTAGCGGATTGATGGAGCAGGACCCTTTTCTTTATGTTGGAAGGATGACCGGTTGGCATTATTTTATAGTTGCCCTTACTCATTCACTGTCTTAGCTTTCTTGTTTTTGAAATCTTCTTTGTCTATTAGTTTTTCCTCCTCTAGATGTTGCACATTGATCATCAACCTCAAAATGTCCATTTCTCGAATAAGCATTGCTTCGAGGCCCTATTTGCTTGAAAAGGGGCCCAATACAATAGCAAACAAACTCATCCTACTCTTCATGTCCTTAAAAATTTCGGAGCATAACGAGATATTTGGGTGAATTTAAACCCATACTTATGCACACTTATAGAATCCTACTAAAGTTTGAGGAACTCATGTACCTTGGCCTCTATCAGTTCTCGAGAAAAGAAATGCCCCAAGAAGGCCTCTTCAAAACAAGCTCAACTAACAGGTGGTGCATCTTCCTCTCTACCCTCTTTCTATTTATCAAACCAAGTTCTAACAATACCCTTGAGTTGATAAGTTGCTAGCTTAAATATCTCAGTATCAAAAACATTTACACCTCGAACACCTTTTGAGTTCCTCATTGAAGTTCTCTGGATCATCAGTAGTGCTCAAACCATTAAATCTTGGGGGATTCATCCTGAAGAATTCCCGAATCCTCGAAATGTCATCCCCTTCTTGTCGAGCTCCTTTTTGTTGACCAACCTGCTTAGTCACAGTTTGACACAACATCACGGAACTCAGCGTTGGTAATTTCCCCTTGAGGTTGCATTTCAGGTGCATTGGGTAACTCTTGTTCCTATCATTCAATATTCCTCCTAACCGGACTACCTCTTGCTTCTCTTCATGGGGACATGATTATCTGAAAAACACACAAACAAGTTTCTCTAACGCACGAAAGGAATATGAAAGAATGGAATTTTTTTTTAAAATGTCGCAGCCTCCTTGTGGCGCTTCACAACGATAACTAGGACTCTACAAACATGGCATCGTAGACTCCCTTGGAATCTTGAATCTTATGCTTTCATACGAAGTTTGTCATGCCCCGGGCCTAAAACCTAGGAAGGATTGGCAATCAATTGCCATTGTTGTCCTATAGCAAACCCTTGGACCGACTTACTTAACTCGTTAGAAGACAACAATCACACATATATTTATATTATCTAAACTGAATAATAAAATAACTAGGAATGTCTTAAATATTTATACATTCAACTTTCCCGAACTGGTAACCCTAGTCTTTAATATAAGAATGAAAGTGTAATGACTACTAGAATACAAAATTGTCTATGAATCCTTTAAATTGACTGCGATGGATGTTGGGACAAACCCTAGAACATCCTATTGAACGAAATAGAAAGCAATAAAAGATGTCATTAGGTGTAGGCGCTTTCAAGAGGTGGAATCTTCTAGTTCTTCCTATTTGACCCGAAACCGATCGATCTAGCCATGAGCAGGTTGAAGAGAGCTCTAAATACACAATAAAAGGAGTCATCTGGAGTGCAAAAAGGCTTACCAATTGACTATAGAATGTTCAACTGGATCAACGATGCGTCGGATGTCGATCATCATTACCTGCGTCTGCATCATAATATCATGTAGGCCAACTGACCTTTTTACATTGAATTCACGAGTATGCGAGTTGGATTGCTAAACAATACAACTATGCTAGATAGGAGAATCTGAAAAACTTATTTGTCTCAACTCAACTTTGGAAGACTGAACTCATTTTAATATAAAGCAATTTCAAATAGGTGGAATATAAGGAACAGTTGTTGAAAACATGATGTCAACTTTGTATCTATGCAAAGATACAATATAACTGTGAGATTTATGTAAAATACAAATAACTGTGTATATAAAATACATTTAACTTCTATGTGAGTTTTTCTAAATGATAACCATTGCATAAGAGCTATAGTGATAATACAATAATCTACCTCACGCTGGCAACACATCCTATACCCGGCCAAAGGTATAAGATCTGAACTGCCTAATGGATCCACTAGTCTATTATGAAAAAAGTTCATCTAAAAAGTATGACCATATTCTACCCATGGTGACTTCATGATTTTATGGAGATGTGAGTTCTCTGAACTCATGCTCGTCCCCAAGTTGGTGCAGAATAGTACTCTCAAAATGTACTAACTCATATGTTATCAAAACATACTGCTTCTGGGATTTGAGATTAGTGCTAAGAAAGGTAGCTCATAGGCTATCTTGGAAATCTCAGTTTCCAAAGCTATCACTCTTTTCTGAAACTATTCCATACTCTTGTTAGAAAACTCATTATCCATTCTATTTAAATGTGAAAACATTTTATACTTTTGTGGAAATACTTAGTCCCCATATACTGCTTTTTGAAGAAAAGACTTTACATTACTCTCTACTTAACCCAAACTAAAGTCTTATAACGTCATTTGAAACATTTTTGAAAGACTTATGAAACTGGAAATGAACTTCTTCTCCTTATCTTTACTCTTTACTCAACGTGATCTTTAAGTCTTAAAAGAAGTATATAAGAATTTGTAAAAGACTTTTTTAAAGGGCTCTATGAACTTTGTAGACTTGGCTCTAAACTTTCCTTGAATTTGACATTATAGATTAAAGGTTGTAATTAATATTTATAGAGGATTTCTATAAGATTAGAAGTCATTTATAGTAGTTGGGATCATTAGGAAGTATTAAAACACTATAGAAAGGCTTATTCAGACTTAATAAAAAAAACTGAATGAAGGACGCCGATTCAGACGTGTTCTGGGCGCGCCGCGCCAGGACTCAAGTTTAGAGGCCTCATACTGGAGACCTTTAGGCGCACCACCCCTGGTTCTTAGGCGCATATGGGGCGGTCCCCGCCTGGCCTTACCCAAGTGACGTCAGACGAATTTCTCAACAAGTTTTATGACCTTAAATCATTTCTTTTCATTTATTTTCACAAATTTACTTCAATTTTGGGTACCCACATCATTTTTACAAGGATATAACCTGATGAATTCAAGAACAACACTTGGATCATCAAGGAAATCCTAAATCTCAACTCATGTTCAAGAACGAAATCAATTCAAGAACATTTAAAATTTAATCCTTTTAGAATGAAATCACATTTAATAAATCATGTTCGGCACATGGTTGAGTGAACCCAACATTAAGATAGATCCACATACATTTTTAGGGATCACCCTTGATGAACTCCACAAGTTAATTCGACGATCTTGACGAATCTTTCCCTTCTTGTTCTTCTTCTTCTCCTTTCTACTTAGCCCTAGCGTGGAAATTCCAAACTTCTAAAACTGACTATGTTCTGAGTCGACCCCTATTAAACTGTTGTGAAAAGACTAACATACCCTTTAAAATTCATGGATTAAGACATTTCCTTAATCTGACAACCCAATTTGCAAAGGGAATAACTCACTCATACAAAGATGAAGTCGCGCAGACTAAGCAACGTTGGAAAGATCGTTCTAAGAGCTATCCATACATGTCTATTGTTTCACCTAACTCATCCTGATCTAGAAGTTATGGTTGTTTGAAGTTGATCAAAAATTCACTTTTAACTTAATTTTCCAGATTTCCTTATACTGAATCTAGTATATAAACCAAAAAAGAGGTGAGTCAACTATAGAAGGAAAGACCACAGTAACTAAAATATGAAAAACTTAGATCTAGAAAAAAGAGAATGGAGAAGAAGAGTTTGAGGTTTTGAGAGAGTTTAGAGGTTTTCGATCAATCTTTGATTAGAAATCCAATGTCGATTTTTTGTTTGATTTCCATAGACAATTGAGGTTTAAGTTCAAATCTTATTTTAATATTCCCACTTATCCTTTATTAAAAATATATAAAGTTATTTATTTGTGTGTGAATGTGCAACAGAGTTGTCAACTAAAAGAATCAGTTAATCTCTTCATATGACCTATGAAAAAGAACTCTATTTGTTTTCTTTGAAATTTGTCGGGCCTGTTATTAATAACTCTATTGAAAAAATAAACATAAAAGAAAAATAATTTGGGCCTAAAGCCCAAATTAAAGCAATATTACATGGATATAGGAGACTAACCCACCCGATCTGCTCCCTCTCTTTTAAATATCTCCCTTAAGATTATGGTTTTTACTTCCGCCCACACTCTTCATTTTTCCAAACGGCCTTCACATCTATACAATGCTCGCACTATGATTGAACAATAAACTCCACCTCCTCATTTTACATATCATCAATATTTTAAAATTGACCATCCTCCTTCCTTGTCCATAAGGTAGCAATATAAAATAATCTTTTCTCTATGTTTTTCTGTTTTTTCTATTTCATGAAATTGACCTTTTGCCCTTAGTAGTTATCTGTGGTACAATGGCTTGTGCTCTTGATGTTTTGTAATTGGAAACAATCTACGGGATGAAAAAGAAATTTGTTAATTGTTTCATTTACTTTTTGGCATTCTTAACTATTATTATTTCTTATGAAAATGAAGAAGTGTTTGTTGTGTTGACATAGTTGTTATCAATGGGTGTTAAAGTTGGATTTATAAATTATTTTTGAATGAGATGAAAAGGCTTTGCTCCTGAGTTCACTTTCATACATTGAGATTCATCATGTGTAGTAATTGATGCGTTGTCTGATTTAAATTATGTTTAGGTTGGCTTCTTTGTGTGCAATGATCTGAGAAATAAAAAGAGTTAGATTCTGATTTTCTAAAATTGATTTATCATTGGAGAAATAAGTCTTGAATAAAACTTAATTTATTTCACAAATAAGAGTTCTCCTATGGATATACTAGTGTATTCCATTTGGGTTCAGGGGTATAATTTCAAAGCATGGATAGTTTTTTTTTGTGGGGGGAGGGGGGGGGGGGCTAGAGCTATGTTTTAGGACCTATTAATAAATGTTAGAAGAGTTATATGTGATATGGTTCTTCTATTTTTGATGATCGGAGACGTTAAATGGAACAAACATCAAAGCATTCCGACAAACTTCGTCTGCCCAAGAATAGAGGCTTTTGGTGGTTTTAAGGGACATGTGGTACATGGATTTTTCATGATTTTGGTGGAGATACTATGGTTGAAGATGTTGAAGTTTTCTTCCTTTCTTTTAAGTATGGCCTAAAATAGAGGATCTATTGCATTCGCTTCTTGGTTGTACTAGGCTATATCTTATTTAGAGAAAAAGAGGTAGATCAGAAGAAGGGAAGTAAAAAGAAAAAGAAAAAGGCTGATCTCAAGGAAGTATTTTGGGTGAGGAAATAATATTCTTCTCATAAAAGAGAAAATTTTATGATTTGTTGGCGGATTCTATGTCTCAAGACCCTCAAAATCAAAATAAGATATACGCCAGGCTTAGGTACAAATAGATGGATTGGATTAAGACCTATCTTTTGTTCTCCTCTCATCAAAAGAAAAGGTGGTTTCCTAAATATTTACGCTAAATATCAGGAATCCAAAAAATGTTATAAAAACTACAAACACAACAAAATTAAAAGAAAGGAACAACTGAGTCAAGATAGAATTATTGAAGTTCTTAATTTTATCAAGAAGTGCTCTTGTAGTTCTTGAGATAGAAAAAAAGGCAATTCAAGATGCACAACTACTTAAACATGAGATCCCTAAAATTATTCCATTTAAGTTTATTTATTACTTTCATTGGTTATTTATATTGCTAAGGATCAAGATACATAGATTGATTCAATCATTTATTTAAAAAAAAGTCATACAAGAAAGGAAATACAATTGATGAATTCAGTATAACATAAATGAAACTTTTCGGAACCATTCTAATTATCAATAATCAGTTTTTCATCAATTATTCTTTAGTTATTTTGATACTTTTTTGTTGAGAAGTACGTCAATATTTAATAATATTACTACCATTCTTATTTGTATGGTAAAGATTATCAAATACTATTTTAATTACTTGTTTGATGTATATTGTGTGATATTTTTATAATTGTATTAGTTGAAGTGGGTTCATGTACTTCTTTTATATGAAAATTAACTAATGAACAATTAATTAATCTAGAGACTCTTTACTTTTATTTTCATGCATTACATTATGTGTTTACTTTAATAAAATTTCTACTTTTGTTAAGAGAAGAATGAGAGAAACAACGAAAACATCTTAGATATTGTAGGTTTTGTTTTATCTCCTTAATTTCTATAATTGAAACAAAAAATATTTATATGTTGTTCAAATTGATAAACATATTTAAAAACACCATGAAAAGTACAAATCCCTCCGTTTAAAAAAGGATGACCTAGTTTGACTTGGAACGGAGTTTAAGAAAAAAAAACTTTTTAATCTTGTGGTTCTAAATTAAAGTTACGTTAAATGTATCAAAATGCCCTTTAATCTTATGGTCTTAAACATGTCATGTGGAAAGTTAAAGTAAAAATATTGCCAAAAAGGAAGGTTAAAATATTGCCAAAAAGGAAAAGGTTCATTCTTTTTTAAACAGACTAAAAAGGAAATAGGGTCATTCTTTTTAAAAGGGAAGGAGTATATATAATTAACAATAATTAACTATTCACTAAATATTAAAATTATTTGAAAATATTATGATCAAAAAGGATATTCCTTGAATGTCCAAGTTAGTAGTAACTCATAAAAACAACGTATTAAATCTTATGTTCATGTATTAAAGGAAAACATTATAAAAATCAAAGATATGTAGATTTTCTTTTCTCTCTTTAATTTTCATTAATGCAGTAGTAAGAATCAATATGTGTTGTTCCGCTATACCATCAATATGATTTTAATAATACCTTGTGGATGTAAGTAAAAACAAGTTTGATAATAAGCCTTCCAAATGTTCCCTCACTTACTCGCTCACTTTTTCTTGCTTCTTCTGCAGATTAATTATAGTTTATGTACAAATAGAACCATCTAATGTATTGTTGTTAATTTGGCTGCCAAACTACACAATCTGCTAAATAGCTTAGTATTCATGTCTCCAAATTGTTTCTGACTAGAAGAAAACATACCAGCAGAAGATGTTGCAGTCACAGTCGATCCTTCGACACTAGTTGATAACTTGTTAGCTAGTAGAGTCTTTACTACGTTTGCAATAAGTACCGGTGTTAAATAGGCTCTTTCTTGATTTAGTGCTGCAATATTTGTTGGAGTGTATATAAGATGCAGGGTGTGCTGCAATATTAATTGGTTTTACATAATTTATGGGGTATGCATCAGATAGAGAGCCATATTTTCTGAAAAGGAAAATTGAGATATTTTTGTGTAACATGATTATAAGTCATTCGTGAGACCTTTTTCATGGATTGATGGAATCATATGCAACTTGATAGTAAGTTATTTGTGGTGCATCGACTTATTCAGGTTTATTGGACTCTGGTGGCAATAAAGAAAATTTGCACATGGTGTGGTTCTATTTAGTGACATACAGGGATACAATTGACCGAAACCCTACCCAAAGTCACAAACAACCCGTACCCGCAATGAGTGACACCCATACTAACCTTCTAGTGAGATAAGCAACTTCCAACTAGCCTGTAAATTAGAAACAAACTAAACAACTAAGAGAACAATATAACACAATAAAACCATAAAAAAAATCTATTGTTATTAGTAAGTCTGGAAGCGTAATCGATAAATCTCGCTTACCGGTCCAGTCCATCCCGGTCCGGTTCGGTACCGGTTAGTCGCGGTATAGATTGGTTCAATCCAGTTCCGGGAAAAGTAATGGAACGGAAACTGGATTTACTGGTCCCTCTCGGTTCCAAAAATTACCGGTCTATTACAGGTCCAGTCCGGTCAATTATTTATTTCTTTATTTATTTTAAATCTATCCGTTTATAGCTGTTGGGTAAAGTCTAGTGGGCACCTCAACGGCTATTTAACCCAAATTTCAGCCATTTACACGCCTACCCCTTCCCAAACTTTTTTAATACCCTAATGTTTTAAAAATTACACTTTAACCCATTTTTTACTTATAAATACCATTATATTTTATTCTTTTAAATCACAAAATCATCTATTCATCTTCAACTCTCTCAACTCTCTACTCTCTAATCTCTAATTCTCTAATATATAATAATCTTAAATTCCGGTGTTGCCTTATTTGGTCTTTGGAAATTGGATTTGGAGCTTCAAAATTCATGTTTCAACTTGTACGTTTGGCTTTCGACGGTCATAAACGTCTACTTTTTAAGTAGACATTCGGTACACTCGTTCCAACTTTTATGTTATATTTCATTTATATTTAACAAATTATTTATTTATTTTGTGATTTATTATTTGCATTACATTTTTCATATTATATATAATCTCACGTTTAATATTTTAATATAGATTTCGGTAAAAATATTGTTCAAAAAGGAAAGGGTAAAAAAAGTGCATTAGAGATGTTGATGATACGGTTTTTAATATTAATAGTAATTCAGGATTTGATCCTTATCATGAACATTTAAAACATTGCTTTGATAATTTTGATGACGATTTGCCTTGTTATAATGATAATGATAATGATATTGATAATTACACTTATACGCCTACTTTTGATGATGATGATGATGAAATTGAGCCACCTACGTCTACTAATACTCTAGTCCCTCTCCCTTTTGTTGTCCTACCCTTGTTCCCCGCGTACATCCTAGGCCTAAGGTAGAACGTGCTATTTATCGATTGTTTGGAAATTTATTACACAAAATGAAGAAAAAACACAAGCTATTTGTAATAAATGTAAACATATCTTAAATCATAAAACTGTTGGTAAATGTAGTGGGACGGTACATTTGAGTAGTCATTTAATGTCTTGTTGTAAAAATGATTTTTTGCATGCTAAAGCTGTAGCGGAAGCTAAAAAAAGGTACCCCCATTCCTGAAAATGTAGAAGTAGGCGGCTCTAACATGGTACAAACACAATTAAATCCGTGTAATGTTTCTGGCTCTAGTTTACCATTTTCATATAGTAGAGAAAAAGGATCTTGAAGAACAAGCTAAAATGATATGTGTTATGGGTTTGCCATTTAGTTTTGCTGAAAATCCGGGTTTTATACATTATATTCAAATTGTATATAATCCAAATTTTAAATGTTTTGCTAGAAATTCAATAAAAATGGATGTATTTGATTATCATGCACAACATTTTCAATATCTTCGTTATTTATTTTATTATAATACTTGTAAAATAGCTATTACTTCTGATATGGTTCGTAGTGTAAAAGGTAATGATTATTTTACTGTTACTGCACATTGAATTGATGAAAATTGTCATGTCATTTTATATTTAAATGTCAAGTTAAGTCTAGGCGTAAAGATTTTCAAAATCGCAGTTTTGAAAATAATCTTCCACCTAGAAAAATTCCAAAAACAGTCACTACTAGATGGAATACTTTATATGAAATGCTTGTAGTCGCTTATGAATATAGAATACCCTTACAAATGGATTGAAATGCTCATAGTTCTGATATGACATATAGACTAGATGATAGTGATTGACGTGATATAAATGAACTTATAGATTTCCTAAAAGTTTTTAACTTAACTACAAAAAGAATATCTTTACTTTATATTCCATCAATTTGTACTGTTTTTCATGATATTTGTACGATTTTTTCTAAATTATATAAGTTTAAAAATAAACCAAGATTTCAACAAACCATTGAAAAATGATTCTAAAATATAAAAAATATTATATTCCTATTCCTCAAATTTATTTAACTACATGTTTGTTAAACCCTCAGTATAAAGATGTAGGTGCATAAAAAATGGTTGAAAAAATGTATTTTAACTTAGATATTAATGATGCATTAGAAGAAATTCCTAGTTGTCTACAAGTCAAAGATAGCATAAAAATTGAAGCTAGAAAATTGTATGATTTATATAATGATAATATAAATTTATCAAGGGAAAATGAACCTCAAAGGTCTAGGAGTAGATTTGATGAAGATTATATTGATGCTTATTTAAAGGATTATCTTGAACTTTCTCACGATAATAAAAATGATTTTGATGCTTATGTTAATAAAAATACATAAACTACTAAAGATATTCTAGCATGATGGAGAAATCGCGGCAAAGGATTTCCAAAACTACAATCGATGGATCGAGATATATTAGTAATGTAAGTGCCGTCAGTAGCTTCGGACGACGTCTTTAGTGCAGCAAGGTTTCAACTTGGAGAACATAGACATTCACTAGCAGCTGACAGCTTTGAGATATCAGTATTATTTCGAGATTGGGTTAATGCCGAGAGAAGAAATTTGGGTTGTGAACCACTACAGATAAAATTTCAAGATGATGTTATGAAGTAATGCAGGATTATAGTGACGACGGGATTGAAACAATGGAAGATCTTTCTATTCAACCCATTCTCGAACATGTTACTAAATAAATGTGAAATGATTTACGAAGGGATTTATATGGTGGCACCAACTATTAGTAAAAGTATGATTATTCGAGATTTAATTCAAACAGAACCCTTCTTAAAAGGTGGTTGTGTAGATTAAATCTTTTAATACTCTACTATTATTTTAATAAATGTAATTGTAATATCAAATAAATATTAATAAAAATATAGGCTATTCGCCTTATTTGTTTTTTAATATTGTTGTATTAAATTTAATTTCTAATATTGTCAATTTTTAATTTTGTAACTTTAAAGTTTGAATTTAAAAATTTCAAACTTTAAGAGTTTGAAATTTAAATTTTATAACTTTAAAATTTCCAAACTTTAAAAGTTTGAATTTAAAAAGTTCAAACTTTAAAAGTTTTGAAATTTAAGTTTTATTACTTTAAAGTTTGAATTAAAACTTCCAAACATTAAAATTTATAATATTTAAATTTCAAACTTTTAAAGTTTGAAAATTTTAAATTTATACTTTAAATTTTGAATTTAAAAATTTCAAACTTTACGAGTTTGAAATTTAAATTTTATAACTTTAAAGTTTGAAAATTTAATTTTTTTTGACTTTTAAAGTTTGAAATTAAATTTTTAATTTTTTAATTATTATAATAAAAATTATATTCAAGAAGAAAAATTAAATCTTTAAGTTTTAAATAATTTTTTTTAATAACAGTCCGTCCCGGTTACCAGTTCTCTTCCGGACCGGGACGAAACACGAAAAAATTTACCGATTTACCAGTCCGATCCTGTCCCGATTTCGGAACGGTACCGGCTCCGTCCCGGTTCCGAAACTTACCGGTCCGGTTCACCCAGTTTCGGTACAGCCGCTAGTCATAGTTATAAGACAACATCGTGGAAATAACCCCTTAGAAACTAAAAGTGGTTGTACCAAAACTCTAAATAGTCATGTATAGGGTATGCAACCGCTAAAGTAAAAAAAAAAATCTACAAATGTCTGATTTTGAAAAGATGGACAAAGGTGAAGAGAACAATCTATAGAAGCCCGGAAGAATTAGCTCACTACTTTATTCAAATGTCACTTTTCTCAAAATTGAGGTATCGAAGTAGCCACCTTAATATACCTTACACTCAACAAAAAAAGAGCATGTGCATTTTTAGTACATAACCATCATATACTGATAAGACCATGGGCTAGTCCCATAATATGATAATAAACATGAAAAAAAATAAAATAATATAGGTCAACATATATAGTCATCAACGACACAGACACAACCATATATCTTGACGTAACAAACAAATGAAATGTGTCCCACATGATCTGAACAAAACATATCAGTTCTCTTTTGGAACCTATACACAAACTATTAGTCTACCATATTGGTGACTGAGCCAACTGTTATGAAATTTCATACCAGGTGTAATACTCGAGCCAACCATTAGTGAACTTGTTCCAGTGTTGTACTTTAGCCAATCAGCAATCACAAACAACATGCACAATCAGAATCACAATGAACAACCACACTTGAAACAAGAAGTAAATTAAACTTGTTCATTGCAAGAGATTATCAACATGATTTCATTTCACATTAACTTCTTATGTTTCCCCAACATGCATTGTACATGTAATTATATAAAAACAGTTAATTACATGCACACATTACATAATTTGGAAAACTAACAATCAACTACATCGAATAAGAACTTGGAAACTTGAAAGAGCTCGAACTTTCACGTTGTTATGAATTTTGAGTGTTTCTTGATCTAAATCAATTCTAAAAAATAACACAATCAATATATAACACCTAAAAATGCTCGAATTATACTCAAATCCTAAACCCCTGGCTATCCTTGTGATCATTTAACCCAAACAAAAGTTTTTCTACCACTAATTCTAGTTAAAACTCTCCTTAAGATAGCCAAAATTGAGTTACTATGTTAGGAGGAATAATGAGATTACCTTTACCAAAAAAGGCCTTAGGTTGCCTTTTTTTTTTTCAAAAATGAAGTTACAGAATGATGAGCTGTTTATGGACTTTTCATACATTAATTCACGATGAAACCGCTAGAATGCTGACCAGCCCTATATAATGGCCTTCATAGAGGAGTTCCACTGATTTAGAGGCTTACACGGAGAAAAAAACTCAGAGTTCTTCCCTAAGTTCCCCATTTTGCAACACACCCTCAAACCTTGACATTCTAAATTAATCCTTTCCTGCCATGTTAAATATTAGGAGTTCTAAGCATCGGAATTCACTTCTAAAAATCCCTATAGACTCCCTAATTTCATAGATAAAATATTATCCAAACCATCCTTGGACATTATATAGAATCCTTTTACAGATAGTTTTTTTGGTAAATAAACTGTAAATATATTACCTCAGCAAACAGAGAAATAACAATCTAAAGAGAACACTTTTTTCCAACCCCCTTCTAGGAAGGTTATTGGACTGCTAGTGCCTCAGTACGTAACTATACATTGCCTCATTTCTATTCTTCTAGCATCTGTATTAAATTCCTACAACTATAAGCTCTTTTTGTTCTCTTTTGGCAGCCTATTCTTTTAGCACCTGTTTTTTTATTTGGTTGCTCACCTCTATAGCTTGAAACAGCAAATTCTTGAAGTGCTTGCAGTTCCTAGCTTTTCATATATGATAAATAACCGCTCCAAATATTGTAGCTTCCACCTCCTTATGAAACATTTCCCACATCCTTCTCTTTGGCCATTCAAAAGTTTGTTGGATGGTTTGACATTGAAATGGAATTCCTGACCATCTGAACAATGCTTGTTGTACTTCTCTAGTCCATGCACATTCAACAAATAAATGTTGTTGTGTTTCCACCTGTTCATCCACACAAAGGTTACACTTCTTGTTGAATGCCTTGAATTGGGCCCTTAATTATCTGTCAATTCTGTATTTTGGGCCCAAGCCTGTTAGGGCGTAGTTTAGCACTATATATAGACGCTATGGCAAACCCTATTCTGTAACTCTGTGTTTGCCTCTCCATAATAAAACTGCTCCCTCTCTTCCCCGTGGACGTAGCCAATTTATTGGTGAACCACGTAAATCTGTTGTCTTGTTTTTCGCGTTTATATTTTCTCGTACTATCTTGAATTCTGCATAACAAATTGGTATCAAAGCCTCTCGCTTAATCGGTGGTCTTGGAGAATTCGAGATGTCTGCTTTGAACGTGAAAATCGACAAATTCACAGGGAGGAACAGTTTCAGTTTATGGCAGATCAAGATGCGGGCTTTGTTGAAACAACAAGGCTTCTGGGCGCCATTGTCGAAAGACAAGAACGCCGTCGTTACTCCTGAGATGGTGATTCTGGAGGAAAAGGCGCACTCGATGATCATGCTGTGTCTCGCGGATGACGTCATCACGGAGGTCTCGGATGAAGAGACTGCTGGTCTGTGGTTGAAGCTGGAGAGTTTGTACATGACAAAATCTCTAACCAACAAGCTGCTTTTGAAACAACGTCTATTCGGTTTACGAATGGCTGAAGGTACACAACTTAGGGAACATTTAGAGCAATTGAATACTTTGTTATTAGTATTGCGTAATATCGATGTGAAGATCGAGGATGAAGATGCTGCCCTGATTCTGTTAGTATCTCTCCCAATGTCGTTTGAGAATTTTGTTCAATCGTTCATTGTTGGGAAAGATACTGTGTCGCTGGAAGAAGTCAGATCGGCCCTTCATAGCAGGGAATTACGACATAAGCTAACGGCACAAGTACGGACATACAGCCTTCCGGTCTGTTCACCAGTAGCGGAAAGGGAAGGAAAAACGGTGGAAAGAAAAATAAGCCGATGTCGAAGGGTGCAAAGCCGGATGATGTTTGTAATTACTGCAAGGAGAAGGGACATTGGAAATTTGATTGTCCAAAGAAGAAGAAGCAATCGGAAAAACAATTAGTTTCTGCTGCTGTTGCTGAAGAAGACACCAACTCTGAAGAAGACATTGCCCTAGTTGCGGATGAGCACACTCATCATTCAGATGTGTGGGTTCTCGATTCTGGGGCATCCTATCACATCTGTCCTAGGAGAGAGTGGTTCACGACTTATGAGCAGGTAGACGGAGGCAGCATCTCGATGGCCAACAGTTCTGTCTGCAAGGTGGTTGGAACAGGCTCGATCAAGATAAGGACACATGATGGTAGCTTCTGCACATTGAACGAGGTCAGGCACGTTCCATTGATGACGAAAAATCTGATATGTCTCAGTCTTTTGGACAGCAAGGGATTCAGCTGGTCGGGAAAAGATGGAGTCTTGCGGGTCTGGAAGGATTCAAATCTGATTCTGAAAGGTGTCATGCGTGGTACTTTGTATTTTCTACAAGGTTCCACGGTTACAGGTTCAGCCCATGTTGCATCGTCAGAAGTTCACCAGGAGGATATGACTAAGTTATGGCACATGAGACTTGGTCATATGGATGAAAGAGGGATGCAAATTTTGTCAAAGGAGGATCTTCTTGCTGGTCATAAGGTTAAGAGACTAGAGTTTTGTGAACATTGTGTCTTTGGAAAACTACATCGCAACAAGTTTCCAAAGGCCATTCATAGAACAAAAGGCACACTTGATTATATCTATTCTGATTGCTGGGGTCCATGCCGTGTTGAGTCTTTGGGAGGCTGCAGATTTTTTGTGTCCATTATCAATGACTACTCAAGGATGACTTGGGTGTACATGATGAAGCATAAAAGTGAAGCTTTCCAGAAGTTCAAGGAGTGGAAAATTTTTATGGAAAATCAAACAGGGAAGAAGATCAAGAGGTTGCGAACTGATAACGGGCTGGAATTCTGATGGTCTGAATTTGATCAATTCTGTAAGGGTGAAGGGATTGCTCGACATCGTACAGTCAGAAATACACCATAGCAAAATGGTGTAGCTGAGCGGATGAATCAAACACTTCTGGAGAGAGAAAGGTGCATGCTCTCTAATGCTGGGCTAGATAGAAGATTCTGGGCAGAAGCGGTTAGTACAACTTGCTACTTGGTTAACCGCGGACCACATATAGGCATATAGTGCAAGACACCTATGGAGATGTGGTCAGGAAAAGCTGCTGATTATTCAAATCTGAAAGCTTTTGGTTGTACGGCTTACTATCACGTCAGTGAAGGTAAGTTAGAACCAAGAGCTAAAAAGGGAGTATTTGTGGGCTACGGACATGGAGTGAAAGGTTTCAGAATCTGGACTCCAGCAGAAAAGAGGGTTATTATGAGTAGGAACGTTGTCTTTGATGAAAGTTCTCTGCTTAGAACCATTGTTAAACCTACAACTACGTCAGAAACTGGGAGTCTTGATAAATAGGTGGAGTTTCAAGTCATTCAGAACGAGAGCGATTTGAAAGAACTTGAAGAGGAGGATCAAGAGCCACAGACAGAAACTGATATTCAAGAATCTATGCCATCAGATATCCATCAAAGTATAGCTCAAGATCGGCCAAGGAGGGTTGGAGTTCGGCCACCTACGAGGTATGGTTTTGAGGACATGGTGGGTTATGCACTACAGGTTGCTGAAGAGGTAGATACATCTGAGCCGTCTACTTACAAAGAAGCCATTTTAAGTCCTGATTCTGAAAAATGGTTCGCTGCTATGGGAGATGAGATGGAGTCCCTACACAAGAATCAAACATTGGATTTGGTCATACAGCCTTCGGGGAGAAAGATTATTACTTGCAAATGGGTTTTCAAGAAGAAGGAAGGGATATCACAAGCAGAAGGAGTCAAGTATAAAGCAGGGTTGTTGCCAGAGGTTTCAACCAAAGAGAGGGAGTGGACTACAATGAGATCTTCTCACCAGTGGTCAGACATACTTCCATCCGAGTGTTACTAGCGATAATTACACATCAAAATCTAGAGCTTGAACAACTTGATATGAAGACAGCGTTTCTACATGGAGAGTTGGAGGAAGAGATATACATGACTCAGCCGGATGGTTTCCAAGTTCTAGGTAAGGAAAATCATGTCTACAAGTTGAAGAAGTCCTTATATGGACTTAAGCAGTCTCCAAGGCAGTGGTACAAAAGGTTTGACAGCTATATGGTGAAGTTGGGCTATACTCGGAGCTCATATGATTGTGGTGTCTACTACAATAGGCTCAAGGATGATTTATTCATCTATCTGGTGCTTTATGTAGATGATATGCTGATAGCTGCAAAGAAGAAGTATGACATTCAGAAGCTACTTAGTGCTGAGTTTGAGATGAAGGATCTGGGAGCCGCTCGGAAGATTCTAGGGATGGAGATCATTAGAGACAGAGAGAGAAGGAAACTTTTCTTGTCACAGAGAAGCTACATTCAGAAGGTCTTGGAGAGGTTTGGCATGTCTTCATCTAAGCCTATTGATACCCCCAGTGCTGCCAATATCTATCTCACTGCCATGTTCACTCCACAGTCAGAAGAAGAGAAGGAGTATATATCACGAGTCCCTTATGCCAGTGCCGTAGGAAGTTTGATGTATGCTATGGTCTGTACAAGGCCAGATTTAGCACATGCAGTCAGTGTAGTGAGCAGATTCATGGGACAACCAGGGAAAGAACATTGGCAGGCTGTGAAGAGAATTTTCCGGTACCTTAGAGGTACATCTGACGTTGGTCTCATTTATGGAGGTGATACTCAGTGCTTGGTTACTGGCTATTCTGATTCTGACTATGCTGGAGATGTTGACACAAGAAGATCGATGACTTGCTATGTGTTTACCCTTGGAGGATCTGTCGTCAGTTGGAAGGCAACTTTGCAACCTACAGTGACTTTGTCTACTACGGAAGCGGAGTACATGGCCTTGACAGAGGCTGCAAAAGAAGGGATTTGGCTGAAAGGGCTGGTTAGTGATATTGGTCTGCATCATGATCAGGCTACGGTGTATTGTGACAGTTTGAGCGCAATTTGTCTAGCCAAGGATCAGGTCCATCATGAGCGAACCAAGCATATTGATGTGAAGTATCATTTTCTGAGAAGTGAGAAGAGAATCAAGGTGAAGAAAGTAGGAACTGCTGATAATCCTGTTGATATGTTCACAAAGCCGGTTCCACAGAGCAAGTTTCAACACTGTTTGGACTTGCTCAACATCAGAAGCTGTTAATTGTCCTGCGGGGCAATTCTGAGGAAGAGGGGGAGGCCTGGCACTATCATAGTGCGTCTGAAGAATCTGTTTGGAGAATTCAAGTCAAGGTGGAGATTTGTTGAATGCCTTGAATTGGGCCCTTAATTATCTGTCAATTCTGTATTTTGGGCCCAAGCCTGTTAGGGCGTAGTTTAGCACTATATATAGACGCTATGACAAACCCTATTCTGTAACTCTGTTTTTGCCTCTCCATAATAAAACTGCTCCCTCTCTTCCCCGTGGACGTAGCCAATTTATTGGTGAACCACGTAAATCTGTTGTCTTGTTTTTCGCATTTATATTTTCTCGTATTATCTCGAATTCCGCATAACACTTCTCATCTCCATTTAGCATGTTCAGATTTTGGAGCCTTTCTTTACTAAGTAATTTGTTCTAATATGCCAGCCACACTATGAACCTATGTTTAGGCATCATAATAGAATTCCAAACTACGTCTGTCGCTTGCATTCTCTGACGTCTTCCAATCAATGCATTGTAGCTTTTTGTGAATGAATACTCTCCACTCGCAGTCAATATGTTCACTCCATTAGTGTACCAGTGTGTCATGTCTCTTTTGAGGCTGTGAAGCTTCCTCCAATGCCAGCTACACTCAGTCGGGACCTGATTCTCCCAAATGTCCTTATCATGAGTCTTCATATATATTCCATGAACCCATTTGCCCATCAAATGTCTTTCTTCCGATCAAGTTGCCTAATAAATTTTCCCACAGAGGCCATATTCCATAGTTTGCTTCTCTTAATGCTCAGTCGCCCATACTTCTTCGGTGTACACACTTTGTCCCAATAAACCAAAGCAATCTTTTTTTAATAAGTTGTGCTTCCCCGTAAGTAATGTCTACAAATCTTGTCCACCTTTTTAAGAATACTATGCGGTAGTATAAGTATCTCTCTCCAATAATTATATATAGAAAATAAGACTGTTATAATGATTAGAAGTCTTCCTGCGTAGGATAGTGTTTTAGAATAACCTATGGTTAATCTGCTAGTTATCTTCTCCACAAGTACTTGACAATCAATTCTGATACACTTCTGGAAGATAATGGTAAACCCAAATATCTGATTGGTAGTGTTCCTTTTGAGAACCCTGTCAATCTCAGAAACTTCTGTTCGGTTTCATCATTTATTCCAGCACAATAGAAGCTAGATTTATCCATGTTTACCACCAATCCAATAACCTCGCTAAAATGGTTTAACACCTACATCACTCTTGTAATGGATTTCTCATGTTCGTTACAAAATATCATCAAGTCATCTGCAAAAATCAAATGTGTGAGTTTTGTACTCTTACACATTGGACAAAACCTGAAGTCGGGTAACTCACTCATCTTTTTCAAACTTCATGTTAGATACTCCATCACTAGGAAAAACAGTAGGGGAGACATTGGATCACCATGCCTTAATCCCTTTTTCCCCTCAAAGTAGCCATACCCCTCCCTATTAACTTTCGTAGTGAATCTTGATGACGAGACACATGTCATAACTAATTTGATGAATGATGCTGGAAATCGATACCCATGTAATGCTTCCTGAATGAAGTCTCAACTCACCATATCATACGCTTCCTTGAGATAAATCTTCATTAGACATTTAGGAGTAGTTTTCCTATTTTAATGCCTAAGAATATCGTGGCATATCAATATATTCTGGACCAGCGATCGACCCTCTACAAATTTTTGTTGTCATCACCAAATGTGATCCATATAGCTTTACTTCTATGTTGTAAAAAAATTTCAGCAATTGTAATGACCCTTCTTGTCATTTTTGTGTTTTATATTCTGTGCATGGTTTAGAGAGTTCCTATAGCAGTCCCAAGTCATTTATGACTTGCAGGGATTGACAGTTAAGTCACCTGGTCATTCATTTGGTTATTGTGTGAGCTTTAGTATTTTTGGAGCTTATGAACCTTGAACGATCATTTTTTTATCAAAAGTTCAAGAAGATGACATCAGAATCCAATTATGACGATTTCCTTAATTTCGAAAGGGTCATTTTAGGCTAGAAGTATGGTCGACATGACTCCCAAAGTTTTCAGTGTGAGTTGGTGCGCTTAGGCTTTTAACTTTAAGTTTAAGGCTAAGTATGACTTTAGTCATCATTCAGAGTAAACGCGCTTTGATGAGAATTCCACTAGCGCGGCTAGTTCCGGAATGTAGAGTTTGGTCTAATTTTATGTCCTGCGGTTTCTGATATTTTTCCGAGCCCTTTTATGGTTTTACACTTAAAATGGACGATTGAAGTGGGACCCACATTTTATCGAGATGATCTCTGATGATAATGTCGACTATGCCATTGAGTCTGGAATGACAATTTTGATAGGGTAGCATATCTATTTTATTGTTATCAGGCTCCGAACAGATTTCGAGCACCCCGTCGGAGACTTTTAAAAAATTAGTCAATGCTGAAATCTGGTGCACTCCTTTTAGCGACCAGAATTTGGGGTTTTAATGACCAGATTTTTGGGTTTATTAGCGACCAGCTTCGTCCTTTATAAAACCCAAATTTCAACCTTTATGTCTTACTTTAAAGTTGCGATAGATTGTGCTATAGAACTCCAAATTGGGCGATTCAAAAAGCTAAAATTTGCGATTTTTTGAGGGCAACAAATTGGTGATCTTGAAATCTGATTTGGGGTCCCGATTTGAGGTAAAGTTTGTGTTTTAGCTGCTGCTATAGCTCATTTTCGAGCTCAACTTTTGTAAGATTTTAGAAGATGATTTTCTGGCCATTTTTGGTCTGAATCTGGTGATTCAAGAGTTTATATTGTTGGGTTTTTCGTAAGGATTGTTGTACTGTGATTGGTTTTAGCAGTCAGACCTTCATTTGTTGTAAATTCTTGTTAATATCTTCTACCATTGCTGTTGAATTTTAGCGTAGAATTTGGGTTTTTGGTTGCATGTTCGTGTTGGGACTATTTCGAGTCTTGAATTATGTTCCATTTTGGAACACAAGTTTCGAGATCTTTTTAGGACATTTATTTGGGGTAAATTCTGGATTGCTCAATGCGGATCCCACTTTTTCTATTTTGACCGGGAAATTGGTCCGTCTCCATTTCATGTGATTTTAGTGTTTAAATGATCTTAATAACATTGTGACTCCATTTTTGATAGTGTATCAATGTTTTGAGGACATTCGAAAAGGGAAAGCTCCGGAGAAGTGATTTTTGGAGCGCACATGATCTGCGTATAGGTAGACTACAATTTCCTTTCTTAGATTGAACTCTAACATGTGAATGCATGTTGATTAGTTGGAATTTGGATAGGGTAGTTATTGAATTATAGATAGGTGTTAGAAATCATATTTTCGGCCATTTTCAGAGAAATATCGGGTAACTAGGAGAATGTTTTGTGTTATTAATTGTCCTTCATTGCTATTTGGAGTACTTGTATGTTTGAATACTAGTTATCGGAAGTATGTTGGGCCTTAGTTTAGGTTTGACTAGGGATTGCTTTAGAAATGCATTATTCAAAGTTGGTAGGACTTAGTTTAGTCGTGACATCGCTCGACCGACTTAAATCCTTATAGACTGGTGTAGAAGACATGATCCTGATAGTTTGGTCCTTATCTAGATGATGATATCGCTCCGATGATATCTATCCTTATCTCTTTTGATGGTACGGCTTCACGAGTTACGTCGGTGAATATGACTTCCTATCCGCTATTCAAAGTTGATTTTTGATTCGGCTTCAAGGACTTACATTTATTAGATAAGTGTGGATGGTGTTCCACGGGTATTTATGATTCTAGATAGATAGAGACTCTTTCAGTAGCTAAATCGACATCTTTGTCGGATATCCAGATTTAAGGTCCGGCCTTGACCATCCAAATAGTGAAGTAGATCATCCGGTTAGAGGTTCGACCTCAAGTATGTAGAGCATCCGATTAGAGGTCTTGTCTCAGTTACTTATAATTGTGATTGTCTAGTTGTGTAATTCAGGAGAACGTCCGGTTCGAGGCCAGATCTCTGTGCCATCAAATTCTATTATTTGGTTTGGAGCATCTGGTTTGATTTTCTTTGGCCTTGAGTTCTATCATCCTTAGTTATAGTTATTCTTTGTACTTGTCAGGTTTATGGGGGTCCGTTTGGGTTTTTATTTAAACTTGCACGCGAGTGTACCTCTAGGCTTTTGGGGGTCTATTTTGGTGTAGTTAGCTTATATATTAATATAGTTAATTTTTTCTACACTCGTGTGCATTCCTTTGTTACTTAGTCTACAGTTATTGACATCTAGTTTTGTAATTCTGTCTTTTTATATTGCTTTACTTTTCAGGTTCAGTCGGCCTATGATGCCTACTTGGTATCCATGCTATGCTCTGCATCTATTTTTGTGATGCAGTTCTGAGCACCAGTAGCTAGCATTGATTGAGTTTGGAGCAGTCGGGTCTGGAGATTTGGGTGAGCACATGGCATTTTGTACTATTTCAGTCTCCATCTGTATATATATAGACTTGTCTTTTACTTTTCAAGACAGTCTAGTTTCGGTGGTCCACTCTTGGAACTTGTACTCGTTTTTTTGGTATCTCTATACTAGTGGTTTCCAGGTTGTAGGAGGGATCCTTATTTGTATTTATGTATTGGTTTGTTTTTGTTGTTATAGTAATTTTTCCTACTCTTGTTTAGTTTCTACCCGCAGACCCATTACATGTTGTTCCGGGTTATGGGTCGGCTTACCTACTAGTGGGTTATAGTAGGTGCCATCATGACTCGAGAAATTGGGTCGTGACAACGATGTACGAAGATATTTTTTTCACATTTCTCTTTTTCCTCCTTGTTTATTCTATTATAACTTGGCAGACATTGGAGAGCTTGTTGGATTCTTACTAAGGGTTGTCTATCCTCATTTGCTTCATGAATTATATTCCTGAAACGTTGTTTATTCATTCCCACCAATTTTTTTTTAAACTCTTTAAGTTTCCTTAATTGGAATATTGTGCACCCTAATCTACGTTGGCTCCAAGCCTCCTCTAAAGTACGTGAAAATTCTGGATGCTTAGACATCGTATTACAATACTTAAAAGCTTTCCTCTTTAGTGTCATATTTGATTTCAATACAACATGGATAGGACTATGATCACTCACTCCCTCTGGCAAGAAATTGACTGAATAATTATGCATGTTTTGTAGACACTTACTGTTTTGCAATGCCCAATCTATGTTAGACCAAATTCTATTGCCTCCCTACTTATCACTCCATCTGAATCTATTTCCACAGTATGGTAGTTCAATCAACCCACCCTTCACCACACATTATTTGAAGTCCTCTATTTCCCCCGTAGTAATCAGATTCCCTCCAATCTGTCATTCGAGTTTAGTAATGAATTGAAATCTCCAGCAATCAACCAAGGTGTATGTCCTTGATTTGTCACTGATAGATAATTCCACATCCCTTTCCTACCCTCCTTTCTAAATCCTTTCCTACCCACCTTACTAATGTGCCCGTATATAACAATAAGATAGAACCTTATTTGTTCAAAAATATTTAGAATATCACACGTCACAACTTGGTCCATCATACTCACAACAATAGTTTGAAAATAATATGGTCTCCACGTTATCCAAATCCTTCGATTTTAGTGTTGCTCCAGGTTTGTAGTATAATCCCATACAGGGAACATACTTTTCCACTCTTTCAATTCTTCCCGTCTGTATTTTTGTCTCCACCATACCCACTATTCCTACGTTTATTTTGTTGCACCTCCTTTTGCTTATTCAGTCCGTTGAGGCCTCTTATATTCCAAATTAGAAAACTATCCATTTGGTGGATCTATTCCACTCTACACCATTCTTTATTTTGTGAACCCATCCCATGTTTTCCCCCTCTATCAAGTGTCTGGAAACCATTCCCTGTTTTCTGCCCTTCTGTTCTTTCTTTGTATTGTACCCTTGCAGTCTACATTTGTGTCACCGAAATAGTTTCATTTTCTTTTGTTCCTTATTTCGATATCCATTTAACAAGTCTTTGAGAAATTCTTTGACTAGGCCCCCCTTTCCTTCCAGAAGAACCTTGTATTCCTTCCCTCATATTTGTTGTCCCTGTTCCTTCTGTACCTTCCTTTCCTCACTGTGAATTAATGGTCTTCGGTATACTTTTCTTCTTCCTAAACTCCTTTTCCCCATGTCCATGTTTTCTGGAAGAATTTGCATAAAATTGGTCTCCATTGATACTGAACCTTTTGTTCAATTATATTACCTCTTTCATTCATAAAACCCATCTTCTCTTTGTAGTATAGTATCCATCCCTACCTCGATAAGAAATCTTGCAAATTTTAGATCCATGTTCTTCTCTATATTATGATCAACCATCAACGCCATCCTACTAAGCTTCCTATTTTGCTCAGCCCCTTCGCACTCCAGAATTTAAAATCTAAGCAAGGAAAGTTCACCCAAATGGAAACTGTATATAGTTCCTGTCTACTGAATTCCATTTCTGGTGTCCATGCCTTTACAATGAAAGGCTTACTATCAAAATTGTAGATACCCCCCATGCAACACGTCATTTTTTCTAATAGAAGAATCAAACCTCACTATTACAATCCCATTCATCAACATGAAAACTTTATAAATACCATGCTTCAACCATAGTCATATGAATCATTTTAGTACTTCATTGGGAGGGTGAGCTCCTAAGATATAGCACACAACTGAGTTCTTCTAGTATGCAATATCTGATGAGATGTCCTCGAGTTCAATTTCATACATTGGTTCATTCCCATGCATTTTAGGCTCAACAAAACCAACCTTAAACCCTACATTCGTCATTTTTTCGATATCGAAATTTTCCCAGACGGACCCTTGAGTCTTTATCTCGGCGTCAGCATCCTCAGCCCATGAAAGATTCCTTGCACTGCAACTTCATCTCATTATTACTGTTTCATTGATAACGTCCAATATAGTTCACGTTTTGTTCCCTCTTGTTCTTGTTGACTCGGGTCCATTTAATGTTGATTCACTCATTATCACCTTTTATATCTCCATATTCACTCGATCCAGTAGTTGAATTCCTTCTAATACAGGTGATTCCTGTTATAGTTTCCTTAAATTGGTAGAGGATTGGACGCCTCCATCTATTTCTCCACTCTGTGTGCCTTTCTTCTTTTGTTGCCCCATTCTCTTAACAGACTCTAGAGCTTGCTGTGCTTTCACGGATGGCATACTTACTCTCTTTCCCATGGAAGGCGCACCTTTGATAAGTTGCGGCGAGAGAGAATTCATGATCTAACTCTGCTCAGATTTCTTAGGAGAATAGCCTAGCCTAAATATTTCAAGTCACTACCATGAAGTTTTTGAGCCAAATCTTTCAACATTTGTCTACCCATAAAATTTGGAAAAGGTCGTTACACTCACACCTAGCCAAAACAAACCTCAACCTCAAAAGTCCAACCCAGGCCCAAATTCAATACCAAATAACCCATGGCGACAAATTAATTTTATAAGCTTTTCAAGATTTGATATAGGCTTAATTAAAGATTTTTGGGATGTTAAAATGTTACAACCAAATATAATTCAAGCAGTATGTTTATAGGACATAAATAAAAGCAAGTCCATAAATATCATTGGAGCATTAGTCAACCCAAAAGACATCATTAGAAACTCATAATGGTCGTAATAAGTCATAAATGTGGTCTTGGAGATGTATGTCACCCTAATCCATGGTTTATGGTAACAATACCTAAATTAAATATTAGAAAAAATTATGGCACCCCTAAAGTTAGTCAATGAAATTCAATGCAAGGCATGGTATAGGTTTTGGAGGATATATTTCAGGCCTGTATTTTTGAAATTTGAGGTAAATGGAACATCTTTTTGGCTTTATCAGAGTTTTTGTACGATAATAACTAGGACTCAAGTATTCAGATGGCCTCATTCGAGGCCCTGTATGGTAGACACTATCGCTCTGAAATTGGTTGGTTTGGATCTTTGAAATCTAGGTTATGTTGTATAAATTTGCTTCAGGAGGTCTAAGACCGAGTATGGGTGATTAAGTATAGACTTAGGTCATTTAAGAGAAGGCATAAGAATTATGCTAACCATAGGCACCAATCTTTGATATTCGAGGTTGGTGATGGGTGTTTCTTCGGGTGCGGCACATGAAGAGCGTGATGTTGTCCGAAAGGTAGTGCAAGATTAATCTCAGATATATAGGTCCATTAGACATGTCATAGAATTTTTGTTATGTCACCAACTAGTTGACCGAACATTCTACATTTTCAGCTATTCACCCGATGTTCCGAGTTTATATGATTCATCGATATGTTCCTCATGATTCTTATGTGATCTGGTATTATTCCATTAAGTTGGATGACTGTTTGACCTTCATATACTAGTTGCTATTCTATATAGATATGTGTGGGTTGTGTTCGAAAAACATTTCTATTGTAAAGGTCTGGTAGATACATCGTCTTATAGATGAAGTTACCTAGGAGACTGAGCCTAAGACGTGACAGAATTTTCCCTTCTTGTTTGGCTATGAATGGAGTTTGGGTGTGGGTTATTTTTCACCGTAATGACCTTTGTTGGAAGTTTTGGTATATCTATTGATTTCAGGGATGCCAAATTTTATGGAGTAACATATCTCATTTATATGAACGGGGGTTTGAATGAATTTCGAGCACCTTGTAGGGGATTTTGAGAACTTTTTGATTTTGATGATACATCAGCAGATCACGACAATCGTAAGGGAACCTCCACAATCATGGAGGCACCTAAAGTTAGCCATTGTGATTGCGTGGCCTCCTTACCGCTATTGAAGTTTGTCTCTGTTATAGTGTCGATTACTTTTGGTCATTGCGATTGTGAGGTTCGACCTCTACAATCACGTATGTCTTTCCTGGGTGGGGTCACGATAGCGCCTATAGTTTTAGGAATAATGAAGATTAGTTTTACCAATCTTTCAAATAAAGACTATTCGCAATCAATAGTTGAACCTTAAGTTCAAAAAAAGATTTCCAGAGTTTAATACCTCTATTTTTTTTATATATTTTTTTCATATTCTCTGGTTAGTGTGTGGCTGCATATTGGAGTGTTTGGGGTGGTACAGTGAGCATCAATTTGAGGTAAACCTATCTCAAATGTCTAATATCTTTTTTTTTATTTGGTGTATTATTGTGATTGTATTATATGTTGTTGAGTCTGGCTTTCTGAGCATTAAATTGTGTCCCATTTTGGGACAGTAATGCTCTAACTCAATTGAGATTTTTTGAAAGAATCAAAATTTTGGGATTCTTAGTGTGGGTCCCACAATCCTATTTGGACTCGAATTTAGGTTCATCTTTGATTGTTCTATTTTTGATGTCAAAAGCTTGTATTGACATTGTGATTGTGTTTTAACTACACGGCTGTGATCGGAGGCTGTTTGGATGGGGAAAGCTTTGGAATTACTTTAGAGTGTGCACGGATTGCACTGAGGTAGGTAATGTATACAAGGTAGAAATCATATCTTATGCTTTATTTTTAGGTGTTTCATGAATAGTAACATCTTATTCTCTCTTCATGAGTATGCCTTACCGTGTGGTATTTGTTCGTGTTCATGTATGATATTTAGAAGCTTGTTATTGTCCTTATCCTAGATAAAGCTAGGTTTCATCATACTCACATTTTTAGAAGTCGACACGTCTTAGAATTCTCTGACGTTGATTTAGACGGCTTAACTGCCTACGGAATGGTGTAGAAGACTTGGATCCATTAGTATGAGCCCACTATAACAAAAGATACTTTTAGTGGCATTTAATTTTTCTTTTAGTGGCAATACTTATTGCCGCAAATTTTTTTTAGCAAAATTTAATTTGTTGCCATTGCATCCAGTGTCGCTGAAGCCTTTAGCGACATTAAATTAAAGTGCCAGTAAAGACCTACAATATTGTTGCTAAAGGCCTTTACTTTTAGTGGCAATAACTATTGCCAGTAAAGCTGCCACATTTATAAATTATAACTGGCGATAAGTGAAACTTATTTTAGTGGAAATTATTATGAAGATTATAATTGACCATCAATTAACCTTAATTCATATGTAAAACCAGATAAATCAATACACAAATATTGATACAAGAATTACCAAATCCAATTGTATAGAATTGAGTAAACTTATGTGTTGAACAATGAAAAATAATGCATTCAATAATGAAAAAGCAAGAAAATTGAGATAGTGAAAGTATTATATAGGATCATCATCATGTATAATATCGGGAGGATTTTATTCTTCCTTTTGTGATTAAGGACTTGTTGTCTTGCCTAGCTAGCAGGCAACAAGAATACGTAATTCTTCCTACTTCACAACTCCACGATACACTTTCCTGTTATATGGTTTTAGCTCATGCTTGCCTCAACTATTGGTGGATCAATTCTTTTAGAAACGTGTTACTCTGCACTCCAGTGGTCCCATAAACAATTCAGTCTCAACATCATTCTCTCTACCACCTGTACAAGGAGCTTCTCCTTCCTTCTCTCCACTTAGTGCTTTTCTCTATTAAATGCCACCAGACTATAAACATAGGCACCAAATAAGTTAATTTTTTGACCGACTATATATGAATTAGAGTTGAAGAGTTAAAAAAAAACAAGAAGAAGACTATCCTAAGGTTGATGTAACAAAATGAAAAATATACCTTCTCCCTCAATTTTGCATTTTCAACAGCCGGGATTTCTCCTAGATTTGTAAGAAAGGGAAGACTTAAGCAAACAGGTGGTAAAACAGTTGGCAATTTTTCGATAGAGACATTCACATTCAACAATGTAAATCCTACATATAAATTGTTATGTTTCTTACCTTTGTGTGAATTGAAGCTCAAAATATATCATTTAGTGTGGTCTTACCTTTTCTTTTAGTCTCTCAACTTGCTCCTTAAAAACATGAACCAAAAAAAAATGATTAATGTAAAGTTCCCGAAACATCATAAGATAACAGATCATTTCTAAGACTCTGATCAAGAAACCTTACGTACCCTGATGATGTGACACTCCATTCCAACTATTTTTTTATCCGTTGTACTTCTTAAAGTGCATAGAACTGCAGACATTCTCCCAAGAATGATGTGTTCAACTGTCACACTTGTTAGTTTCTAATAAACAAAAACAAAGAGCAGCAGAAAACTTATCAGAGAAACAAGACAAAATGGCAGCCTCTCTACAAGCAGCTGCTACTCTTATGCAACCAACTAAGATTGGTGGTGTCTCTGCCAGAAACAACAGCTACATCTAGGCTTTCTTTCTCTTTGGAAGCTGATCTTAAAGATTTTTCTCATAAATGTATTGACACTTCCATGATTGCTGGATTTTCCCTTGCCACTTCTTCCCTTGTTGTCTCAGTAAGTTAATAATGTTTTTGGATTGTTAAATTGTGCTATCATATCGTTTAAAAGTTTAAACTCTTAAATAGGACACATTAGTAAGAATATAAACCATGTTTTATAATCATTATGATATTACATTATCTCCTAGTAACTAGGAAGTTAAAATCGTAGAAAAAAATTCTATATCTGGCTCAAAGAAACTGTGATGTCTTGGATGGTTCATAGAGTAACTTAAAACTGCTCATTTTTGGAATGTTTATCTTGTCATCTATAGTTCATGTCTGTTAGTGATCAACTGTTTTATGCGTTTTCTCCCTTTTTCATTTGATATTGGATGTCCTGTGTCTTAGAGAAAATTTCTAAAGGTGTAGGGAGCTAATGCTGAAAGAGTTCCAAAACGTCTAACCTTAGACGAGATTCAGACAAAGACATACATGGAAGTAAAGGGAACTGTAACTGCCAACCAGTGCCCTACCATAGATGGAGGTGTTAATAACTTTGCCTTCAAGCTAGGTAAATACAACGCCAAGAAGTTCTACTTAGAGACAACACCATTCATTGTCAAGGAAGAGGGTGTAAGCAAAAACTCAGCCCTAGAGTTTTAAAACACCAACCTTATGAATTAATTAATAAACTGACTCAGAAAACCTAATTATCAATAACTCTAGCCTAACTAACTTGTAACAGAATTAAGCTAAGGCACAACTACACAAGTTGTTAATTCCTCAACATAAAGTAACATCAGTAGTTACATAATCTATAAGAATACAAGCAAAGTGATACTCAGTCCTTATGTAAAGCAAAGTGCAGAGAAAAAAGGAGTATGAATTAATTAATCAAAGTTAGGAACTGTCAATTAACAAACCAAGTATTCAACAACGCTTAACTTGGTGCCCGTTACATTGGACTAAACATTGCGAATGAGTTGGAGAAGAACATTGCCTATGCTATTGTTCATTGAATTGCTAGAAGGAAAGGAGTTAAAAGAGGTAGGTACATCAGGAACTTGAATACAAAATTTGCGTAAGTGCGCAAAGTCATAAGTTCAAGGCATGAAAATGTATAAGCGCGAAAATTTGAATTTTGTATTAACAAATAAGGTTTCAATTAAATGCTAAGTTTAGTTGTTTATTTCAAACAGGAGATAAAAAATTGAGCTCCACCACAGTTAGTTTGGTTTCTATAAACAATTCTACACCAACTATATTGGACATAAGATCAAGCTATGTGATATAGAACAAATGCATCGATTCAAATAATATTAAATATAGAACTCTAAAACATACGTCCATACATGGCCTAATAGATAAATAAAATGGATATTAATAGTTACCAAACCACATAGAAGTTCGAATTCAATCCGATCGAATATGAGGCAATCGAAGATGATGAATGTACTTATACGAATAGCTGGCGATGATCTCGTATAGAGATGTCGGTGGCTTTAATTCATATTTTTTATCATCAATAGAACCGATGTTCTAAATTCCAAGGCCGATATCCTGAACTACACCACCATTGTATCAAACTCCACTAATGTTGTGACGAACTCCACAATAGTTGTGCCAATTTCCATTGTTGTCGTGCCAATTTCCTTCGCCGGCCATTGGAATTTCATTGAAGGGCCGACATGGGGAAAATTTGAAGCAAAAAAGAATTTGAGGGAAAGTAAAAAAAATACAAATTGGCTATAATTCTATCGCTATATATTTTTGACTGTCACTGAAAAGTATTTCCTTTATTTGGTTAAGTTTAAATGCTGGGAATAGTGTAGTTTAGGTAATGTATTAGTTGCAATATATTGCCACTAAAAACATCTTTTGTTTTAGTGGCCTTAGATAGGAGGTAACTGAACTCAGATAATATGTCATCCATAATTCCCTTTTTACTATGGACAAAATATTCTTTGTTGAGATTTTGGGCTTCTTTCAATGATGAAAATTGGATTTGGTTCATGTTTAGAGTTGCATGAGCTTACAAGTTTCGGCTGGATGTCGATCCACAATGGAATTATGATGGTGATTTGAAATGGTACTCTCCCTCAATAGTTCATATAGTCGTAGATTAAGGTTTTGGCATACAACTCCTATAGTCGTAGATTTCAAGGCGTGCACACAATCTACAACCACAATCTGAGTTTTAAGCATATTATCCTCTATTGAGTTGATTCCTTATGGCATGGTTCTATTTGATTCCTTGGTTGTTTTATCCTTGATTTAAGGTTGGGATGTGCATCTTGTGTTCTTGATTACCCAAATTTCATACTCTTTAGTTATAACTCTTTTTTGTACTTATCAACCTTTTGGTGGTCCATTCGGGTAATTTTTCTTAAACTTGGTGCATAAATGTACCTTCTTGACTTATTGATGTCTATTTAGGTTATAGCTAGTTTCTTGTTGTTCTCTTCCACTCGTTCCTAGAATTATGTGTAGTGTTGTTAGATTTACGTTCAGTTGATCTCTATAGAGTTACTTCTTGATTTTCATATTGTCTTTACATTTCAAGCTCAATCGTTCTATGATGCCTACTAGATATAGGTTTTTTTGGTACTAATACTACACTCTCATATGTTTTCAGGATGCAGTTCCAAGCATCATTTATCTGCTCTAATATCGAGTTGGTTGTAGTAGGATATATATATATATATATATATATATACACACACACACACACACACAAACACACGCACGCACGCGCACACACACACACACACAGATATATATATATATGTATATATATATATATATATATATATATATTTGTATAGTAATTTTATTGATTTAAGTCCTGAGTATACTTCAACATTAATGTGGCAATTATATCTCATCAACAAATACGGAATATAAGGCACAACCCATTGGTATTTCATCCTCAATTCACGTACCTCACTTGTTCTCCTATCATTTCTTCTTTTGTAAATTGGATATCTATGGTTTTCTTTTATTGTTTTATTGGTGAATGTTCTTGGGTAATGGAATTTACACTGTCCCTTTTTTCATACATGGGCTCGCCCTATGTTTCTCCCCGCAAGGTCCATGTATAATATGCTTGATAACGAATGCGCTAAATTCTGGATGTGTGTCTTCATTAGGGATTTCTACACTAATGTATCTATCATACTCATCTGGTGATTGCATCGTGTTTCCTTCTTTAAATGTTAGAAGTAAATGTATATGCGGTAAGTCTCTCTTCTAGAATTCTACAACCAAAACATGTGCGGCGATAGGTCCATATATTTCTTTCCTTAAAATTTGATCTTTCAAGTCTTGCGAGTTTTCTCAAAACACTCTGGTTACCAAATTTGGTATGTCTTAAATAGTTGTCCTGGAAGCAATCGTTCTTGAATCTCCACCCAATCTGGGTTACATGTCATTGTGATGAATAGATTTTGTCTTCCAAACTCTTGTACCGAAGCCATTGCATCCATATATCGGAATCTCATATCGCTAGGTCCTCCAATGAATTATCGTGGTAGTAATACCCTTTTTTCTACCTTGTCTCCTCTACACTTATCGACGCTAACACTATCAACAATACCATGGAGTATCTCCCTTCAATTATTTGATTGCTCGAATCTATAATATTCTAGTCTTGTTCTTTCTATTTTTATGTATATGTCCACCACAAATTGTTGCGAAAATCTCTGGCACAGTAAAAGTATGGATATGTCACCCGTTCGTACTTGTAGCCTGTCACATCCGGGTTTACCCCCTAGACGTAACCAGCATCGTCGTCCTCTTCGAGGAATAAGACTAGTCTCTAAGTTAACATCATTACATTCATAGGTCAAATTTAGCAAAAATTTAAAACTTTTCATTATTTCTACTTGGAGGTTTACATAGACCTATACATACACATAACATATATATATCGAGTATACATAGACCCTTTGTATAGTAAGGTTACATAGACTTGTACTTTTATTGCACATAAATATATAAGATATAACATAATCTTCAAAGATTGTCTCATCTCATAACCATCTAGCACAATTAGCAATTTGGGCATAGCCTACACATCAATGTAAAGAGAGCAACATATAGGCTTTATATAATCCGTACTCAAATGAAAGGAAATAGAATATAAGAGTCTTAAAACTAAAATAACAACATAAGCTTGATATTGGTATCACCCTCGAAAAATGATGACCTATCCTACTTGGATGATCAAAGGATCCATGTCTTTTTCTAGTCGCCTTCAAAAGAACTTAAACGACCGGAATCTAAAATGCTGGGAAAAAGGATGAAATGAGGTTAGTACGCCACTTGTACTAAGTATGAGACAATATGCACACATACTTGAAAAACATGCTAAGAAAAAGGGCCATTTCATAGAGTATGCATTTTTCATTTTAAAACCCTTATGCACATTCAACAAGACCATACCAATCAAGATTGCATATTCATTAAGTCACAGACATGTTGATCACAATAACTATAAAATAAATTTTAGTCAAGTCAACCATTCATACCATAAAAGTAGATACATACCCAAGTAACTCTATCATCAAGTCATATTAAAAATAAGCATTAATAAGAGTACATTTCATTATAAACAAAACTAAATAATTTCCCACGAACCCATATCAAGTCAACAAGTACAATGACCAATCGAATCCCCATAACCTTACTCATTCAAGTAACCGAACAAGAATCCTGACTAACATCCTACTTAACATAACATGACATTTAGATATACATATCATCTTACTTTAACCCTATAAACAAACACATATTCATAAGTGAACTAGTATACATATAGTAGCAACAATGTGCAAGTTATAACATACATATCTTATATCATTATAAGCATTTTCATACATAACAAAATCCTCCTAAGACTCCCCTCAAGGCTAACTAGTGCAATGCTTAGGTAGAGTCCCATACCCTTACTAGATCAAGCTTAGACCTATTAGTTTTTCGTAGTTAGAGTTCATTTCTTTAATTCATTATACCTTTTGGGAACATCTTTTCCTAAGCGACATATACCACTTGAGCTAATGTGGAATCCTGTGTGATAAAATCCTACACCGAAGGAAGGCGGGCTACTTGCCAAGGTAGTACCAAAACAAGAACATATCAACTATGTGGATACACTACCTAGTATTCCTATGGGGCAACAAAGTTAAAGAACTACGGGATATAGTTGGGACCCTCTTTATGCTACATGCATTGTAGTCTCCAATCTCAAAAGTACTTTAGTGATTCTACCTTCCCTGTGTGCGAAGGGACACTCGTCACTCTAGTTTACTCGGTGCTAGGCTAGTGTCCCTTTTTGAAATAACTTTAAGCCTTTAATTATCAATCATAGCTAAGTTTAGGTCATAGTGTATAACCCTTGTATAGCATCATCATCATCATATCTCAATAAGAATTGCATGAGTATAAGTCCTTTCGTTATAATTCATATAGGTGAGGTTGACACATATGCATTTCATATCATGATACGACAAATTGGTAAATCATTAAACCTCTTTATAACATTTACATCTTAAGCCAACACCTAACCATCAAAATTAAGACATTTCAATTCAATATCATACCACCCTATAAGGCCTAATAAAAGGCATACTCCAATATCACATCATGACTTAATCATAATTAACCACAATTTGAAGTAAAGGATAGAGATCACAAGACTTACCAAGTCTTCTTCGTAGTTTATCATGAATATCTTACCATAAACCCCCAATTAAACCTAATTTGGTTATACATCATCATAAGTCAATAATCAACATGATAACAAGTCTAGGACAATCACTACATCAAAATTCAATACCAGATCATAAGTTAAGAAAAGATACTTAGGTAAATTCACTTCATAACCTAGATCATCTTTTCAAGAAATAGCATGAAAGACTACTAATCACTCTAATATGTTCATGATTAGTGTAACAACATCATTTAACATAAATTCAATCAATAACAAAGTCAATTGAACCAATTTCAACCTAATTCATGTCAATACCCAACCTAAGGTTAATGTGTTAAGGGTCATCATAAACAAACTATACCAAACCATCAAGATATATCATAATTAAGTTAGAATACATGTTAATATATTCATATTATCCAATAGAAACCATAACCAAACAAATTCATAACATAATTTTCGAGAATGAGAAGAACCCACATAAAAACCCAACTTTTATAAATACTTTGATGAAAGAGGTCTCAAAGGTGAATTAGATCCCATAACTCAATGTTTGATGAAGATTTAATGGTGAAATCGTCCCTTAAAAGCCCCGAAACCCTACCCTAGCTACTCTTAAATGGCTTTTTCCATTAGAGAGAGAAAGAAGAGAAAAGGAATAAAGTTTGTTTTGAGAGTTGTAATTTGAATAATGGGGTTGGAGTCTATATATGGGAGTTACTTAAGTTAATTAGGATTCCCTAATACCCTTAATAACTGCCAAATAAATTAATTAATTATCTAAGACTTAACTTAAAACTTAAGGAAAATGGACCCTAACAGACGAGACCCCGATCGACGGTTCATCTTTGAGTCGACGGTCAGTGTGCCCTTAGGTGCTGCACATCTGTCGTTCTTGTCAGAAATTGTGCAGGTGATGGCCTCCAACAAAATTGATAAGTGTTTGATGAAGGTTGCAATCGATTCCCCGTCAATCAACACACGCCCCCCGTCTATTGCTCATTCATGGGTGCACGCTGCCCAGACAGTGTTGACACCAACGTGCAAAGGTCTTCCTCAAAGGACCTTTGTTGGTTTTTGGGGACTCATACCTAGACGTTTCGACCATATATTAAAATAAACACATCTTAGCTACCTTTCCACTAAGTTTCATGGATTTTTGACTCCTAAATCTAGTCATATAGGTTTGGGTATGCTAGTACCTCCTAGAACTAGTTTTAGAACGTCATGGCCGTTTTGATTCCTAGACTTCGTAAATGACCTATATTCATTATAATAGGTCATAATACAGTGTTTAGACCTCATGACACACATGTTAGGATTTAAAAAACGTCTTGGATTTTTGAAGTGTTACACTATCCCCCCGTCCCCTAGAAATATTCTTCCCTAATGACACTAAAAATCTTTAAAAAGAAGGAATAGACTCAATACTAGCAGCCCAACCAACAAAAATACATAACAATATCAATCATATAACTTATACAAGGTAATTCAAAACTTCAATTACCACACATAAGGCTCAACATTATATTATGAGGAATATCCTTCTCACAACAACAACATAATCTCAACATGGTTTACATGAGTCAATTATGCCAAAGTTCTACTTATGAACATGCTGCATATATTTTCCGAAAGACCCACCATATCAAAATGTAAAAGATAACTCAAACAAGCCAAACAACAAAATTTCAACTTCAAATGTACTACTTCACTGTAAGACTATTCAAAAATGCACATTTTTCAAGACTTCACCTAAATCAAAGAAACTTCAATTTTTAGTCATTATTTTAACCTTAATTATAAAATAAATGAGCATAACGGGACTTCATGTCGGCCTCGGTCTCCCATGTTGCACCCTCAACTAAGTGATTCTTCTATAACACCTTTACGGAAGCCACCTCTTTATTCCTTAACTTCTTGACTTGTCTATCAAGAATTTGAACCGGAACTTCCTCACAAGAGAGGTTATCCTTCACACCAAGACCCTCAATAGGAAGAATAGACTCGGGATCAACAATACATTTTTTAAGCATGGAAACATGGAAAATCGGAAGAACCGAAGCCAATTCACTAAGAATATTCAATTCATAGGCAACCTTACCAACCTTTGCAAGATTTCATAGGAACCCACATAACGACAACTCAAATTCCCTTTCTTTCCAAATCTAACCACCCATTTCATAGTTGAAACTTTCAAATACACCTTATCAGCTTCTTTAAACTCCAAATCCCTTCTCCTATGATCATCATAAGACTTTTGCCGACTATAGGCCATTTGCAACCGGTTCGTTACGATAAGAACTTTCTCCAAAGTCTTATAAACCAAATCAGGTCAAGAAGCGAAGACTCTCTCACTTCAAACCATCCAATAGGAGACCTACACCTCCTACCATATAAAGCTTCATAAGGAGTCATAGAAATTGATGAATGAAAACTATCATTATGAGAAAACTCCACCAAAGGAAAATGCTTATCCCGATGTCCTTTGAAATAAAAAAAACCAAGCCCTAAGCATATCCTCAAGGGTTTGAATAGTACGCTCTGCTTGGCCATCCATTTGGGGATGAAAAGAGGTACTCAACTTCAACTTAGTACACAACCCTTCTTTGAATGACCTCCAAAACCTAGATATGAATTGTGCATCGCGATCCGATATCATGGATAATAAAATACCATGTCGACACACAATCTCACCTATGAAGATCCTAGCATAATATTCCGCCAAATAAGTAGACTTGACGGGAATAAAGTGCGTGGACTTGGTCAACCTATCCACAACCACCCATATATGAGTCATATTGACTTTGAGTCGGAGGTAAACCCACGACCATAATCCATATTGATGTCTTCCCACTTCTAAGTAGGAACTTGGATTTCTTGTAGTAAGCTACCAGGCTTTTGATGTTTGGATTTTACTTGTTGGAAATTAAGACACTTAGCAACAAATTCCGCTATGTCATTCTTCAAACCTTCCCACAAAATACTTCCGTAAGGTCATGGTACATTTTTGTTGCACCCACATGAATGGAGTAACGGGACCCATGGGCTTCTTCAAGGTTACGGCTCCCCAACTCATCTACCTTAAGAACACATATTCTTTCTTGGTATCTGAAAATACTATCCCTCCCCCTAAGGACAATGCCTTATAAAGCTCGCCAAGGACCGATTCCTTCTACTCCATCAATGATTTATCAAGGTGTTGTTTCTACTGCACCTTAACTACCAATGATGAATCAGAGTAATATACCATGAATCCACCACTTGAGAATCTTCCAACCTCACACCAAACCTAGCCAACCTATTAACATCCTTTAATAGGTATTTCTTGGCTTCATCTATGTGAGATACACTACCCATATTCATATGACTTAGAGCATCCGCAACCACGTTGGCCTTGCAGGGTGATAGAGGACACTCATGTCGTAATCTTTCTACAACTCTAACCAGCTTCATTGTCAGAGATTCAACTCCTTTTGGATACACACATATTGGAGACTCTTACGGTCGTTATAGACATAAACATGCACACCATATAAGTAATGCCTCCACATTTACAAGGCAAAAACCACGACCAGCAACTCAAGATCATGAGTTGGACGGTTGCGCTCATACACCTTAAGTTGCCTAGAAACATAGGCTATCACCTTCCCATGTTGCATAAGCACACACCCCAAACCCACTAGGGATGCATCACGATACACAACAAATTTGTTTGAAACCTCTGGTAAAGTCAACACCGGAGCGTAAGTAAGGCTATCTTTCGACATTTGAACACTTCTCTCACATGCCTCCGACCATTTAAATTTCTTACACTTTTGGATCAAAGCAGTCAGAGAGATGCAAATAACCCGATAAACCCAGGAAACTCCTAATATCAGTTGGTGTCAATGGTATAGGACAATTTTTCACTGCCTTCGTTTTCATTGGATCAACCTTAACTTCCTCACTGGAGATGATATGACCAAGAAATGTCACCGAACTTAACAGAAACTCACATTTGCTATACTTGGAAAACAATTGATGTTCTTTAAGTACTTGCAACACCACCCTCAAATGGTTCATCTTCTCACCCTCATTCTTATAATATACCATGATGTTATTAATGAAGACAATGATAAATGAATCTAGCCAATTTCGAAATGACCATATTCATAAGGTCCATAAATGCCGTCGGAGAATTAGTGAGAGTAAAGGACAATACTAAGAACTCATTTTGATAATATCTTGTCCTAAATGCCATCATTAGTATATCCTCACCTATCACCCCAAGTATGTGATATCCCGACTTCAAGTAAATCTTAGAAAAGTAGCTTTTCCCTTGGATTTGATCAAACAAGTTGTCAATCTGAGGGAGAGGATACTTGTTCTTAATTGTGACTTTATTGAGTTTGCGGTAATCAATACACATTCTTAAGGACCCATCCTTCTTCTTCACAAACAAAATAGGAGCACCCCATGGAGAAATACAAGGTCTTATGAAGCCTTTGTCTAGTAAATCTTTGAGATGTGACTTCAACTCTTTAAATTTGGCCATATCAATCTGATAAGGAGGGAATTGAAATGGAATTTCTATTGGTAGAAAATTGATACCAAAATTAATTTCCCGTCGGGAAAAATATCAATAAGATCATTAGGAAAGACCTCGGGAAATTCACTCACTACGGCGACCGACTCAATAGGAGGAATTTCGGAGTCTAGATCTTGGTCTATTACAATTAGGTATAGAAAATCTTTAGAGATCATTTTTGCATGCTTCTATACAAGAGATTATATGACCCCTAGGAAAAGAGTTTCCCCCCTTCCACTCTAGAACGGGTTCATTTGGAAAGGTAAACTTTACAACCCTTGTCCAACAATGAATAGAAGCAAAAGAAGAATGTGACATATCCATACCCAATATAATATCATAATCAAGCATATCGAGTTCTACTAGTTCAACATCAGAAACTTTATTGGGCAACATTATAGGACAATTTATATACACCCTTTTTGCAACAACCGAGTCACTCACCGGAGTAGACACTATAAAAGGTTCATGTAAAATATCAGGCAAAATGTCAAACTTTTTTGCTACTAGAGGGGTAACAAACGATAAAGTGGCTCCGCGATCAAGTAAGGCACATACATCAGTAGAGAAGACTTTCAACATACCGGTCACCACGTCGAAGAAAGTATCTTGTTCACCCCTATAGAGGAGAGCATAGAAGCGCTTCTTCTTTAGAGCCTCATTTGAACTACCTGCTTGAGCTTGACCACTACTCTTGTCTTGATCCCTCACATTAAAGCAATCCCTAACCTTGTGCCCACTGTTACACTACCCTTTTATTGACCCCTCACATTAGGGAAATGCCTCACCTTGTGCCCACTTTACCACAACCAAAACAATTATCCATCCCCTTAAGGCAATCACCATAGTGCTTCTTGCCACACTTTCGACAAGTTGTCTTCTCGGTTGGTAAACTAGTACCTTTTCCCTTCAGAGTCTTAGGGTTAGACACCCTATCACCACTTTCATTAGGGAACATAGAAGGAACTTGATTAGAAACCCGCTTCTTAAATTTAGGCTTGTCTTAAATCTGAAGCCTATTCATTGAAGAACCTCCATCAAAAGATATTTCCCTCTTAGCATCTATACTCTTCCTCTTAGCCCTTGTCTCTTCCACATTTGGCATGAACCATAAGAGGAGAAATGTTCTCTCATGTAGCATATCCGAATGACACTCCTTTTGCAAATCATCTGACACCCCCGTCACAAAGAGGCTCATTTTATCTCTAGGATCGAAAACCAAAGAAGAAGCATATTTCCATAATTTAGTGAATTTCAAAGAGTATTCATGAACACTCCTACCACCTTGGTGAAGGTTGATAAACTCCACCACTTTAGCTTCTCTCATATCCCTAGGAAAGAACCAATCAAGAAAATCCATCTTGAAGATCTCCTAAGTCACCGGACCACCCCTCAATGGCCTATTATCTTTCCATTGGACAAACCATACTTGATGATAAGTGTCCAACTCAAAGGTGCTCACTTGTGGACAACCCCATAACCAATAGTATCTTATAGAACTCAGCTCACTTGTGGACAACCCCATAACCAATAGTATCTTATAGAACTCATTGATTAACTCTTAGGGAAAATCTTCAACCTTAGACCTTTAGAAGGTAGGAGGGTTCATCCGAGTGAAGTCCCTTAGATAGGAGGCCATGGTAGCAATTTGTTGATTTGGACAGGGTACAATATCTCGGTTATCTTGGGCCATCATAGCTTGGGCTTGTGCAGTGACGGGTTGGCCCAATTGGATAAGGGTAGACCTTATATCACCATCCATCAAAGGTGGATGATTGATTAGAGCTTGTTCAACATTAGCATCTTATTCAAGAGGAGGAACTTGATCACTATGGGGAGGAGGTCATGTGTTTGCAATCTCCTGTTCAAGCCTTCGTGCCGCATTCATTCGAGTGTTCATTTTTCCTATAATCACAACAATAGTATTATATGCAAAAGCACACCATAAGCATACTCTAATGGCACGATATTAGATTTCCAACAAAGTGAGTTTCCTAGGCATCACGTAGGTTACTATTCATAAGTGTGGCGCGCTTAACAATTATGAATATGAACATACATAGACGTGGTCAAGAGAGACATTGAATCTAAGATAATTCAATCTCATGCTCTAATACCACGTTTGTCACATCCGGGTTTACCCCCTAGACGTAAACGGCGTCGCCGTCCTCTTTGACGATGAACTAGCTTATTAGTTCACATCATTACATTCATAGGTCAAATTTAGTGGAAAATTTGAAACTTTTCATTACTTCTACTTGGACGTTTACATAGACCTCTACATACACATAACATATATATATCGAGTATACATGGACCCTTCGTATAGGAAGGTTACATAGCCTTCTACTTTTATTGCACATAAATATATGTATATATAAATATATATAAATATATATATATATATATATATTTATTTATATATTTATATATATATATATATATATATTATCAATTTGGGATAGCCCATACATCAATGTAAAGAGAGAGCCACATATAGGATTTATACAATCCGTACTCAAAAGAAAGGATATAGAATATAAGACTCTTAGAAATAAAATAACAACATAAGCTCGATATCGGCATCACCCTCGGAAAATTAGGAACTACCCTACTTGGATGATCAAAGGATCCAAGTCTTCTTCAAGTCGCCTAAAATAATTCAACGACCGAAACCTAAAATGTTGGGGAAAAGGAAGAAATAGGGTTAGTACACAACTCAGACTACGTATGGGACCATATGCACACATTCTTGAGAAAAAATCTAAGAAAAAGGGACATTTGTTAAAGTATGCATTTTTAGTTAAAAAACCTTATGCACATTCAACAAGACCATACCAATCAAGATTTCATATTGATTAAGTTATAGGCATGTTCATCACAATAGCTATAACATCAAGTCTAGTCAAGTCAACAATTCATACCATATAAGTACATACATACTCAAGTAACTATATCATTAAGTCATATTAACAATAAGCATGAATAAGAATAAATTTCATTATAAACAAAGCAAGACAGGTACCCATGAACCCCTATACAGTCAACAAGTGCAATGACCAAGCAAAGACCCATACGATCAAGTAACCCAAAAAAAATCATGACTAACATCCTACTTAACATAACATAGCATTTAGATTCACATATCATCTTACCTTAACCATATAAACCAACACATATTGATAAGTGAACTAATCTACATATAGTATCGACAATGCACAAGTTCATCATAGTCATATCATATATCATTATAAGCATAATCATACAGAAGAACATCCTCCTAAGACTCCCCTCAAAGATAACTAGTGAAATGCTTAGGTAGAGTCACATACCCCTACATAGACTATGATAGACCCCTAAGGTTATCCTAGTTAGAGTTCAATCCTTTAATCAATTTTACCTTTTTAAGAACATCTTGCCCTACTGACATAGACCATATGAGATAATGTGGAATCTAGTGTCATAAAACCATACATCAAAAAAAGGCGGGCTACTTGTCAATGTAGTACCAAAATATAAAAACTAGCAACTATGTGGATCCACTACCTAGTATTCCTATGGGAGCAACATAGTTCAAAAACTAGGAGATATAGTTGGGCCCCTCTTTATGCTATATGCATTGAAGTATCCAATATCAAGATTACTTTAGTTATGCTACCTTCCCTATGTGGGAAGGGACACTCCCCACGCTTGTTCTTTCAGATATAAGCTAGAGTCCCTTTTTGAAATGTCTTTAAGCCTTTAATTATCAATCACAACTTAGTTTAGGTCCTAGGGTGTAACTCTTGTATAACATCATCATCATCATCATAGCTTAATAAGAATTTCTTTTTATTACAATTGATAAGGTGGGGTTAACACAGTAGCATTTCATATCATAATAAGACACATTGGTAAATTGATCACCCTCCTTATAATATTTACATCTTAAGGCAAAAACTCACAATAAAAATCAAGACATTTCAATTCAATATCATACCACCCTATCAATCCTAATACAAGTCATACTCCAATATCACATCATGACTTAGTCATAATTAACCACAATTTTAAGTAAAGGATAGAGATCATAAGACTTACCAAGTATTCTTCATAGTTCATCAGCAAGGTCTTACCATAAACACTCAATGAAACCTAATTTGGGTTTACATCATCATAAATCAATAATCCACATGATAAAAAGGCTAGAAGAATCATAACATCACAATTCAATACTAGATCATAGCTTAAGACAAGATACTTATGTCAATTCACTTCCTAACCTAGATAATCTTCTCAAGAACTGGCATGAAAGACTACAATTCACTCTATTATGTTCATAATTAGTGTAAAACACCATTTAATAGAAATTCAACCAATAACCAAGTCAACTAAACTAATTTCAACCTAATTCATGTCCAAATCCAACCTAGGGTTAAGAGTTAAGGATCATCTTCTACAAACTACACAAAAGATATATCATAATTAAGTTAGAATACATGTTAATATATTCATATTATCCAATAAAAACCATAAACAAACCAATTCATAACATAATTTTCGAGATCGAGAAGAACCCACATGAAAACCCAACTTTTTCAAATAATTTGAAGGATTCCTTTGAGGAAAGAGATCTCAAAGGTGAATTAGATTACATTCCTCAATATTTGATTAAGATTTAATGGTGAAATCTTCCCTTTAGAGCCCTTAAATCCCTCCCACAGCTCGTCTTAAATGGTGTCTTCCAATAGAGAGAAAATGAAGAGAGAAGGAAGAGAGTTTGTTTTGAGAGCAGTAATTAGACTAATGAGGTTGGGGTCTTTATATGGGGGGTTAATTAAGGTAGGGAAAATTACGCGGCTAAGAAAACTTGTACGATTTAGTTACTCACCATATCGATAGTTTGCTATAATTACCACTCGCCACTAACATCATACATTAATTACGTGGGTTGACTTCGAGGTTGTATCATTCGTCATGTTTGTATATGTATAACTCGGTATGATATACAAATAAATATGTATAATATACATTTTCTTAACCTATATACATATACAATTAACCTCTCTCCTTCCTCTCTGCCCTCTCTCGCTCACCTCTCTCCTTCCTCTCTCAATCTAGATCGCCTCTCTCATTCCTCTCCTTATCTCGCTTGCCATTTATACAAATACTATGTATAATATACCACTATCTAACAAATATAAAAATACAATTCAACTTTCTCATATCTTTTCCCCCTCTCTCTCATTTCTTTTCTAGTCTCGCTAGCCTCTCTCATCAATAAAACATGTGTCTACAAATTGTAACTATCAAACTATAGTTGTGGAGAGAAATTTATTATTTTTAAGTGGTTATATATGAAAGTCTCCCAATAAGTTAATTATGTTTCCCTAATCCCCTAACTAACAACCGAACCACTTAATTAATTAGCTAGGACTTAACGTAAAACGTGCAGGAAAATGGACCCTCAAAGACGATACCCTGATCGACAGTCCGTCTGTGAGTCAACGGTCAATGTTCCCTTCCGTGCTGCACATCCGTCGTTGTTGTCAGAGACTGTGCAGGTGAGGGCCTCCAACAAAATGGCTAAGTGTTGGTCGACGGTTGGTATCGACGCCCCATCGATCAACACACGCCCCGTCTATTGCCCTTTCATGGGTGCACACTACCCAGGTAGTGTTGACACCAACCTCCAAGGGTCCTCCTCAAGGCCCTATGTTGGTCCTTGAAAAGTCGTACCCGGACGTTTCGATCATGAATCAACTCAAGCACATATTAGCTACCATTCCACCAATTTTAATGGGTTTTAGACTCCTAAAAGCTAGTCAAATAGGCTTCAGCATACAAGTACATCCTAAAACTAGTTTCTGGACGTCATAGGTGTTCTAGGACGTTTTGATTCCTAGACTTCCTAAATGACCTATATTCATTAAAATAGGTCTTAAAACAGTTTCTAGACCTCATTACACTTATGTTAGGCATTTAGATACGTCTTGTATTATCGAAGTGTTACATAGCCTATAATAGTAGTACTCCCTAAATGAAATACATCCTTTTCTTTCGCGGCTTAACACTACATCAATTATTATGAATTAAACTTAGATAACACATGCCTATAATGTTAGTAGTAACAATATATTTTAAGTATAAACCAGTAATATGGTTGTTGTCAAATCACGAAACCACACCCTAAATTTAGGCTTAATCTCGGGTTGCAACTGGCGTACTTGACCTCTCGGAGGTCTTGTCAACACCTTACACATCATTCATCGCAGAAACATAATGAAAAGTAGTGCGTAATTAAAACTTTTCACAAACATACTTCATAGTCATTAAAAACTCTTTCATAGAAATTCATAGGAAATACTAAGTCTTAATCTCATCAAACTTCAAACATGAGAATAGTTCGGACACGGCTCATACACAATAGTTATATAAAAATACATATACTATTACAATACTTCAATGAGAAGCATAAAAGACATCTATGCCCTCAAATCAAATGAGGACATACTTCAACTTCACTTGAATGATGCAATAATCCAAGTCTTGCTTCCCAAATGCTCCTCACCTACCAACAACTGTAGAGATAGATAAAAGCATGGATTAGTACAACTACATGTACTTAGTATGGAATAATGCATGAAAATCATGAAAACGGACATTTATTATAAATCTGCATCATTTCATTTAAAATCATACTATAATCACAAGAGCAACATTTAACAACTTATAAACACATACAATACAGTTAATCAATTTAGTCCATTTTGAGCCAACTTAACAGTGAGCTCAACTCACTGTACAATAAAGTTGTTCTACTTCATCCTTAGGCACTTTATATCATGTAGTCATCGCACTAAATGCTATTCTAAGACTCACTTAAGAAACACAAAGAGAGACCGCCAATACAACCTCCCTAAGCATACCTAAATCACCCTAAAAACCACTTATAATAAGGCATATACACAATTACAAGATATCAAACACACCAGCATTGAGATAATAGGACATTCTCTTACCACGGGCTATCAAAAGACTTACTTAAGTAAATCAAGAAAATAATGCCAATGATTGACCTCTTCAAGACTAACTAAATAATACTTAACACTTCCTAAGTTTATATCATGTACACATAATCAACCAATTTCCAAACCAGAGTCATTGTTAAGACTCATTCAGGCAAGATATGAAGTGATCATTCCTATGCCCATTCACACCTTAACTAGGAAACACTTAACTACTCTCGGTAAGTACTTATTCATTTAACACACATAAAGTACATTCAAGTAATGGTCTTGTACAAGACCTAGGGACTCTAACTAACACCTCCAAAGCCTATTGTGCAATGTCTAGGTAGTCCCATACCACCACCTAAACTTCATAGAACTTCTCTAATGCTAGTAGGTATCCCATATGATGCGAATACGCATTAATCGATATGGACAATGATAGCAAAGCATTGAATCCAAAGTTCTAACCTACTCCAATGAGGGTGTTCAACTTGCCAATAGTAGAACTTAGACACATCCCATGTAGGCACATGGTTAAGGAATATGAAGGGAATGCTTTATAATCTAGTCTCATTCTTTAAATAGAAATACTTCCCTTACCATACTCACTCTATGCTAGACTTCTTTCTCATAGAGTAATTTACATTAAAGGTTCACATAAAGGGATTCCATATCATGTTCATGACCCAATCACATTTACCCTACCAAAGAAAGGTCCATTAGGGCTACCTCACAATGGCGAAAAAAAGCTCATCATGACTTTTATAAGGATTAATATGATTTTGTTCGAGAAAATTAACCTTAAGTCTATCATTCCTTTACTTTGAAGGATACCATTACAACTTACAACTTCAACATTCATAACCTTACCACTCGGTTCAAGGTTTCACATAAACAACCCTCTTAACTTCATTTAAGGTCACATGTCATTCATACATACAAGAATAAGAGACTTTAACATCCTAAGTCAGGAAATCACATATTCATATTAATACATACATCAATCAAGGTACACAAGTCAACCAAGATAAGGTACCACATACTTCACTTTAACTCGTAATACATGTCATTCTAAAAGCACATAGAAATAACTCTTATCATCTTCAAGTCATCCTATAAACTACAATATCATCATCAATATAACCATTATACACTCATATAGTCAAGTAGGAACAACCATGCATCAAACCTAAGACTACACAAATAAGCACATAGTTGTAGTCTACATGATTTCCTAACATACATAGAAAGAGCATGTACTTTCACATTACTTCACATATAGATAGATATGATCATATATAATATCAATAATATAAATAATCATAATACTCAAAGTATTTCATACAAGGCCATGACCATCATATTGCATAAAGTAACGCTGACAAGGCCACATCAATTGCAAGTAAAGCACATAACATCGCCACCATAAGTGGACCATACCAATCACATCATAATTAAAGTCTAATTGTCATAAAATAAATTAAATAGGGAAGATTACCACCACTCCCTTCTCAATACTTTAAACTAAATCCAAATCACCCAATTGAATATCACAAGACCCTTACCCATATCCTTAACCAACATTTCAACATAATTGTAATAATATTCAGGACACTAGGAAAATTACTACATAATCATAAATCCAATACAACCTAGATATTAATTCACTAAAATTATTACATAAATCAATAGCCTATATTAAAATATATTAGAATTCATAAACATTAGATAAATATCAAGTAACCCATAACTTAGTAAAAAACTAGGGTTCATCCAATTCATGGGTTAATAAATTATTTTTGTTTAAAATCATCAATACAATAACAATTCAATCATTATTCAATGTTTAGAATCCATTAATGCAAGAACCCATGGAATAAATCAGTAAATGGGACAATTAAACTTGAAAACTTTAGAAAACATCTTTGGAAGTTGGGCTCCTTGATGAAGAAGTTTAAAGGATCAAAATCCATACCTTGATGAATCTAATTATTCAATTTTAAGATGAATCTAATTATTCAATTGATGATGAATCTTCACTCAATTCCTCAATCCAAGCCCTTCCTTGAGTTTTGGCTCCAATGGAGTTCTAAAGAGATATCCAATGGATTTGGATTTTGATTTTTGAAGAATGAAATATTCTTAGTGTTTTAGGATTATAAACACACTTAGAATACACAAAATAACCTTAAGGAACTGCAAATTCTCTTATTTGGATGTGGGTTGAAACTAAAAGTTCACCCCTCAACTTATGATGAACTTGTGTAGGGAGGCAGACCCATCGACGGTTGACCATTGACGGTACGTCCCTTCACCAACGGACCACCTTCTTGGTTCGAGGTCCGGTATTGAGACCTATCTTGGGATTCCTATCCCCCACACAGAAGTGTCAATCGATGGAACCTCACCTACGGGGCATCGATTGACCCAATGGGCGTCGACTTCCTTTTGTAGTTGGGCTGTCTTGGACAATCTTGGGCACCATGAAGGGTCCTTCCTCAAGGACCCTTAGATGGTTCTTGGGAATGTTTTCCAAGACGTTCCCAATGCAAAAATTATATTATACAAGTTTAGAACCTCTCAGATGACTTTCATCCAAAGCGAACACATAAAACTCGACAAAACATGGCTAGACACACAAGGTCATTTCAAGGCATCATTTTCGAAAGTCATGGACGTTGTTGGACGTTTGACATCCAAACATCATGAAACTTGACACAGTGACTATATGTACTATAATAAATCATTTTTAGTACCTTATAACCCCATGAAACACAAATACACACATAAAACCACATATGAGACACATAGGTAACTTAGTCGTCGAACGTCTTAGTCGTTCCTTAACGTTTGACTTCCAATGTACCTAAACTGTTAGAAACTACATCTATATCATATTATATACAAATTTAGGACCTTATAGCATTATTACAACCATTTTAGTCTCTATTTTACCTAAGTCGTTTGTGAGGTCTTACAATAGTATAATGAATTTATATTATTGTTGTCTATATTGAAAGGTGCTTTCCTTGTTCTTCATTGGAAAACAGCCCAGCTGCAGCTGTGTATGTTAATCTTGCAGATTCTAAAATTTAATATGTTTGTATATTGTTTTTTGCTGATATGTATGCGACATTTTTGTATTCCTTGATGCAAACTTCCTTCTCCTTTAGGTAGAATGATTGGATATTGAAGCGGATCATAACAAATATAATAATGTTTTACTCAATGTTTTTTTCCTGAATGTTTGTTACTACAATATCTCTTTCAAATAGTCTATTTGGATTGTTTCTGTATACCCAAATTATCATGACCTAATCCACTGACGGTTTGTTAAACACCCTTTGATCTAATGAAGCATTTGCTGTTATGCATATATGTAGATTTCAAAGTTTATATGTTCTTTATGTATTGAGAAGAATTCTTCATATGGATTCCCCTCCATTATATTTGTTTATTTAATCACGATTTCCTCTAATAAATTGGCATCTTGTAGTACGAACATTCTATTGGATAATTCATGGTCAGTATCATAGAAATATAGTTGAAAATATTGTGGTCTGTCATTGTTTGGAATTAGCGGTGGTAGATCATGATATATCTGACCTTGTGCCTTGAAACTGTATACTCCTTTCCGTGAAGATGCCAATTCTTTGCAGAGCTTAACTGCAAACAATTTGAAAGCAAATATGCTACTATACGCACATATATTTTTCCTAAATAATTTAGCGTCTTCTGACTAGACACAAATAATTCATAAAGTCATCTGCTAATTCACTTGTTGCTAAATTGATAAATCCCCATGAGCAACAGAATGTTGGGAGTTCATATTCAAACCTCAAAGCATGACAATAGGTGAAATGTATTTTTTTTCAATTTATGAGTTGATGTTTGTATGTAGTTTTCATGTGTAATCCCCACAACACAAAGCATAACAATATATAGTTGGAGAATGTTATTTTCGGTTGAGTGTATATTTTTGGTATAATTTTTGCTGTCGAATATTTCATCCAATATACCTCCGTCAACATTATCATCACATATAGCTAGACGTTGCACTATTTTTTTCCGTTTATTCACTTGTAATTCATGACAAAGTCCATCTTCAATTTGATTAGTCAATGAAATTATTTTTTCCCTTGTTTGAAATGCTTTCTCTAGTTCTGTCTTGATTTTGCGTTTGACCTTGGTGCAAATATGATATGATGATTTTATAATTCTTAATATTTAGTCGTCCTAATAGGTCAAATTTTTCATTAAAAGGACATTTTTCTAAGCATAGCACTTGTTTTAGGAGCCTTCTTCAAGTGAACTTCCCTGTTTTTTACAACTGTCCTGAAGGTACTTCTATCGGGTTTGGAATTTGTGTTATTTGTGTATTACGAAGTTGACAATTTCATAATGTGTACTAGTGTCGCAGGCAGTTAACCATTTTACTTTTAAATGAAGTAATAGGCCTATAATTTTGGTAGGTCCAAGAGGTTGTCAAGTTGTCATAATATATACGTAATGTGAAACTATGTATGTAAGACGATATGTTTAATATCATTTGATTACTGAATCGATTAAATCCTATATGAAATAACTGAAAGCATATTTCGATAAGGTTCTAGCAGGGCCCTTAAAGAATACTATGACCATATGTTTCATATGTCGACACCTACAATTATCGGGTCTAACTACTCATTGCATTCTCTATCACGCACAACCCAATGAGTTATAGTTTTTTATTACTGTCACAATCGAAATCTAGACCCCAGACGAGACTGGCATTGTTGACCTCTTAGAGGTCGTAGACAAGCCTACATACGTCATTCTGACTTTATCTAGGTTAATTTTAGCGGAAAATTTGAACTTTTTGTTTCTTAACATGCTAACTAAACATTCTACTACATACGTTATTGTTCACCATCAACCAATACAATGTCTGAACAAACACGGGAAAGAAACGCTAGTGGAACATACTCCACTAGCTCAATCCTACAACTAAGCTAGAATGTAAATAGTCAAGCATTTTCGAAAGCATGAGGTCCTACCAAGTCTGGATGAATGCTCGACGTCTGGATAACTGCAGCGTTGATCGTGTAGCTCTAGCATCCACCTGTGCCTACACCTAAAAGTTTAGAGTTGTATAGGGTTAGTACACACTTGTACTAAGTATGGGTATATGTAAGCACACACCAAGGACATGCATGAGTAAGATTAGCTCTTTCCAAACAACATAATTATAGAAGGTCAACTTAGTGGACTTGCCAAATTTAGATTAGGAATGTGAATGAGCTTTCCAAATTTGAATTAGGAAAGTTGATGAGATTTCCAAATTTGGATTAGGAAAGTTATTCCATGAGAGTAGAATGCATCATCATACTTAACGTTTTGCACATAACACACAACAGCATAAGCATAGAAATATCATAATTCCTATAACACATAATGTTGTTCAAATCATTCATTCGTATGCCATGAGACCGTTGAATCATAGACATTACATTAAGACTTCCCGAAAATGATGACTTAACATATGGGACCTCAAGTAGGGAGTCTTCTTTAGCAAACACAGAGTACGCTTTGTTCATTCATACGTACTTCATTTAATTTCATTCATGGGCCAGTATAAACACCAGCTATACCTAAGATGCAGTTTAATACTTTTATCGGGTTCGTTGTGCAAAGACCAAGAATGACCTAATGTCATTACTTGAATCTAACTCACTTCATTTATTATGCTATCCTAACACCTTTGGTATCATAGATCATGTGAGCATCATAGATAATGTGAGCATCATTTTATCTAGTGTCATGAAACCCCATACCGGAAAAAGGTGGAATCAGTGACCAAAGTTACCCAAAAAATGCTAGCGTACATGGGAATTGAACCCCGCAAGATCCCTATATTGGCAGTATAGGTTCGAAGACTAGGAGATATAAGGAGACTCATACCCAGCATGCCGGACGGTCTCATCTCATGAGAAGTACGTGAACCTCCGCCCTTCCCGAATAAAGGCATCACCGCTCATAGCTAATATATCGATGATCAATATAAAGTTCCATTACATTCAACTCATACGTCCTGGAAGCTGGCTTCTAGTATGAGGAAATAATATCTCAATAGATGATTTCTAATCTCATCATTAGTATTAAGTATGTTAATCCCAATACTTTCATTAGAGTTTTCATAGAGACTGATCTCTTCATCAACTTTACACTCTCATAGGTGAGTACGTTTTGGTAACATTGACTTAGGCTCATTTGAGATTGCTCTCATATTTTACATTAGCCTAATATCATGTTGTCACCGCATTCACTATCATTAGCACATTTACTCTTCATAGTTACTCAAACCTTTTTACATGAATGTTCATTTCATCATATGCCAATTCACTTGGACATTTGGTGTGTTTCACACTGTTACTTAACCCTTCTAGGGTTTCATCATTTCATTGTTCATTTCATCATTTCATTGTTCATTTCACCATTTCATTGTTCATTTCATCATATGTCAGTGGACTTAGCCATTTAGTCTATTTTACACTCGTACTTGACTCTTCTAGGGTTTTATCATTTCAATACATATATCTTAGGTTCACTTACTTTTAAATGTATGCTAGACTTATGGGTATATATATTCAAGACGTTAGGTTTCATTCATTGTTCGTTTAAGTGACTCATATCTTCCTAAGGTTATGTAGTACAAGACTTATGCATCTTGTATGTATGCCAAGATTTCGATTTCGATCTAAGTATGAAACATTATTCTTGAACATTTAATTCACGTATGACTAATGTATCAATACAAAATTTGGGCAAGGGAACCCGGTTTTCAAATCTCTTGAACAACGCTAAACATTTTTCTATTCATTTTGGTTTGATCCATACGGCTTGAGGACCCAAGTTCGAGCCTCAAGGGTTTCATTTTATTTTTCCCTTAATTTCTCTCTTTATTTTTTTCGTAATGGAACTAAGAGGATGTAGGATTAAACCCCCATAACCTCATTTAATTTTTATTTCATTTCCTTTCAATTTCTTTCCTTTGGTCGAGGGGTTGTGGGTTCGAACCACCACATCCCCTTTTTAATTTCTTTTAATTTTTCTACTTAAATCTGCCTAGGAGGTCGGGGGTTCGATTCCCATGCCTCACAACTCTTTTCATTCATTTCCTTTAACTCTCCTCCACTGCCTAGAGGTCGTGGGTTCGATTCCCACGCCTCACATTTCTCTTCTTTCATTTTCTTTACTCTCCTTCACTGCCTAGAGGTCGTGGGTTCGAATCCCACGCCTCACATTTTATTTGAATTTTTTCATTTTACTCTTCCTTAAATCTGATTGAGAGGTGGTGGGTTCGAATTCCACTCCTCTCATTTCTTATTTTTTTTCTTTTAAGTTACATTGTCCATCAAATCCCATGGTTCGAATCCCCTTCACTACATTTCTTTTTACTTCTTTATTTTCATGGTTTTTAACATGGACTGGTCACAAGTTCAATCCTCCATGACCTCACTTGTTTTGATTCTTTTTTTCAACATTTTGAACCCTCTTTGCTCAACGAAATCATCAGTAGAAGATGGAAAGTTTCTTTAACTTTTCAGCATCCTTTCATCAAGTTACACCTTTGTTCTTAGGGGAATTTTGTAGTGCATTTAGAACGTTTTAGGTGCATTTTCATGGATTCGTTTAGCCAAGAGATTATCCCTCAAATCATACGCATTTCAACTCATATGAGCATCACATTTACACCAACATGTGTACATGAAATATAAAGAACTATCATTCCATTTCAAGTCCTAAACCATGAACAATAGCCACAACAACACATACATACACACGTAGTTACATTTTTGAAACATCAACATAAGTCACATAATCCAAAACATACATATAAACACAAAATCATCACGAAAACACGTTTCATCCCTAGTATTATACCAGCAAACATAACCAACCTATGTTTCAATTGGAGCTAGTGACAGGGATATGCAACGGGGAACCATCCTAGTTTTCGGAATGAATATTCTGAACCTTAAGGGGTCTCTTGGGAAACGGAGCGAGAAACAAGAGAACCCATACCTTTTTGATGTTCAAACCTCAACTTGCTGCCCGAATAACCCCTCCAAACACACGTCCAAATGCAAGAGCTTCAACACAAACTTGAAGCTCAACTACCACTCTCGTATTTCAGTTTTTTTTATGCATTGGGGAAAATTGCATATCTTTTTGTTGGGGGTGGAATACATGGAAAATGAGTGCTAGGGTGAAGTATGGGTAACCCAATTCACGATCCTCTTTTGTGGTTTTCCTGCTTTTGTTTTTTCCCCCCAAAAGATTGCATGATGGCTAAAACAAATATGATATCCTGATATGAAAATGATGCATGACTAGGCATAGTAATAGATAATTGTGTGTCTCTAAACATGACATACAGATACACTACTGCATGACATTAAATCTAAGACTCGAACTAGGTGTCTAATAATCTGGCAATGTAATAAATGTCAAGTGAGTGTTAGGAAAATTTGTAGGATCCACCATTTAGACTGAGCTAGAACTTGCCTGATTAGTCTTGCTAAAAGTAAGCCAAAATGATTAATTAGGAAAGAATTATAGGTCTTTGTTCGAAATAGTCAATCTTGAGCCCAACTACAAAAAAATCAAATGAAGTTAATCCTGTATTGATCTAAATGATTTGAGCCTAAAAAATATCTTTCTTTTTCACCCCAACTGATCTTTTCTTGGAACAATGTGTTGGACCTAGTCCCTCCTTGGACATGTGCATCTCAGTTTATGCCAAAAGCATTAGTTGAGGGTGGCTAATGCAGAAAACCACCTTGTCGTGGCCCTGAACCAATTGTGGATATTGTGAACCTTGACTCATGGCAAAGTCATGAGTTGAGGGTGTTTTTTATAAGGAATACTTCGGAAAGTGGGGTTGAAAGAATGAAGAGAAAGAAAGAACAAAACAGAAGGGACTAAAAAAAAGAAAAGTCACTTACATATAAGGATAAGAAAGGGAAAACAACAAGATAAAAAGAAAATTGAGAAATTGGGCGAAATAAAACGTTAAAAAGGTGGTACGTTTAGCTGATATGTCAAGGAGTGCAACAAGTCACTAAAGTATACCTTAATATACCCTACCTGACCCTGAGCCTATGTTACAAGCTAAGAAAGTCCTATCATGATCCTAAGAGTTGTATGGCAAACTTAAAGCAGTGAAAATAAGGGCAAGCCTATGGCAATATGTATGAATGAGTTGTGAATTTGTTCTGAGAGTGAGTGTTGAAAAGTAATCCTTATACTAAAACTGAAATCATTGTGTGAAAAATGAGGATGTTGTTTTGAAGTGAGGACACTAGTTACAATACCGAAAATTTTAGCACCTCGGTGAGAAATTGAAGAGGATAGGTGTCAGTGCGTGGTGAGTCTGTGTCATGGTCTGGTTCCACATAATTCAAGCCTAATAGTGATAACATGAATTAACATGATGAGAATGATTGGGATTGATGGCCAAATGATAGTGAAAGCTAAAATATGGATAGTCTTGTACAAAAATTTTGTTGTGACTCATAGTGCGTCGCTTGAGGGCAAACAACGAATTTAAGTTGAGGGTGTTGATGTACCATGGTCTCACGGTACTTTTAATTCTTTTTCCTTAAGTTTAATGTGTGTCCAAAAGCCTTTTTGTATTGATTTTAATGTAAGTTTCTCCTTATTTGCAGGAAATCAGTCAAAAGATGAACGCGGAAGTTTTTGAGCGAGAAATGCAGAAGAACCACCTACAGAGCTTATGGTAGTCCGTCGAGTATGTGACGATCCGTAGGTGGCATCATAGTGAGGAGAGAAGTTGTTGAAGGAAAATGAGGAAATCTGATCTAGTGTGGATTACAGAAGTCCATGACAGACCATTATAGCCACGACGGGAAGTCCTGCTAGTTTGTCATAATGATCAGAGAGTAGTACCATTACCCGAATTCCAAGAAGTTAAAGTATTATGGAACGGAGACCCTCAACGGACTGTCGTGCTTGGAACGGTCCGTCATACTTGTTCGTTGAGGGTAATGAAGAAAGTAGAAGAAGAATTTGTGAAGTATGGGATGATGGAGGCCATGACGAACCGTCGTGACCACAACGGTCCATCACGAGGTCCGTCGACTCAAACGTGTTTGGACAAGATTTTCAGTAATTAGAATCCTTCTTTTATTAGGTTTTTATTTTTATTATAAATATTTCAAAAAACCTCATTTTTTGGGTTAGACGGGGATACTTTTGGTTAGACTTTTCGTTAGACTTTTTGTAAGACTTTTTGATAATCTTTAGTTCTCTTGTTCAAGTATTGAAGGATTAATTTCAGTAATTGATACACATTTTCTGGAATTAATTGTTGGTGCTTTTATTAATTAATCAAGTGAATTTCAGGATTTTGTTCTTTCTCATTAAAGTAAGTGCATGAATTCTTATATTTATGAATAGTGTGATTATGACCATGGGTAACTAAACTCCATATGTAGGATTGTGGGAACCATGGGTGTATAATGAGGTAAAATCTAAATAAAATAGCAATATTAGTATAATGTCTTGCATGTATTGATAATTCTTTCGTTTAGAAGTCTTTTTAACGGATGATCAACGTTAGAACTCACCTTAATGCTACTTATGGACCAAGGGGGTAGATAATAGGAAAAGAATTATCAACATAGATTTAGTGTACACTATCTAATAGGATAGTGTCGGTTGGTACGAGGTAATAACTTAGTCAAATGTCGAATACAATGCTTAATATGAAGTAAAGGTAAGGGTTAGTATAGCAACACATGTAGCTGGACAAAGGTGCGGAATGAAATTTTCTAGATGCCAAGAATTTAGCGATATATAACTTATCACTTTACATGCAAGATAATATAAAAGAATTGTTATAATTAGAATTATCAAGTTAGGAACTTGTAGGGAACACTTAAGCCTTAGTAACTTTTATTGATTGATTAAGCTCCGAGATTTGAATATGTTAGTTGTTTACTTTAATTTAGTTAATTCTTTTCATTAATTTATAAATAAAACCCCACTTTTCTGTTTTTTGTTTTCTAAGGAAATAGTTGACTAAATAATAGTAAAATCGAATAAAGTTAAGTTTGAACTATTTTCCTCGTGGGATCGACCCCAACCTCATTAGTTTGGTTCTTTACTTGATACGACCGCTTTACTTCTTATTTGAGAATTAAGTTTGAGCATATCAATCAACATTAGTCACATAATTTCAAACAAATATATAAACACATTGTATAACGAATACACGTTTCGTCCCTAGTTTTCTACTAGCAAATATAACCAACCTATGATTCAATGGAAGCTAGTGACAAAGATATGAAACGGGGAACAATCCTAGTTTTCGGAATGAATATTCTAAACCTTAAAGGGTATCTTTGGAAATGGACAAAGAGAGAAGAGAACACATACTTTTTTGACGGTCAAACCTCGACTTGCTGCCAAAAGAACCCCTCCAAACACACATCCAAATCCAAGAGATTCAATACCAACTTGACGGAAAAACCCTCTCTTTGCCTAACGTGTTTGATTAGTTGTTTGTTTATAATTTTCGTTGTGGGTTCTTCAAGTGTGAACAACTTTATTTTATCTACGATTTTTGTACGTTAGTTTGCACAGAAAAACGTGAGTGAGAGTGATAGATACATGAGAGAGAGAGATAAGCGTGGGAGAGAAGAGTTTTCTTAGGCTTAGGAGTCTATTTTAGGACTTAGTCAAATAAGGTTTTATTTGATTATTAAAAATCTGATTTCCTTTTATTTTAAATCAGATAATAAATAATAAATATAAATTAATTACATTAATTTACTAACTTAAATTAAAAACAATTTAATTCATTGCTTCAACCTAGGTTCGAATCCGGGTAGAACAAGACTTCACTTCAAAAGCTCAATTTCGGACCCTCTCTCCCAAAAATTCCCCTCCACCTTAGTAATTAAATAATTAATTTTATATTTAGGTCTATTATGATACTACCCTTATCCTCAAAAATGACAATTTTACCCCTAGACCCTCAAAACTTAAGATTTCCTTTTTTTATGTTCGGTAAAGGCTCCTTCGACTAAATCTTCGTATTGGAGATCCCTACATGGTTGGACCCAACCTTTGCTAGCTCAAGTAAATCCCCAAGTTAATTGGCTTAGATGTAGCAAGGATTCCGAGGTCTGGTTCTATGCGCATCAATCCGTGTGAACCCGGTCTAATCGTTGGCATTCTAGACACATTAAGCATTTTTTATCTTATCCATTTTTAGGGTTGTTACAATTACATATTGTTCGGACATGCTTTTGGTTGAAATTTTATATGTTTATTCTGTGATTTGACTATATGGGTAATCACCAACCTACACTACACCCAAAAATGTACGATACAATCACTGTTTTTCTACAACCATGGATGAAGGGGCTGCCCTGTGTGTATATTTATTATTTATAAAGAATGAATAATATTTAAGCCATTATTGTGTGTATTATAGGTCCATGATTATTTTACAGTTGGCGAATATTTTTAGCTAATTGAAGGTTACTTACCATGTTTATGATCCGATGTGTGATGTTGATGTGTTGTTGTGAACTCTCGCAGGTGTTCTTTTATGTGGAACCAAACAGATGAGATTTAAAATTTATTTCCCAGACGCAGCAAGACTATATGAATGTGTGAGCTGTTCTGAATATGTTGGTATTGGGTAGGGATTGATCAACGGTATGTGAGGCATACAATATTATTAAATATAATGAATAACCTGATGAATTTTTAAAGTTTTTGATTTTTTTTCTATGATGCTGGAGTACAATAGTGCTTCTAATATGTGTCTTGAAGAAGTTGCAATGATTGAAGAGGAAACTTTTCCAGTGGGTTGCAATTTTAAAACATATAGTTGTAATGTTCCAGAAAGTTGTGATGTTGAAGAGAAGGTGTGACTATTGACAGATTGCGGCTTATCTTGATGCGTCCTATAATTTTGTAATGTTTTTTAGGTGTTCTAAAAGTATAGTGGTTATGTTTTGAAGGACTCTAGATGTATACTTCAACGTTGTCCATATTGTACATCTACGATCGTAAAGTGGCCATTATTATAACAATTTATATTGAAAGTCAGGTAGTATGTAATGAAGTGATTTATGAGTGTATATTGGAAAGTCATGTTACCATAAGACTTTTCAAATTTGTTTCAATTATTTACGGCTCGTTCAGATATTTTATATCTACGAAATATAATGTAATCAAAACCCAAGTTGTAATTTGCTTTATCAAGTATTCTACTCCCAGTTAATGTTGTTAGAAAACTACATTACTGCTTACATTTGACACACACATCTTTACTGAGCGAATAAGTTTAAGGATAGTTTTATACTAATTGGAATAGGCCGATTAAGTAGTCCTAAATTTGTCATTTCAGTGAAAAATGCTGGTAACATGGTTGAAGCAACCAATATATAAAGTATAGTAATACTTGAATATGACATGTATGTATAATCTGGAAATTTGTTATGTGTATTATCAATGATATTAAACTATAATTTAAGAATTGACATTAACAATAGTTTCTAAGTAATTGCATATGAAATATGTCGTACTTGGTAAACAAATGGCTCTTTAATTTGAATTAGATAGTAAATTTAAATTATAAAATAGTTAAGTTGACTCAAACATTGTGTATGGATAAATAGCTTCACATTGTTTAGATACATATTTCAGAAAAAAAAATCTACTTTCTATTGGGTTTTTGCTTCTTTTGTTTGATTTGGGCATCTACTTTTGTGTTTTTCTTGGCCCTCTTCCTGTACGTCGCTACTGATTTGAGTTCAGCATCCAGGATAATTGGTGCTTCATCTTCCACCTGATGTATTTCTTCAGCAATTAAGCTAAGTTGTGGGTTTGAGTCATTCATATCATCTCCTTTTGTGTTTTTCTTGGCCCTCTTCCTATACGTCCTTACTATTTTGACTTCGTCATCCATGATAATTGGCTCTTCATCTTCAACCTGATGTATTTCTGCAGCAATTAAACTACATAGGGGGTTTGAGTGATTCATACAATTCTTACAAGGATGTTGATTTTCTTGTTTTTACTCAACACCAATTTGCGGTAGTAATAACGTTCTTCCTTCTTCATAATATGTAAGAAATTGTATATGTTAGTAGGCAAGGTTGACATAACAGTACGTATTAGACTAAGTAATTATCTTCTGACATTCAGACAACTCTATACATTAATTTATACCTTTACTGAGTTTGATTCATTGTACTCTTGCACGTTGCAGCCTAATATATATTTAGCTGCTTCAAAAATAATTACTCTACCTCGTCTCACTCCATCGCAAACCTCAAGTCGTGAGCAATACCTTCAAAATAGAAGGTTTTAAATTTAATATAAGGGGTTTAGTATTTAGTAAATACGGAATCTCGTTAAAAATAGTATAACCTCATTTCATATTCAATGTTCTAACTATTGCAATTATTATGAGCGGCAATATCTTACGTAAATTTCACTTTTTGGTGGCACTTTTTGCTAGATGAGTACCATGACTCGTCCTTATTAAGTTTGTCTTCAATTGTTGCTTTGAAATTGTACAGACAATCTTGGAAATGAACAGTAAAATAGATTTAAGAACATACATTGAACTTACAAATGAATTTTTTTACAGAGAGTTGAACTATCGGCTAGTATGTACCTCTGAATCAGCGAACAATCTCTCTAGAAGGTTGGATGACAAAACTTCTATGGCTTTTCTCATTACCTTAGTAGACATTCTTGTAAGATCTTTTTTGCCGACCTTTATGATTTCACGCTTGTATTTGCGATGTCGTTAATTAACTGTATCACGGATTTAGACTGATGTTTATAAGTTTTATAGTATTGTGTATTTTTTTGGTTATATTATTATGTAAGTTTAGAGCAATCGTAATAGAGGGATTTGTCCTGTTAAAGCTATGTTCAATTTAAATTGATAGTTGTGATAGTTTTGTTAAATTAACAATGAATAATATATTAGTGAAGTATTTAATATACCATGTTCGAAGGTCGTTTGCTTTTTCAAACATTTGATTGATCAAAACGATGCTAACGGGAATAGTAGAGATCCCAAATTGGCCTGTTATGACAAGATCCTTTATGTTAATAGCAACAATAATTGCAGGCAGTGTATAATTGACAAATTTATACAATAAACTGTCGATACCATTAAAGATTGATATTTTGACATCACATAAGGCCGGTATAGCCTTGTTGAAGATTTTCGAGGAAGGCACCGTTATTTTCAGCAAAATCTCCCCAGAGAGTGACAATTGTATGCTCCATGCTATATTAATTGTTCAAAGACAATAGTCAATAAATAATCTTATCTATATATAGACGGTAGAATATGCATTATTGCAACTTACAACTAATTTGTAACGACTATTTCCCATTTTTTGAAATTTAAATTTTGAATGAGGGGATTCACAAAAACTAAGACGTAAATCTAGTCTAGAAATAGATCACCCAAATTTGAGATTATAATCACAAAATGGAGGATGAAAATAACAGCTTAGCCATGTGGATAGTTACCTAGAATAGCACCATTACGTAATTCATCAGCATGTCCCAATGATAAAAATCCATCAGAGAATTTGTGAATTGAAATTGTGTGCTCAGTCTCCTCCATGAATGTATTGTCTGTAAAGGCCAACTCAACTTCTTTGTGAACTGAAGAGTAGTTTTGGTTGACGCGATCTAAGCGCCTTTGGCAATTTAGTAACTCTCATTTGGCTTTAAGGAGTCTTTCAATATCTTTATATGGTTATTAAATAGTGTTCCTTGAATGTTGGTACCCTATTATAAAGCGGGGGAGGAATAGAAAAAGCTCATCAAACATGAAACATTGGTAAATAAGGTAACTAAAACTTTCGATGTTGTTACCTGTTCATTTACTAATATAATAGTTCGGAAAGTTCCTTCATGCCTTGAATTCTTGTAAGGTATCATTGAAGCCCTTCGAATAACTAAGACCCGCATCACAAAATCAATAGAGTTTTCTGGTATATTAATAAATATATTATGTTTTGCTTGTTCCGTTTCAATCACCATTAGGTGGAATTTGGATGAATGCAGGTACCTGGGTAAATGAGTGCAATAATGTGAACACTGGAAGTCAATATGTATGGGCACGGTTGATAAGGACAGCGTATGGTGATAGTATGCATCATTTGGCGGAAAACGCATGCAATTAAGACGTTAGCAGAAAGGTGTAATGTGAGAGAAAGTGAAGGTAAGCACTAAAAGATATATCTTAACATATGTTAATAGTAATAATAACTTGTAAACTTTTCATTCATAAGGTTTGGAGTTTCTGTGTTCTACGCTACTTGGAAGGAACAATGGATTATGGGATAATGAACAAATTTGGTGGAAATTTGAACTTAATTGGTTATTCTGATAGTGATTGGGCTGGAAGTATAGATGACATGAAGAGTACTTCTGGTTATGCTTTCTTATTTGGATCAAACATTTGTTCTTGGTTATAAAAAAAACAAAGTGTTGTTGCTCAATCCACTGCCGAAGCAGAATATGTTTCAGCATCCAAGGCTACTTCTCAAGCTATTTGGCTTAGGAGAATATTTGAAGACATTGGTGAAAAAGAAAAAAAAGGGACTGTTCTGTATTGTGATAACAAATCAGCAATTGCAATTGCCAAGAATCCAGTCAGCCATGAAAGATCAAAGCATATTTCCATCAAGTATCATTTTATCCAAGAAGCACAAGAGAAAGGCGAAATCCAGTTGCATTATTGTCAAATTGGAGAACAACTTGCTGACATCTTCACCAAAACACTTCCTAGAGACAAAATTTGTTATCTTCAAGAAAGCATTGGAGTTATCAAGCAAATGCATTAAGGGGGAGTGTTGGAATTAATGCATCAATGTTTAGTCTTCCAAAATTGTCTGTTAGTTTTTCAAGAAGTCATTTTAGAATTTTGTAGTACGTGTATCTAGTAAATTGTAATACATGTATTTAGTTATTTGTGCAAGACTTTTTGTTTTCTATTTTGAGTAGTATAAATAGTGATCTAGTTGATGATTGTAATAAATCTCAAGTGGCCTTAAGTAGCCTATAATAAACTTGGTATAACTTACATAAATCCCATAGTGTAAGATCTTAATTACCTTCTATCCCTATTATTTTTCTAATTACATAAATCCCATGTTTTTAAGTATTTTTGATACATAATAAAGGATCATTTTATTGTTGATACATTCTGTATGAATCTGTTGCACTTGTTAAGGAAAAAAAAATTGAAAAATCAAATTACGATCTTATCTATCTGTTACACTAATTAAGGGGGGAATAGTTGAAAATAATATAAGTCCCATAAATTGCGCTATTTCCTTCCATATTGTCAAGAATTCAATCATATAGTGTAACTATCCAAAAAAATCAAAAATTGAATTTTTTTCTTGTTCGTCGTTTTCTTTGTTTCATAAAAATTTTTGTCAAAATTTTGGATAAGCAGGGTGAGTTATGAAGGATACAAAAGTAATGAAATTTGTTTTGGACAAACAATTTCTTTTGTGAATCTTCAAGTTCATCGAATATCCTTTCGATTTTGATACAAGATTGCCGAAAATTTTGAGATTCAAAATTCATCTCCAGTTCATTCAAGATCCTTTCAAATTTTTATTCATAATATCGAAAAATATGAGGAGACACATCATGAAGATCCTTCCAAAATCAAGAGAAAATAAGTTGTAAAGATATTTAATTAGAAGGTTTGTCCATAATTGAGGGAATTGGCAAAAAGAACGTCCGTGTCTTTGAAAGTTAAAGCATGGAAAATCTCTATTTAGTTACTTTGTTTCCTGTTAAGAAATTTTGAAAAGAACCCATGTAGCAAAAAATCTTATTTTTTGTTGTAGACTTTATTTTCTCAGTTTGTAGTTATTGGAAATAATTATCTCTTGACCATCTTTCTGTTGATTCTTTATTCTTATATTTCACTTTCTTTGTACTGATTCAAATTTGTCGTATTTTTACTTGATACATTAAATAAGAAAGTGTTGTTCATAAGATTTTAGATTTGAGATCGACACATTATTTTTTGGTAATTGTTATGTATCATATACATTTAGTATAAATTCAAATTTATATATCAAAGCTAAAAAATTAGTACATGATACATTATTATTTATGTATTTTATTTTGTTTGAGAAATTCTATAATTTAAAATTTAAAAAAATACATTATACATGTATTTGTATCAAATTAGCTTCCCTTTTTGTGTGTGATACATAACACAAATTTTATGTATCAAGTACATTTATATTGAACATGATAAACACTAATTGAAGATTCAACAATATTAGAGTTATGTATCTACCTTAAATATGAACATGATACAAAGCATACAACATAGATTATTGTAGCACTGTATCAGATCAATGATAACACTAACAAAGACTAATTTAAGACCCTAAATAAATGAGATACATTAAAAATATGTATCTTATGTATCTTTGACAGTGATGACGTGCAATGGCAGATTGAACATTTTATTTTTTTGAACGTTTTTAACTGTAGATACATTAAAAGAAAATAAATATTTTTCAAGAAAAAATTTCAACAACGATATGATTAACTAAAATTACAAAGGTTCAATAAGATTTCAATGGGATCAAGGGGAGGAGATGATTTTGTTTTTATTTTTTAAGATGAAAAGCTAAAAAATAATAATAAAAGAAATCGGAGATTTAAGAGATGGAAAGAAATCTACCTATTGAACAATTTGAAATTATTAATTGGAAATAAAACGATTTAAAATTCAAAAATATATTAATTGATGTAATTATTGAGAGTTTTGTGGCATGAAAAAAGGCAAGAAAATAATGGATATGAGATTTCAAGTTAATGTATCAGGAAAAGGAGATGTTGAAAGAAAAAGAAGAGATTTTTGATATTTTTTGAAATAATAGGGAAAATAAGAAAATATGATAACAAATGATGTGTAATTAAGAAATTTTTCCATAAACTTGAGCATTTTCTAAAGATATTATTTTTCCTTTCATATTTCCTACAAACTTATCTAGTCATAATTATAACTTCTTCCCATTCATATGACTCCTTAATGTCACAAACTTATGTAGTCATAATTAATCTGGGATAACTTCTTCCCATTCATATGACCCCTTAATGTCTATGTCATGTTTCTATCGACAAAATGAAAAAGAAACAGAATAAGAATGCAAAGTACATGCAAATTTTGATTTTCCCAGCTTGGAACAGAAGGAGATAACGTATGCATTGTTACATATTCTCACTGTTCCACCACTTTTCCAAAATGAATACAAGGTTTATTAACTCAACCTAGAAGCAAAACAGCTAACAGTCCCCAAAAGAGGAATAGTATATACTAAAGATCATGTGGATTTAGATGATTAATTGTTTTCATTGGAAATGCCATCTAATGAGTATTATTTTGCCGGTGTTTCTCTTGCTTCACCTATTTGTAATGGATCATCTTGTTTCCCTCTTGCTGCAATGGTCCCCTAGCTCTTGATTTGCTGATAGAGAAATACGTCCTCCTTCGTTTGACCAGGGTTATACATAGAATGAGGAAAAGAAGAATGTGGATCCCCACATATCAAGCATTAATGGAGGCAACATGAATGTCTTTGATTTTATGAAAAAACAAACCTAGAGTATTCATGTCCACATTATAGTCTCGTTGAGGTGATTTTGAGTTATAAGTTTCCTTTAATTAGGACAACTCCCATTGAAAGCTTTGAAAGAAGTTGATTTTGAACCCAAACTATACCAAAAACGCGACCTCCAATATAAGAAAGGCTAAGATCTCAAATGCCAAATGCAGGGTGTTGTAACACCAAAGTCACTCGCATTTGTCCTTCAACTACTTCTTGAAGATCATAGAAGAATGCTTTGGTAACACAAGCAACAAAAGATTATAGGGAGTTATCAGATGCTCCAATAATAACAACACCCTTGCTTCAGATTTCATTTATTTTTTAATTTTCACTAATGATACTAATAGACTATGTTTTTATGTCTACACACCACTTCAACCTTCAAAAACCTTTTTTCTTTATTTATTTTCAGAAACTACTTTTTTTTACTTTGAAATATCAACTATTTCATGTCCAAATGCCTATTTCACATCATTTTAGAAAATATTATGATAAACCTATAAGGAAGATATTTAATTGATTTACTAAATATTCACCTATAAAATCCTAGTTAACATTGGAAAAAATCTATCAAAAAATATTTGAGCCTTGATATTTATCACTTTGCCACTATAAATTCATCACCTACTATTTACTTTCTATTTGTCCCTTATTTAGTTTTTCCAATTTCAATACTATTTTCTTTTTAAGTATTCATAAGTTCCTTTTCTCTTTTACCTCTTCCTTATTTTTGTTATTACTAATTTAAATTTTCCCAAACTTTCCTTTTTGGGGGGTTTACCAGAAACCTTCTATGTATTTTTCTTAATTTCTTTGAGTGATTAATGTACATTGGTTTATTTTGTAGGTTTCATAATTTTTAGTTATTATTTAGGAAAAAAGACAAATATATTTCCAAACTATTGTAAAAGGTATGGAGATATTCTCTGTCATACTTTTGGGATATTGGTGCTCCTACCATCTAAATATAGTAAATACCCTTTATACTAACGCACATACACATGTCATAATCTAATCCACTGACTTGACATTTATTAAATATCGGATCGATGGATAATATTGTGTCACGTGTCTCTATTTAGTTCTCAATTAGAGTGAAGAGCATATATACTCTAGTTTTTGGACAACAAGGACACCAATGTCCTAAAACTATGATAAAGGATATCTGCATGCCATTTTCAATAGTTCAGGGGTATTTTGTCCTTTTTCCCTATTATTTTTATAATATTTTTTGTGTTGCATCGTTTTATCAATCTTGAATTTGTAACACCATTTTTTGCTTCTTGCATGTGATAATTTAGAACTTTAATCCAATTCTATGATATTTCCTCTTGTTACTGTGTATCAAATTTTAATTTTAGTAGATTTTACTTGGGAAAAAATCGCAAAAATAGTTGTGATTCGTTTATAATACTTTTGTTTTTAATTTGCAAAGAAAGAGAAATATTACAAAAATATGTTCTTTAAAATGTATTATATATTTAATATATATTTTTCATTCAGTCTCAATCAAAAACATATCGCAGGGAACGGTTTTAGTCTTTCTCTTCAAACTTTCTGATTTTAAACAAAATTTATAACCATTTACCCTGAATCTAGTATATAAAACCAAAAATGGGGTGGGGTAAATATAGAAGGCAAGGTCACAGTAACTAAAATATAAAAAACATAGATCTAGAAAAAAGAGAATGGAGAAGACGAATTTGAGGTTTTGAGAGAGTTTAGAGGTTTCCGATCAATCTTTGATTAGAAATTCAATGTCGCTTTTTGTTTGATTTGTAGAGACAATTGAGGTTTAAGTTCGACCTTATTTTCATTTTTTCAATATCTCCTGTATTATATAAAAATTATTTCTGTGTGTGTGAATGTGAAATATTAGTTTTATAATTGAGTTGTTAACTAAAAAAATTAGTTAATATCTTTATATGACCTATGAAAAAGAACGCTATTTTTTTAATTTAAATTTCGTCGGGCTTTTTATTAGTAACTTTAATGAAAAAATAAATATAAAAGAAAAATTTGTTTGGTCCTAAAGCCCAAATCAAAGGAACATTACATGGACATGGGAGACAATCCCACCCGGTCCGCTCCCTCACCTTTAAATATCTCCCTTAAGATTAGGGTTTTAATATCCATCCACACTCTTCATTTTCCCAAATAGCCTCCACACCTACACAATGTTCGCACTGTGGTTGAACAATAAACTTCACCTCCTCATTTTACATATCATCAATGTTTTTATGTTGATCTTCCTTCTTCCTTGACCATCAGGTAACAATATAAAATACTCTTTTATCTATGGTTTTCTGTTTTTGCTATTTCGTGCAATTGACCTTTTTTCCCTTTAGTTTTTCTCTCCGGTACAATGACTTGTGCTCTGGATGTTTTGTCAATTGAAAACATATACAAGATGAAAAAGAAATTTGTTAATTTTTTTCATTATAAACTTTTTTGCATTCTTAATTATTATTATTTTTTATAAAAATGAAGAAGTGATTTTTTGTGTTGATATGGTTATTACCAATGGGTTTTAAAGTTGGATTTCAAAATTATTTTTGAAGCATGAGATGAAAAAGGCTTGCTCCTGAGTTCAATTCTATACATTGAGCTTCATCATGTTTAGTGTTTAATGTGTTGTCTTTTTTAATTCATGTTTAGGTTGACTTCTGTATGTGCAATGATCTAAGAAATAAAAAGAATTAGATCTTGATTAATTTAAATTGATTTATCATTGGAGAAATAAGTCTTGAATAAAACTTAATTTATTTCACAAATTATTGGTCTCCTTTGTTGTAAAACATATATACTAGTGTGTTCCATTTGGGTTCAGGGGTGTAATTTCAAAGCACATTTAGTATTTTTTGGAGGCCTAGACCTATTTTTTAGGACCTATTTATGAATGTGAGAAGAGTTACATATGATACGGTTCTTTTATTTTTGGTGATGTAAAATTGTGTAAATACTTAAAAAATGTAAAAGATTTGACTCAATCTTATGTCTAGCGTAGAATAGATTGCCTTATATTTGACGTTATTCTTAGTTTTTGTCTAAATAGATTAGAAATGTGAAAAATATTGTTTCTTATGTCTAATATATTGGTTGAAGAATGTTCATTTATCTTAGTAAATATTAAAATATATTTTTTAGATTTTTAGATATATATATATATATATATATATATATATATATATATATATATATATATATATATAAATAGATGGATTGGATTAAGACCTCTCTTTTGTTCTCCTCTCATCAGATGAAAAGGAGGTTTCCTAAATATTCTATGCTATAGATCAAGAATCCAAAAAATGTTATGATAAATACAAACACAAAAAATAAAAAAAAAGGAATGACTTAGTCAAGATTGAATTATTGATGTTTTTAATTTGATAAAGAAGTTCTCTATTAGTTCTTCTCATAGAAAAAAAAGGAAATTCAAGATGTACATCTACGTAAACACGATATCCCTAAATTTATTCCTTTATAGTTTATTTTATTTCTTTTATATGTTATTTAGATGGATAAGGATCTAGATAACATAGATCGATTCAACCATTTATAAAAAAAAGTCATAACATACGGTAACACAATTGATAAATTCAGTATAAAATAAATGAAACTTTTTGGGACCATTCTAATTATCAGTAATCATTGTTTCATCAATTATTCTTTTGTTATTTTGATACTTTTTCATTGAGACATACGTCAAAATTTAATAGTAGTGCTAGCATTCTTATTTGTGTAATAAAGATTATCAAATACTATTTTAGTTACTTTTTTACTATATATTTTGTGATATTTTTATACTTATATTAGTTGATGTGGGTTCATGTACTTCTTTTATAACAAAATTAACTAATGACTAGTTAATTAATCTAAAGATTCTCAACTATTTACTTTTACCTTCATGCATTACATTATGAGTTTACTTTAATAAATTTTCTACTTTTGTTAAGACAAGAATGAGAGTTCACCAAAGAAAACATCTTAGATATTGTAGCTTTTGCTTTATCTCCTTAATTTCTATAATTGAAACAAAAAATATTTATAGGCTGTACAAATCGATAAACACATTCTAAAAAACTCCATGAAAACTAATATAATTCACAATAATTTACAATTCACTACATTTTAAAAATATTTTCAAAAATTATGATCAGAAAGAATATTCCTTGAATGTCAAGTTACTAGTAACTACGAAAAACAACGTATTTAATCTTATCATGTATTAAAGGAAAACATTATAAAAATCAAACGTATATAGATTTTCTTTTCTCTCCTTAATTTTCATTATTTCAGTAGTAAGCATCAATATGTGTGGTTCCGATCTACCATCAATATTATTTTAATAATACCTTGTCGATGAAAGTAAAATTAAGTTTGATAACTAAGACTTCCAAATGTTCCCTCACTTACTCACTCACTTTTTCTTGCTTCTTCTGCAGATTAATTAGAGTTTATTTACATAATAGAAATATCTTGTGTTCTATTGTTAAATTGTCTGCCAAACTACGCAATCTGCTCGATAACTTGATGTTCATATCATCAAGATTGTTGCTGACTAGAAGCAAGCATGCCAGCAGAAGATTTTGTTGTAACGATAGTTCCTTCGTGACTAGTTGATAACGTGCTAGCTGGTAGAGTCTTTACTAGGTTTGCAATATTTACCGCTGTAAAATAGGCTATTTCTTGGTTTAGTTCTGCAATATTTGTTGGAGTGTAAATAAGTTGCAGGGTATGCTGCGATATTACTTGGTTGTACATAATTTGTGGGGTATGCATCTGTTAGAGAACCATATTTTCTTAAAGGCAAATTCAGATTTTTTTCGGGTAACATGATTATAAGTCATCCATGAGACCTTTTTCATGGATGGGATGGAATCATATGCAACTTGATAATATGTTATTTGTGGTGCATCAACTTATTGAGGTTATTGGAATCTGGTGGCGAAGAAGAAAATCCGCACATGGTGTGGTCTTAAAGTTCACACATCATATTATTAGTGGCATATCCTCTCCACCTGAGTCCAGTAAACCTCATAATTATGTCAATGCACCATACATAATATCTGAAGGAATATTGATTGTATTAAAGTGTTAACCTAATAAGGGAATACATGAAAGATATATATAAGAGATATAGGAAGGAGTACTAATCCTAATAGGACTAGGATTAAGGAGTACTAATCCAAATAGGACTAGGATTACTACACAGTAAATACCAATATTATTTTATACTATTTATTTAATACTATCTGTTATTATCCCCCCTCAAGCTGAGCTGAGCGGAACCGAACGGAAGCTTGGAACTGAGGTAATCGTGCTGTCGGCTCAGGAGAGGCTTGGTGAGAATATCAGCCGATTGTTCTTCAGTGGGTACATAATGCACAGTCATGGTGCCGGCCTGAACTTCATCGCGAACAAAGAGACAATAGGTATCAACATGCTTCATTCTGGTGTGTAGAACGGAATTCTTGGCCACACAGATGGTTGATTTGTTGTCACAATAGAGAGCAGGAACAGTGTGAGTGGCGCGGAGTTCGGAAGAATATATGTGACCCACATGGTCTCAACAGCAAGAAGAGCAAGGGCGCGGTATTAAGCTTCAGTAGAGGACCGAGAGACCTTGGGTTGTTTTTCTGTACACCAGGGTATCAGGTTCGGCCCCAAAAAAATGAGAAACCCCGAAGCTCCAAGTCCCCGAGTCGAATGAGTAAACCACGACCAAGAGTGCCAAAAATGTACCTGAGAATGCGTTTTAGACAATGGTAATCATGTCACTTGGTTGATGCATGCGCTGAGCAACTCGGTTGACAACAAACTGGATGTCAGGACAGGTAATGTCCAGATACTCTAGAGCCCCAATGAGGCTGCGGAAGTGCGTGATATAGGCAAAGGGGGTGTCGGCTCCTTTCGTAGACGAAGAGACTGCCATCGGTGTTGGTTGACTGGTGCATTTTTCCAGTCCAGCTTTCTGCAACAGATCTCGAGCATATTTTGACTGATGAAGAAACAAGCCGCTGCCTGTCCGAGAAACCTCCATTCCAAGAAAATAATGTAACGGGCCAAGGTCCTTCATTTTGAAGGTAGTATGCATAGCTCGAGTGACATCCTGAATGAGAGCTGCAGTAGAGCCTGTAATAATGATATCATCTACATAGACAAGAAGACTGACTGTACCGTGTGCTGAATGTCGAGTAAATAGACTCGTGTCGTGTACGCAACACGTGAAGCTGAGTCCCTGGAGGAATGTTTTCAGACGTGTGTACCAAGCACGGGGAGCTTGCTTGAGCCTATAGAGAGACTTCTGGAGTTTGCAAACATGTTGAGGGAAGCGGGGATCAACATAGCCCGGTGGTTGCGTCATGAAGATAGTTTCATCAAGCATGCCATGAAGAAAAGCATTGGAAACATCCAACTGATTGATGAGCATATTGTTGCGCACAGCGAGTGACAGTACCAGGCGAATGGTTTCCTACCGAATAACAGGACTGAATGTCTCAGAGTAATCAAGCCCATACTCCTGATTGTAGCCTTTAGTAACCAAACGAGCCTTGTACCTAGAAATACTGCCATCTGCATTGTGTTTAATTTTGTACACCCATTTACAGCCCACTAGGTGCCACCCATGGGGCTTAGGTACAAGAACCCAAGTTTTCTGATCAGTCAAAGCCTTAAACTCGTCATCCATAGCATGACGCCAATAAGCATTTTTGAGGCAACAGAGTAGGTTATTGGTTCACTATCGGGAAGGGGTGTATTTGGTAGTACGGTAGCCTGAAAGGTTTTGGGTTTAAAGATACCGGCTTTGCCACGGGTTAACATGGGATGAGTATTGGGGGGTGGCACGGGTGGTGGTGATTCGTTGGTGGCCGGGAAGGACCCAAAACGGATCGGGCTGGAGATGTTGTGGGTATGGGGTGGTTCGGGTTGGTTGTGAGTGTGGGTGGTGGTTGCGGGTGTATTGTGGGTGACGGTCGAAGGGGTGATGAGGGGTGATTGGGTAATGGGTGGAGGTGTGGGGGAAGGTGGTGAGGGACCTTGTGAGTATGTTGGAAAATAGGGAAGGACGCCAATGAATGATGTATTTGTGGAGGAGGAAATAGACTCGTAGGGAAACTCATTTTCGACAAATTTGACATGACGAGATATGTAGACTTTATGAGTTTGTGGGTCAAGACAGCAATAACCGTTGGAGGTAGGATGATAGCACAAAAAAAATACAAGGACGGGATCGGGGTTGTAATTTGTGAGTAATATGAGGGCGTAGCCAAGGGTAGGCAAGGCACCCAAAGACGCGGAGGTTGGTCTAATTGGGAAGTTCTTGGTAAAGGAGTAGATAGGGTGATTTGTTGGAGAGGGTGTGACTGGGCATTCTGTTAATGAGGTAGTTTGCGGTGGCTAGAGCTTCTACCCAAAAGGAGACAGGGAGATGAGATTGATGTAGAAGAGTAACCACCGATTCAATGAGATGGCGATGCTTACGCTTAGCCACCCCATTTTGTTCGGGAATGTATGGACAGGAGGTTTGATGTATAATTCCCAGGGATTGTAGAAACTGGCCAAAGATGTTATTTACATATTCCTTTCCATTGTCACTTCAAAAAAGTTTAACATGAGAATTGAATTGTTTTTTGACCATTTTTTCAAAAGTGACAAAGGTGGTGTATGCCTGTGATTTGTGTTTTAGTGGGTACAACCAAGTGTATTTTGTAAAGTCATCCACAAAATAAATATAATAGCGAAAACCAGCAAATGAAGGAACAACAGTAGGAACCCATAGGTCAGAATGAATAAGTTGAAAATGTGTAGTTGTACGCTTCTCAAATAAAGTAAAAGGTAATTTATGAGATTTAGCAATTGAACAGGAGTCACAATTGTTTACATGAATGGAAGAAAAACCTAATTGAGACATTAAAGAATTTATTATATGAGTAGACGGGTGACCCAGACGACTGTGCCACAACAGACTGTGGCCATCAGCCGAAAGAGCCACCGGAGCCACATGAACGCTTTCTGAAACTGGGTGGGCAGACGAACTTGTGCCAGGAAGAACGTACAGACCATGCTCACAGGGCCCTGAAAAATCACCCTCTTGGTAGTATTGTCTAGGATCTGAAAATCATTACAGGTGAACAAGAGTGAACAGTTATTGTCTTTTGTGAATTGGTGAACTGAAAGGAGATTGTTTTTAATAGAAGGGACGTGGGTAAGGTTACCTAGGTGAAAGATGGCGGTGGGGTTTTTAATGGTACCCGTGCTAGTGTGAGAAATATTAAGGGACTCACCGTTGCCAACAGTAATGCCATTGGAGCCATGATATGGATTTGGAGCGTTAAGCTTGGATAGATCAGAAGTAACGTGCATGTTGGCCCCGGTATCCAACAGCCATTCCGAGGAATGGCCGGCTTGAGATGCATAATTGGCACGGTTATCACTATTGCGGCTCTCCTCATACCGAAACCAGCAACGAACAGCGGTGTGTCCTATTTTCTGACACATTTGACAAGTTGGACGATCCCGCTCGTAAGTGCCCTGCCCGCCGCTGCCGAAGGAGTGCAGGCTGTTGTTGCTGCCATGCTGCTGACCGTCGTACGGCGGACGACTGCCCTGCCGACTGCCGCTCCTGCGGCCTCCGCTATTTTTGTCGTAGCCGCCGCGGCTCCCCTGCCGGCCGCCACCACGCCCCCCACGATAGTTCTGGCTTGCGGTAAGGGCGGTGGCCGGCTCCATAACAGCGACTTCTCGGAGAAGAAGTTTGCTCTCCAGATCAACGTTGATTTCTTCACTTTTTAGCCACGAGGAGAGAGTAGCCAGGTCAACGGGCGTTGGACTGATGCGAACCGCCTGTTTAACGGAGGATTAAACTGATGGGAGCCCCCGAACGATGCACATGACGAGATCTTTTTCGGGAATGATTTCATTCATGGTGTCGAGGGCTGTGATGATGGTGGAGACCTCGTCTAAATACTCCGCCATAGTTTTCGTGCCTTTGGTAATTGTGTGGAGACGATCACGCAATTGAAAAATATGAGAGTGGGAAATTGATGCATAGCGTGTTGCGAGGGCCGTCCACAGGGCTGAAGCAGTCGTGTAGGATCGGACGTGTTTCTGAAGCGTGGGAGAGATGACCGCAATCAAACATGATCGGATCTGGCCATCCATGGCTTTCCAGGAGGCATGGGCTGGATTGGTTTTTTCTTATTTGTCCGTGGCGGTGATGGCTGCCGGCGGCGGTTCTGTGCTTCCATCGACGTATTTTAGAAGGTTATTGGCCTCAAGGGCTGTAAGAACGGTGATTTTCCATGTAGGGTAATTTATGTCTGATAATTTTTCGGGAATCAGGGCATGAAGATGCCTGAGAAGGAGTTTAACGCCAGAAGGAAGTGAATCTAGAGGATCCACCTTGGTTGTCATGGCTGCCGCCGCCCAAGAGAAGAGAGGGAACGATCGGTGCCCTAAAGAGAGAGAAAAAACTAGAGAAAAGAAGATCTAGGTTTTCTGGCTCTTGATACCATGAAGGAATATTGATTTTATTGAAGTGTTAACCTAATAAAGGAATACATGAGATATATATATAGGAGATATAGGAAGCAGTGTTAATCCTAATAGGACTAGGATTAAGGAGTACTAATCCTAATAGGACTAGGATTAGTACACAGTAAATACTAATATTATTTTATACTATTTATTTAATACTATCTGTTATTAATATCCTACAAGTTTCATATGATGCAATGTCATACATGGTAAGGGTTTCATATATGAACTTTAATCATGTTACTAGAGAAATATGGTCTAACTGATGCATACGCCACAAATAATGTCCATCCAAGTAATACTGTAGCACACCTCGTGAATTATGTGCACGAAAAGTGATATTGCAGCACTAGCCCAATAAGAGGTCTATTGTACGCCTCAAATTATTGCAATCCTAACAAAGATAATATCAGATAACATCTCAACCATCATTTCTTAATGCACACAACTATTAGCTCAGTTCCCGGTTCATCAACACATTCAAGGGAAGTTTAAAACAACATTAAACTCAGCAAGCACGATTATTATTTGATATGCCATTTTTGATTTAATATTATTGATTCCCAAAAGCAACCATCTCTCAAAGGGTTTCTCGAATGTGGCATAGTACACCTATACCTCAATACAAAGCTCGTTCAGCTGACAATTCATTTCTCAAAGAATTTTAATAATAAACTCGAACAAAGAGTTTGGAAATAATAGCATAAATGAATGCGGGGGTTTCTACAAAATTTCTCAACACCAGTTCTAGCTTGAATCATGAGCTCGAGGTTTAACAAACCTATTGTTAGTTTTCCTCAATAATAAGCTAGTTCAGTCGGTAGTTCATTTCTCGAAGCACTTAAATAGTCAACCCTTGAGTCTATGGTACCCACTAGATATCATATTCTGTCTAAGCTTGGAAAGTAAATAAATAATATAAAGCAAGTAGTAAATATTAAATCAAGGAGGCAGAAGAAAGGAACAATAGCAATAAACCTATCTATGAGCCTCAACAGTTCGACATAAAACGAAAAGATAAAAGTAAACCAATTAATTATAAAACAAATAAGACTCGCATAAATCTATAAGCTAAGGTACATTCATGCGCAAGTGAAATCAAAATAACCCAAATGGACCACCATACGATTGATGAATACACAGGAGAGCTCAAGTTATTCCTAGTTAAGACTAGCTATATTCCAAACTGGAGAGACAAAAACCAAGTCACAAATCGTTACTAAGGCACCCCAAAGAACCCAATAGGACCATACTGTTAGGACTCCGACCCAACTAAGTTAGCTGTCAAACTCGACTAAGTTGCATGACTATGATTGAACCTAGGCTAAAAGAACAATCAAAACTCGAACCTGATTGAACACTCTGAAAAATCCCATAACTTTCTGTTTACTGGCATAAAGGCATACAATTGATCGAAACCCTACATAGAGTCACAAATAATCCCTACCCGCGGTGAGTGGCACCCATATTAACCCTCTATTGGGATAAGCAGCTTCCAACTATCCTGTAGATTACAAACCAACTAAACAACTAAGAGAAAAATATAAAATGATAAAACCATAAAAAGATCTATTTTCATAAGACAACTATGTGAAAATAACTCCCTGGAAACTGAAAGTGGTTGTACAAAAACTGTAAATAGTCAAGCCAAGGGGATGCAATTGCGAAAGTAGAAAAAACAATCTAAAAGTGTCTGATTTTGAAAAGATGGACAAAGTTGTAGAGAACAATCTTTAGAATTCCGGAAGAATCAGCTCACCATTTGATTCAAATCACTTTTTTCTTAAAATTGAGGTCTCGAAGCTGCTGCCTTAATATGCCCTATACTCGATAAAAAAAGAGCAAGTGTAGTTTTAGTACCCAACCACAATGTACTGGTAGAATCATCAACTATTCCCATAATATGAATATATACATGAAACACGAAATAAAATAATATAAGTCAACATGTACACTAACAAGTCATAAACGACATAGACTAACAACCACATATCTTAACAAACAAATAAAATGTGTCCCACGTGATCACAACAAAACATATAATTCTCTCGTGGAGCTTATACACAAAATATTAGTGTACCATCGTGGTGACTGAGCTAACCATTATGAAATCTATAGCAGGTGTCATACTCGAGCCAACCGTTATGGAACTTGTTCCAGTGTGGTACACAAGCCAATCAGCAATCACAAACAACATGCATAATCAGAATCACAAGGAACAACTACACTTGAAGCCACAAGTAAATTAAACTTGTTCATTGCAAGAGATTATCAACATCACATTCACCTTTATGTATCCCCAACATGCATTGTACATGTAATTCTATGAGAACAACTAATTACATGCACACATTACATATATTTGGAAAACAAACAATCATTACCTACATCGAATCAAGATTTGGAAACATTAAAGAACCAGAACATTCATGTTGTTATGAATATTGAGTGTTTCTTGATCTAATTATTTTTTAAAAAATAACACAATCAATGGAAAAGACCTAAAAATTCTCGGAGTATACTCAAATACTAAACCCCGGGCCATCCTTACGATCTTCACCCAAACAAAAGTTTTTCTATCATTAATTCTACTCAAACTCTCTCTTAAGATAACCAAAGTTTATTATAAGGTTCATGAATTGAATTACTAAGTTAGGAGGAATAATTAAACTAGCTTTACCAAAAAATGCCTTACGGTGCCCTTTTTTTCAAAAAGAAGTTACCAAATAATGAGCAATTTTTGGACTTTTCATGCATTAATTTGTGTTGAACCTGCTATAATATTGACTAGCCCGTTATAGTGGCCCCTCCATAGCAGAATTCCACTGATTTAGAGGCTTACACGGAGAAAAAAACTCAGAATTCTTCTCCAAGCTCCCCATTTCGCAAGACACCCTCGAACTACCCTATAGACTCCCTAATTTCATAGCTAAAATATGATCCAACCCATTCTTAGACATCATATAGAATCCTTTTCCAGATTGTCGTAGACCTCACTTTGCTAAGATTTCATATGAGCCTAGCCTAGCCTAAATATTTCAACTCACTACTCAAAAAGTTTTCTGAGCCAAATCATTCAACATTGTTCTACCCATAAAATTTGGAAAAGGCCGTTAGACTCACTCCTAGGAAAAACAATCTCAACCTCAAATAGTCCAACACACGCCCAAATTCACTACCAAATAACCTATGGCTACAAATTAATTTTATGAGCTTTTTATGATCTGATATAGGCTTAATTAAATACTTTTGGGATGTTACAATCCTACAACCAAACATAATTCAAGTGGTATGTTGATAGGCCATAAATAAAGACAAGTCCATAAATGTGATTGGAGCATTAGTCAACCCAAAAGACATCACTAGGAACTCATAATGATTGTAATGAGTGATAAATGTGGTCTGAGAGATGTATGTCACCTAATCCATAGTTGATGGCAACAAGACCTGAATTAAATATTAGAGAACACTGTGGCACCCCAAAAGTTAGTCAAACAAATCACCAATGTGAGGCATGGTGTAGCAGTTATTCACCGTCACCTTATTGAACTACGTGTAATATTACTTATTCTGGTTTTGGAGGATATGTTTCAGGCCTGTGCTTTGGAATTTGGAGGTTATTGGAACATGTTTTTTGCTTTAACAGAGTTTTTGTAAAATAATAACTACCACTCGAGTATAAATCAGATAGTCCCATTCAAGGTTCTATATTGTAGGCACTGTCACTTCCCAATTGGTTGGTTTGAATCTTCAAAGCCTAGGCCACGTGGTATAAATTTTCTTCAAGAGGTATAAAATAGACTCTGGGTGATTACATATAGACTTAGGTCAGCAAAGAGAAGGCATAAGAATTATGCTAACCATAGGCACTAATCTTTGATATTCGAGGCTGGTGATTGGGTGTTTCTACGGGTGCGACACATGAAGAGCGTGATGTTGTCGGGATGGTGGGGAAAGTTTAGTCCCAGATATATAGGTCCATTACAGATGTGACGGAGTGTTAGTGATGTCACTTATGAGTTGACCTAACATCCTACATTTTTAGGTATTCACTCGACATTCTAAGTTTATATGATTCACCAATATATTCCATGTGATTGTTATGTGATATGGTATCATTTAATTAAGTTGGATGACTTTTTGACCTTCGTGGAAGAGCCAGCTGCTATTCCAGATAGAGATATGTGGGTTGTGTTCTAGAAACATTTCTGTTGTAATGGTCTGGTAGATACATCGTCTAATAGATGATGGTACCTAGGAGACCGATCCTAAGATGTGAGAGTAGTTTCCCGCTTGTTTCAGACTTCATATACTTCGATACTCTTTAGTGGACAAAAATACTTTTTAGTAGTAAAAGTTGAAATGACTTTCTAGGTCATTTTTCATTTACTGCCTTTTTTTCATCATTTAGAGTGTTCCTATTGCGACCCTAAGTCATTTATGACTTATTGGAGTGACAAGTTTAATCATCTGGTCATTCTTTTGGTTTATATGCATGTTATTTATATTTATATATTTTGGAGCTTTTGAAACTTGAATGATTGACTTCAATTAAAAATTCATGAAGACGACATCAGAATGTAATTCTAACGATTTCATTAGTTCTTGAATGTTGAATTATGTCTAGAATGATCTTTGGTACGGATCCCAAGCCTCTATGTGGAATTTGGCTAAGAATGGAGTTTGGGTGTGGGTCATTTTTCACCAACATGACCTTTGTTTGAAGTTTTAGTATATATATAGAGTCCGGGGAGGCCAAATTTTGTGGGGTAATATATCTCATTTACATGCACAGGGATTTGAATAAATTCCAAGAACCTTGTAGGGGATTTTGAGAACTTGGTGATATTGTTGATAAGTTAGCAGATTCTGCAGGTGACTCTTTCACCACGGTCGTAAGGGAACCTCCACAATCATGGAGGCACCTGCACCTAGCCATTGTGATTGTGTGGCCTCCTAACTGTTATCGAAGTGTGTCTCTCTATATTGTCGACTACCTTTGGTTATTGAGATTGTGAAGTTTGACCTCTATAATCACGTAGGTCTTTCCTGGGTGGGGTCCCGATCGCGCCTCTAGTCTTCGGAATCATTAAGAGTAGTTTGACCAATCTTTTAAATAAAGACTATCCGCAAACAATAGTTAACCTTAAGTTCTAAATAGTATTTCCGTAGTGTAAGACCTTTATTTTTTTATATATTTTTTTTCATATTCTCTAGTTAGTGTTTGGATGCATATTGGAGTGGTTGGGGAAGTGTAGTGAGCATCAATTTTAAGTAAATTTTCTCTCGAATGACTGCTATCTTTTTTATTTGTTGAATTATTGTGATTTTATTACATGTTGTTGAGTCTGCCTTTCTGACCATTAAATTGTGTCCCATTTTGGACAAGAGCTCTGTAACTTAATTGAGTCTTTTGAAAGAGTCAAAATTTTGGGTTTCTTAGTGTGGGCCCCACAATCCTATTTTGATTCAATTTTAGGTTCATCTCCAATTATTTTGTTTTTGATGTCAAAATCTTGTATTGAAATTTTTATTGTGTTTTAATAACATGGCGGTGACCGGAGGCCATTCGGAAGGGGAAAGCTTCCGAATTACATTTACAGCGTGCAGAGTTTGCATTGAGGTAGGTTCTGGCTTCCCGGTCTTTAGATTACGCTAGAGAGTGCGATTTCATGACGATTAGTTAGAATTGGGATGGGTTGGTAAAGCAATCATGTATACAAGGTAGAAATCATATGTTAGGCTTTACTTTTAGATGTTTAATGAACAGTAACATCTTATTCTTGCTTCATGAGCATGCCTTACCTTGTGGTATTCCTTCGTGCTTGTGTATGATATTTGGAAGCTTGTTATTGTCTTTAGATTGGGATCAGCCTAGTGTATTCATCATACTCACACTTTAGAAGTCGTACGTCTTAGAATTCTCCGACGTTGCTTCAGACGGCTTAACTGCCTACAAAATGGTGTAGGCGACTTGGGTCCATTAGTATGAGCCCACAAAAAAAATTTACTTTTAGTTGCATTTACTTTTCCTTTTAGAAACAATATTTAATGCCACAAAAGCTTTTAGAAGAGTTTAATCTATTGACATTGCATCCAATGTCGCTAAAGCTTTTAACATCATTTATTTATAGTGCCTGTAAAAGCCTACAATATTGCCGCTAAAGGCCTTTACTTTTAGCGGCATTAATTTGGCGGCAATAGCTATTGCCATTAAAGCTTTCACATTTATAAATTATAATTGCCGGTAACTGAGACTTATTTTAGTGAAAATTATTATGAATATTATAATTAACCATAAATTCTTATTAATTCATATGTATAACCAGGGAAATCAATACAAAAGTAATGATAGAAGAATTACAAAACGCCAATTGGATAGAATTGAGGAAACTCATGTGTTCAACAATGAAAAATAATTTGTTCAATAATGAGAAAACACAAAAATTGAGTCAGTCAAGGTATTACAGCTTGGATCACGATCATATATAATATCGGGAGGATCTTATTCTTCCTTTCGTGATTAAGGATTTGTTGTCTTGCCAAGGTAGCAGGTAACAAAAATATATAATATTCTTCCCACTTCATGACTCCACGATACACTTGCTTGTTATATGGTTTGAGCTCATGCTTGACCCAACTATAGGAGGATCAATTCTTCTAGAGACGTCTTACTCTGCACTCCGATGGTCCTTAAAGCAATTCAATCTCAACATCTTTCTCCCGCTACCATCTGTGCAAGTATTTTCTCCTTCCTTCTCTCCAGTTAGTGTTTGTCTCTGTTAATGGCCACCAAATGATAAACATAGGCACCAAATAATTAATTTTTTGTCCGAATATATGAATTAGAATTGAAGAGTTGTAAAAAAAAGAATAAGACTATAGTATGGTTGATGTAAAAAAATGAAAAATATACCTTATCCCTAAGTTTTGCATTTTCATTAGCGGGGATTTCTCCTAGATTTGAAAGAAAGGAAAGCATTAAGCAAACAAGTAGTAAAACAGTTGGAAATTCTTCGGTAGAGACATTAACATTCAACAATGTAAACCCTACAAATAGATTTTCATTTTTCTTGCCTTTGTGTGAATTCAAGATCAAAATATATTAGTTAGTGTGGCCTTAAATTTTCTTTTAGTAACTCAACCTGCTTCATAAAATCCTCAACCAAAAAAAATAAGATATCATAAATTTCAAGTTTCCGAAACTTCATAAGAAAACAGATCATTTCTAAGACTCCGATCAAGAAACCTTACGTGCCCTGATGGTGTGACACTGCATGCTAACTGTTTTTCTATCCGTTGTACTTCTTGAAGGGTACAGAAGTGCAGACCTTCTCCTAAGAATTTCTTGATCTGTTCAACTATCACACTTGTTAGTTTCTAATAAACAAAAACAAAGAGCAGCGAAAAACTGATCAGAAAAACAAAAGAAAATGGCAGTCTCTCTACAAGCAGCTGATACTCTTATGCCAAGATTGCTGGATTTTCCCTTGCCACTTCTTACCTTGTTGTCTCAGTAAGTTAATAATGTCTTTGTTTTGTTAAATTGTTCAATCATCTCATTTAAAAGTTTAAACTCTTAAATAGAACACTAGTAAAAATAGCAACTGTGCCTTATAATCACTATGATATTATAATATCTTCTAGGAACTTGAAAGGTATAATAGCAGCAAAAATTCATTATCTGGCTCAAACTAACTTTGATGTCTTGGATGGTTCATAGAGTAACTTAAAACTGCTCATTTTTGGAATATTTATCTTGTAATCTATAGCTCATGTTCCTTTAGTGATCAATTGTTTTATGTGTTATGTCCCTTTTTCTTTTGATGTTGAATATCCTCTGTTTTGGAGAAAATTTCTAAAGATTTGCAACTTCATGTAGGGAGTTAATGCTGAAGGAGTTCCAAAATGTCTAACCTTTGACGATATTCAGACAAACACATGCATGGAAGTAAAGGGAACTGGAACTGCCAACCATTGCCCTACCATAGATGGAGGTGTTGATAGCTTTGCCTTTAAGCTAGGTAAATACAACGCCAAGAAGTTCTACTTAGAGACAACATCATTCACTGTCAAGGAAGAGGGCGTAAGCAAAAATTCAGCCTAGAGTTCCAAAATACCAAGCTTATGAAATGATTAACCGACTAATGAATTAATAAACCGACTCAGAACATCTAACTATCACTAACTCAGGCCTAACTAACTTGTAACAGAATTAAGTTAAAGCCACAACTGTACAAGTTGTTGATTCCTCAACAAAGTAGCATTAGTAGGTACAGAATCTATAAGAATACAAGCAAAGTGATACTCAGTCCTTCTGTGAAGCAAAGTGAAGGGAAAAAAGGTGTATGAATGAATTAATCGAAGTTTGAAACTGTCAATTAACAAACCAAGTATTCAACAATGCTTAACTTGGTGGTCGTTGCATTGGACTAAACAGTACAAATGAGCTGGAGCAGAGTAGTGCCTATGCTAATGTTCATCGGATTGCTAGAAGGAAAAGGAGTGAAAAGATGTAGGTACATAAGGAACTTGAATATCAGATCTTCGTAAGTGCGCAAAGTCTCAAGTTCAAGCCATGAAAATGTGTAAGTGCAAAAATTTGAATTTTATATGAACAAATAGGGTTTCAATTAACAGCTAAGTTTAGTTGTTTACCTTCAAATAGGAGATCAAAAATCGAGCTTCACCGCAGCTAGTTTGGTTGCTATCTACAATGTGACACCAACTTTAGTGGACATACTATCAAGCTATGTGATATAGAATACATGCATCAATTCTAACAATATACAAGATAGAACTCTAGAACATACAACCATACATGACCCAACAGCTGTATAAAATGGATATTAATAGTTACCAAACGACATCGCAGTTCGAATTTGATCTGATCGAATATGAGGCCGGCTGACGATGAGCTTGTATAGAGATGTCGGCGGCTTAATTTCATCTTTCTTCTCATCAATAGCACCAATGTGCTGAATTCCACCCCCGATGTGCTGAACTACATCGCCGTTGTGTCGAATCCCACAGTCGTTGTGTCGAACTCCACTGCCGTTGTGCCGAACTCCATCGTATTTGTGCCAATTTCCATTATTTTAGTTCCAATTTTCTTTGTCGTCCATTTGAATTTCATTGAAGGGAGAAGATGGGGAAAATTAAAACAAAATGGGGGAAAGTAAAAAAAGTACAAATTGACTATAATCATATCGCTATATATTTTTAATTGCGACTGAATAGTACTTCCTTTACTGGCTAAAGTTTAAATGTTGGGAATAGTGAAGTTTAGAAAATGTATTAGTGGCAATTCAATTATTTCCACTAAAAACATCTTTTGTTATAGTGGCCTTAGATAGGAGGTAACTCAATTGCGATAATGTCATCCATAATTCCCTTTTTACGATGGAAAAAATGATTTTTTGTTGTGATTTTGGGATTCTTTAGATGATGCAAATTAAATTTGGTTCAGGTTTAGAGTGGCATGAGATTACAAGCTTTGGGTGGATATCGATCAACGATAGACTTATGATGGTGACTTGACACAATACTCTCCCTCAATATTTCATATAGTCGTAGATTAAGGTCTGGGCATACCAAACCTATAATCCTAGATTTCAAGGTCTGTGCACATGATCTACAACCACAATCTATGTTTCGGGCATATTATGCTCTATTGAGTTGATTCCTGGTGGCATGGTTCTATTTGATCCCTCGGGTGTTTATCCTTGTTTCGAGGTTGGGATGTGCATCTTTTGTTCTTGATTGACCAAATTTCGTACTCTTTAGTTATAGATCTTTTTTGTACTCATCAGGCTTTTGGTGGCCCATTGTGGTAATTTCTCTTAAACTTGTGCATAAGTGTACCTTCTTGGCTTATTGATGTCTAGTTAGTTTATAGTTGGTTTCTTGTTGTTCTCTTCCACTCCTTCCTAGAATCATGTATAGTCCTGTTAGATTTCCATTCACTTGACCTCTATAGAGTTATTTCTTGCTTTTCATATTGTCTTTACTTGTCAAGCTCAGTCGGTCTATGATGCCTACTCAATACCTGTTGTTTTGGTAATAATACTACACTCTACATATGTTTTCAGGATGTAGCTCCAAGAATATTCATCTGTGCTAATATAAAGCTGGTTGCAGTAGGACTCAGATATGAGATTAACCTTATGGTGTTATAGATCATTCCAATTTCGTTCTATTTAGTTTTAGCTAGTTTTTTTTCTGTTGAGAAAAATAAATCTATATTTATCCACTTTTGGACTTGTACTCTTTGTGTCACTGTACATGTGACTACTAGGTTTTGGCTCTATATATATGTATATGTTATTTGTTGTTTTAACCCTTTATGCATGTTACTTGTCATTCCGAACTACGGGTTGACTTACCTACTGATGGTTTATAGTAGGTGTCATCATGACTCAAGTTTTCAGGTTGTGTTTATATACACAGTAAACATGAACCATCATCACAACAAGCGAGTTTGGTTCTCTCATACAACTCACACATACAAACTATTAGTGTAGCATCGTGATACATTCTCTCATTGTACTGACGTAGTAACCATTCTGGATGTTAATGTACTGAAATGGTACCCGTTCTACCAATAGTATATACTTATGTGGAATCCGATCCGAATCATCAACATACAAAACTCTCACAACCATAATGAATCATAATCACACATTTATATTCATGTAACACATTTATTGCATGCGACTTACAACATCTTTTATTTCACAACATATGTTTATAATTAATCTAATTATGTATCATGCATACATTACTTATGAAGCAATCAAAAAGTATGTATAGAATAAATGAGAAAAAAACTAATTTACCACCTATCTCAAATCAAGCCTTGGAAACTCTAAAAAAACTTCAGCTTTTCCATTGTTATAAATTTCAGTTTATCTTAGTCTAAAAACAATAATAAATCATGATAATCAATTAATAATGGCCTAAAAGTACTCCTATTATAGTAACAACTTAAACCCAGGCCATTCCATGACATCAATCAAGGGTCTTTTCTATCATTAATTCAAGCTAAAACCCTTCCCCAAGAGTAAATCATTGATGCTGAGGCTTAAGAATCAAACTAAAAGTTGGAGAAGTAATTAACTTACCTTTACGGAACTTGGTTGAAAAGCGGATGAAAGTTTTCGTAAGTCTCCCTTTCTTTTCGCAAGAATGAAGTTTATTAAAATAAGAGGTTTTGAGAGTTTTCGCATATAAACCCCACCAACCCCTCTATAGGGGTGTCGCCATAGGGGCAACCCCTATATAACGGGAATTAATTTATCCCGTTGTAGAGGCATGAAACCTTCTATAGTAGCTGCATGGAGACATAAAATCCTTCCCGAAGCCCCCTTTTTACAAAACACCTTCAATAATTACAGTCTATAATTTTCACACAGAATTCGATAGTGGGAATTTTACTCACCCGAATTTAATTTTGAAAATCCCTATAGCTTCCTTAATGTCTTAGATACTAGTAATCGTGATACAATCTTAGACATACCATCCAAAACCTTATAGGATTTCCCTAGACCCCACCTTACTCATATCCTATCTAAGACTATCCTTGCCTAGAAGTTTAAAGTCACTATGCAAAATGGTTGCTAACCCAATTTATAAATCACCTATTGGACCTAATGAAGATACAAAAACTCAAATGGACCTTATTTAACCAAAATATGTACTTTGGTCAAATATTCTAAAATAAATCTTTCAAAACTAAAAATCTTCTACACAGCTCATTCGATCACCTCAGGTAATGTGTCACTCATCCCCGCAAATCATAAAATGTATAGTGAAGCTATCTAAAGGGTAAAAATATTGAGAAAAAGTTGAAAAATATAATCAACCATGACAATTGTTAAAAAGTAGTGAATAAGCACAAATTGGTTCACTTGCATATCAAAATTGAAACTTGCCTCACTTTGATAAGAGTTGTTCACATGATTAAAATTGTAATTACTTAAACTTGATTGAGACATTTATGTTAGATTTTCTAGAATATTTAAGTAATTATATCCCAATAAGGAATGAAAAAGTTGTTGATTCCTATAAAAGCAATTTTTAAAATTATATTGTGAAGTTTAAGAACTAGGCATTGAATTGATCGTCCTTTCTATAAAAAATGGAAAAGTATGCACTGCCATTTTTCTTTTAATCCTGTGACTTCTTAGAAAAATGGTGTTTAATTTTATTATTTAAAATCAATTTTACTATTTTAGTATAGATTGGTATTCAGGTGATTCTTTCCCTTTATTGATTAAAATACAAATTGTTTAGTTCATAGCTTAATAATGCAAAGCAACAAAAACATATACCAACTATGAACCCACATGAATATTCAGAGTAGTGCTTACACAATCTTAGTTTAACCTTTTAAAGGTAGATATGTTGTTCTAGATGGACCTTTGTCTCAATAACAACCATACATAATACGGTTATTAAATCAAAGAAAACAAAATGTAATAATAAAATGATGAAAAAAGATAGTCCGTGAATGATAAAAATAATACTAAAAAGAAAAACTAGATAACGTTTAGCAACCTACTACCTTCTACTCTAATCCTCTATCTCCATGTCACGCCCCGAGCCTACACCCTATGCGAGATAGGCACTCGATGACCATTGCTGGTCTCGGGAAGACCCTTGGATTGACTTACATAACTCAGTAGAAGACAACAATCACACTTATAATGATAAAAGAACTTATCTGAACTGAATAATAAAATAACTGGGAATGTCTTAAAGATTTAAAAATTCAACTTGGCCAAAATGGAAACCCAAGTCTTTAATATAAGAATGAAAATTTAAAGACTACTGAACTACTACATTGTCTATGAAGCCTCTAAACTGACTAAGATAGATGTTGGGAAATTCCCCACAACATTCTATTGAACTAACAGAAAGCAATAAAAATGTCCTCTGGAGTGCAAGAAGTCTCACTACCTCCTTCTGCATCACAATACGATGCAGTCCAACTGGCATCGTTACATTGATTGTACGATTTTGCAAGTCGGATTGCTAGTACAACATAGGCTAGAAAGAGATTATGAAAGAAGCACTTACCTTGGTTTTTGTCAACTCATTAATAAATACTTAACTCATTTAAGTATAAAGCATCATTAAACAAGTAACATTATAAAGAAAATTTATTTACAAACATGCTATATACTCTTGTGTGTATGCAAAGATACAAGAAACTCTGAAATGTATGTAAAAATATAATGAACTGATGTATATGAAAATATAATAACTGATATAGGAGTTTCTCTAACCGACAACCATCACATAAGATCTATGGTGATAATACATCGATCTACCTCATTCTGTCAGCGCATCATATACCTGGCCAAAGGTGTAAGACTTGAACTGCCTAATGGATCAACTAGTCTACTGTGAAAAGGATTCATCTACAAAGTATGAACCTTTTATATCCATTATGGCTACATGGTTTATGGGGGCTGTAAGTATTCTGAATTCTCCCCCGTTTCGGTGCTCACTCTAAAAAGATACCAGTTCTTATGTTTTTAAAACATACTTACTTCTGTGGTTTGAGATTAGTGCTCAAAAACTTAGCTCAAAGAATATCTTGGAAATCTCAGTTTCCCTGCTCGCTTTATTTAGAAAGGTATTACTCTTTTATGAAAACTAGCTCGAAGGATCTTTGAAAATCTCAGTTTTCATTCTTGTTTAAATGTGAAAACAATTCTTTTAAGCCTCTTTGGGAATACATAGTCCCCATATTATACTTCTTTAATTAAATAACTTCAAACTTCAGTATTTACTGAACTCAAAACATAAGTCTTAAAACAAAGGTACAATGTTTGTTAAAGACATAAAAACTTGAAATGACTCCTCTTAGTTGACTCTTGATTTCTATTAACTTTAATTCTTAATTGCACTTTACTTGACTATTAACTTGTCCTTGAAATAAATTATGGATTCAAGGAATTATATTTGTGTTTTGAAAGATCTCATGATGTTTAGTAATGATTCTAGATAGCTAAACATGAGAAAAATTTAATAAATCAAATTTTCAAGGCGGGTCTGCGACGCGGATGAAAAATTTAATTTTGTTTTAAAAATGTGTTTTTAGGCAAAACACATCGTTTAAGCTCTGCGAAACGGAGCAGAATTTTTGATTCTGAGAATAGATCGCGCGACAACCTCACATACCTATTTGAAGCAAGTTCCTTAGCGAAAATACCAACAGTCTTGGTTGATCTTGATAATTTTGACCTTTTTTCCTTCTTCTTTTCTCATCTCCTTTTTCCTTAGCCCTAACATTAAAATTCTAATATTCTAAAATTAACCAAGTTCAGTCTTGAAAAATATTGAACTCCTAAAAACATAATAAATAAAAGAATAGCTGAAAGACTAAAATATCCTTAAAAATCCCAGATTGGATATTTTCTTATCCGATAGCCCAACTTCAATAGGGCATAACTTACTCATACAAAGTTAAAATTGCATTAATTGTCGGAGTTGGAAAGATCTTGGATATTTGGAAGTAGCTCTAAATCATCCTGAGCTAGATGTTATTGTCGTTTTAAAATGACCAAAACTCCCCTTTTAACTTACTTTAAAAAGATTTCCATACACTTTCCAAAATTAACTATTTCCCGATTTTGTACTTTCTTTTAGTTCTTTCTAGTTGTGAGATGTTACAATATCTACCCTTGGGAACATTCTTCCTTGAATGAGGTCACTCCTACTATGCTAAGAGTGGTAACTTTTAGTTCAAACACGTAACAAGAAAATGCAACAAATAACATGCTTACTCATAATTTAGATAGTACTAAGAAGAAAATTAGTACCTTAGTCTGCATCTTCTCTTGATTCACAGAGGTTTCCTTTTCATATGTCACATCCGGGTTTACCCCCTAGATGTAGGCTACGTCGTCTTCATCTTTGAGGACTAAGACTAGGCATCTTAGCTTACATCATCACATTCATAAGTCAAAATTTAGAGGTTTACATAGACCTCTACATACAAATAATATGTATATCGAGTATACATAGACTCTTCATATTGAAAGGTTACATAGCCTTCTACTTTTGTTGCACATAAGTATGTATAAGATATAACATAGTATTCAAAGATTGTCTCATCTCATAACCATCTAACACGATTAGCAATTTGGGTGTAGCCCATACATCAATGTGAAGAGAGCTACATATAGGCTTTATATAATCCGTACTCAAATGAAAGGAGATAGAATAAAAGAGTCTTAGTACTAAAACAAAAACATAAGTATAATCCGTACTCAAACGAAAGGAGATAGAATAAAAGAGTCTTAGTACTAAAACAAAAACATAAGATCGATATTGGCATGAGTACCTACCCTACTTGGATAATCAAAGTACCCAAGTCTTCTTGAAGTCGCCTTCTAAAACACTTTAACGACCGAAACTTAAAATGTTGGGGGAAAAGGAAGAATGAGGTTAGTGCGCCACTTGTACTAAGTGTAAGACCATATGCACATATAAGATCAAATCATGATAAAAAGGATATTTTATCAAAACATGCTATTTTGTTCATTGAAAACCTTATGCATCATCAAAGGAAACATACAATTCAAAAAGGCATATTCATAAAGTCAAAGCAAATAACATACTTGTCAACAAACTTTAATTCATTATCTAATATAACCTTATCATCAACTAAATACATCACAAGTATGGATAAGAGTTCATCATATAACAATAAAGCAAGACTACTGCACATGAATCCTCATAAAGCCAACAAGTGCATTAACCAAGCAAAGACCCATAACCTTACTCAATCAAGTGACCCAGCAAGAATCATGGCTAGTAATCACCTTCACATGGCATAACCTTTTTCGAATATTCAACATCACACTTTTAACAACATAGACCAATTACATGTTCATAAGAGTATCAATACCATATAGAATCATTTACATGTAAAGTCATCATACTATCATCTTTTGCATTCATTATCATATACATACATAATATCAACCTTCTAAAGCTTCCCTCAAGGTAAACTAGTGTCGGGATTAGTAGAATCCCATACGCCTACCTAGGTTAAGTCAAACCTCTCAACTCACCTTAGTTAGTTTATCTTCATTTGTTCATTTTTTTACTAAGGGAACACTTTACTTAACCGACATAGACCACAAGAGCTAAGTTTGGAATCTTTTTGTTGTAAAACCTTACACCGATGGAAGGTGGTCTAACGGCCAAAGTAAAACAAAACATAAACATAGCTTTCTAGGTGGATCCACTAGCTTGTATTCCTATGGGGGCAACATAGTTCAAGAACTAAGAGAGGTATAATACCCCTACATACAATTTGATTATTGGGGCCTCCTCCATGGGAATTCATTGGATGAGTATCCCTCATTGGTGAATCAACACCACATTTAAAACTATAGGGTGAATCTTTCACTATGGGAAGTCATCACCTTCCATTGTCAAGTTAACTCGGTGCTAAGCTAAGTCCCTTTATTGAAATGTATTTAAGCCTTTAATTATTAATCATAGCTTAGTTTAGGTCATAGGGTCTACCCTTTTATAATCATCATCATCAATAGCTTAATAAAAGTTTCATCAGTATAAGTCCTTTCATTACAATTCACAAAAGTGAGGTTAACACATTAACATTTCATATCATAATAAGGCACATAAGTAGTCATCACCATCCTTCTAACACATACACCTTAATCAACCTCACCTGATTGTCCACACATTTCAATCCAACATCATACCACCCTATCAACCTTAGATCAAGGCATACCCCTATATAACATCATAACTTAGTCACAAGTAACCACAATTTGAAGTAAAGGATAGAGACATAAGACTTACCAAGTCTCCTTCATAACTCATCATCAAGGCCTTACCATAAACCCTCAATTCAACCCAATTTTGGTTATACAACATCATAATTCAATAATCAACATGAAAACACGTTTAGAAGAATATCTATATCACAATTCAATACTAGATCATAGATTAAGACAAGATACTTAGGTCAATTCACTTCCTAACCTAGATCATCTTCCTAAGAACTAGGATGAAAAACTACAATTCACTTAAATTTTTTCATGATCAACGTAAAAACATCACTTAATAGCTATTTAATCCATAACAAAGTCAATTGAACCAATTTCAACCTAATTCATATCAATATCAAACTTAGGGTTAAGGGTTAAGGATCATCATCTACAAACTTTACCAAACCATCAAGATATATCACAATTTAGTTAGAATACATGTTTATATATTCATATTATGCAATATAAAACATAAACAAACCAATTCATAACCTAATTTCGAGATTGAGAAGAACCCACATGAAAACCCAATTTTTGAAAATACTTTTAAGGAAACCTTTGAGGAAAGAGGTCTCATAGGTAAATTAGATCACATACCTCAACGTTTGATGAATATTAAATTGTGATTTCCTACCTTTAAATCCCCAAAATACCTCCCCTAGATAGTCTTCAATGGTGTCATTCAATAGAGAGAGAAACAAGAGCGTATGTTTTGAGTGTTGTAATTTGATTAATGGGGGTTGGGGTCTTTATATGGGGGGTTCAATTAGTTAATAAGGTTTCCATAATACCCTAACAAACCACCAAAACACTTAATTATTATATAGGACTTAACTTAAAACGTGCCTGGAAATGGACCCTCACAGATGAGACCCCGATCGACGGTCCTTCTGTGAGTCGACGGTCACTGTGCCCTTCCGTGTTGCACATCCGTTGTCTTGATAAGAGGCTATGAATATGAGGGATACCAACAAAAGGCAGTGTTGGTCGACGGTTGACATCGACTCCCCGTTGATCAGCACACACCGTCATTGACCCTTCATGGGTGCACGCTGCCGAATTAATGTTGACACCAACTACAAGGGTCCTCCTCAAGAGCCCTTGGTAGGTCTTTGGGAGTCTTACCTGGACGTTTCGACCATGAATTAACTTAAACACATATTATCTTCCATACACCAATTTTCATGAATTTTCGATCCTTAAAAGATTGTCAAATAGGCTTAGGCACGCTAGTACCTCACTAGAACTAATTTCCAGACGTCATGGACGTTTTGGTTTCTAGACATCATAAATAACCTATATTCATTGAAATAAGTCTTAAAACTGTGTTTATACCTCATAACACTTATGTTAGGCTTTAGGACACATCATGGATTTTCGAAGTGTTACATCATATCCTCCTCAGCTTCCCAAGTAGTTTCTTAATAAATTGAATCCTCCAAAGGACTTTGACTAATGCACCTTATTTTATCCTAAACATGAAAACATGGAGATCTAAACTCTCGATTGGAATCTCTTCATAAGATAGAACTATCCTTGATCCCAATATTTTGAGTTGGAACTATCATTGAAGGATCATCCATTCAGTTCTTTAACATAGAGATGTGAAATATCGGATGAGTTGCAGCTAACTATTGATGCAACTCTAACTCATAAGCTACATTGACATCCCCTTTGCTACACAATAAGGTACAATATACCAGGGACTGTGTTTCCCTTCTTACTAAACCTCATAACACCCCTCATAGGTAAAACTTTTAAATATACCTAATCATTTACGACTATGTGTCATTTTCAACATCTATAATAACCTTAACCTTCTCCATAGATTGGTGAACTAAATCTTGTCCTATCTACCTTGCTTCACCAACTTCAAACCATCCAATTGGAGATCTGCATCTGCTCTCATAAAGAGCTTCGTAATGAGTCATTTGGATGCTAGAGTGGTACTTTTTGTTGTAAGAAAACTCAATGAGAGGTAGATGATCATACAAATTCCATTTGAAATAAATCATACATTCCCTTAACATATCTTCTACTATCTGAATAGTATGCTTTGCTTTCCCGTCAACCTGCGGATGAAAGGTAGTAAGTACTCAAGTTCACCTTTGAACCCCAACCTTTCTGAAAATATTTCAAGAACTTTGCAATAATTTGTGCACCACTATCTGAAATAATGGATACCGGAACCTATGAGGCCTTAACACTTCTTGAATGTATTGCTTAGCATAATCATATGTCGAATAGGTAGTCCTTATCGGCAAAAGTGGGCTTATTTGTTCATTGTATCGACAATCACCCAAATAGAATCATGTTGCTTATGAGACCTTGGTAACCCTGTGATGAAGTCCATATTAATCATTTACCACTTCCATTCTTGAAGTTCTATATTTTGAGATGAACCTCCTGGCCATAGGTGATATACTTTAACTTGTTGGCGATTCGGCACTTGAAAAAAAACTCAACAATACCCTTTTTCATGCCTTCCCACTAATATACTTCTCTCAAATCGCAGTACATCTTTGTGGAACCTAGATGAATGAAATACCTGGAGCTATGAGTTTCCTCCATAATCCTCTGTAGGAGCGCATCCACCAAAAGTACACATAATCCACCTTGATATCTCAATACAACACCCCCCTTGTTCAAAAGCTTATACTCTTTGCTTATGAACATTTACCTTCAATTCAAGAAAAATGGGATCTTCATCTTGCTATTCTTTCACTTCTGACACTAATGATGATTCGGCCACATTCGTTACCACTAATCCTTCTTATGTGGGATCCATTAGACGGACTCCTAAATATAAAAGCCTATGCACATCTTTTGCTAGTTCTTTCTTCTCTTCCTCAAGGTTTATGGTATTACCAATAGACAACCTGCTTATGACATCAATGGTTGTTACCTGGATGGTAAATAATGCGCATGTCATAATCTTTGAGAAATTCTAACTACCTTATTTGTTTGAGATTAAGCTCTCTCTGAGTGAACACATAGTGTAGGATTTGTGATCAGTGAATACATTGACATGAATACCATCCAAAAAGTGACGCCATATCTTCAAGGTGAATAATAAAACAACCAACTCTAAGTCATGGGTTGGATAGTTCTTCTTATGAACCTTCAACTGTTACACCCTCAAAATGAACTACTGTAATTAGACCCTCAAATGAGACTAAAAATGTTAATAACATGTTAATAAAGTGTTATATAGCTTTCACAATTGATTTGAAATCATTTGGAGGTCAAACATCGAAGAATGTCCAATACGTTCGAAAGTTGGTATTTATACGTGCTAGCGAGTCCTTGTATATTTGCCTTGTTTTTATGTGTAGCTGGATTTGAATGTCAGTGTACTTTACCCTAGTACATTAATAGATATTTTAAGGTCAAAATGTCCGGGTACGACTCCCTAGGGACAACTTGAAGGGCCCTTAAAGAGGACCCAAACCATGGACAAGAGGTTGCCAAAGGCAGCAAGCAGGACAAGATTACGACTTAACCTGTACTACACTTGCCTAGAACGCACCTCACTTTCCCAAAAATTATTTGGGGCAAAATTGGGAGGCTGCTCGAACTGGCGCAGCCCACTTCCAAATCCAGTTGCGTCATTTTTATGTCAATTTTGACATTTCTAAAAGTACCAATTTGAATGGGGGTGTTTTGGTAACTTAGGGGGGAAGTTTATTAACTTATTTTAGTACCTTTTCAAAACACTTTATTAAGAAAAAACCCCAACACACATTAAGAAATCAAATTCCCAAAGTTCACTTCTCTTCCAAAAACCACAAAACCTCTATGGAAGACCAAGCTCAAGAACAAGCTATGGAGTTGTATTCTTGGAGATATATTCTATGAATTTCGTGTCTTTTGATGTATAAGGTATGGTGATCCTTAATCCATAGATAAACATTCATCTATGGAGTACTTTCAAAGGTTTTCTAAACATGAATTCTAAGTCAAAAATACTATCTTTCAATCTAGCCATGGGTTTCAAATTGATTTCAAAAGATTTCTAATGGTGATTATATGTTTATATAGTGATTTTATGATGATTTTTTATCCAATTTAATGAAGAACCCATGATCCGCCTAATTTCTCAAATTATGTTATGTTATGGGTCTTGTGATCTTGACTAGTTTGTGGTTCAATTGTTATTAGATTGTAGTATATTGATTAATCCTAGTCTTATCTATACAAATTGATTATGAATTGTTGGGAATTGATGAAGATGATCATTAGATTAGAGATTTGGTAAGTTGACCTATTTCCTTATATTTGCTTAGTTTGTACATAAAATTTTGTTGATTGTATGGTACACTTATGCTGGCGATATTTACATTCTTCTACATGTTTTATATGTTATGATCATGGCCTTGAAGGCGTTAGATGTAATATGAATTGATATGATGATTTCTATGTTAGGAATTTGAAGGATTTAGACTTGATTCTAATATCATGTCTAAGTGAATTGATGTTATGTGATGTTATGTGTTTCGCCTTCTACACTACTTGTTTAATCTCGGTCTGGAGATAATGTCATATGCATATGTGTGATTATAACGTTAGTGTTAGGTGTGCTCTCTATGGCTAATGATTAAGAATATCCTTATAGCATGACCGCTACCTATATGAACCCTATATGAATGTGTGATCAAAGTATGCCAGGAGTCTTATATTCTATTGTTGAATATGTAGTTGCCTCCTATGATGTAATTTGAGTGTGTGTAGTATATAGTCCTCAATTCTCTATATGTTTGTATGAATTGAGACTTGAAGAATGTTGTACATGTGTTGTGATTTTCGAGGGTGGCTTCTTCAATACTATATCATAGCCACTAGGTGATCATATTGTCCAATTAACACACACATTTCATGCATATCTATGAGTAGGATAGATTTATGATGACTAAAGAAAGGATAGTTCCCCTATATATCATTACCTATTTCTATGCATGTGAGGTATATGATTAATGATGTTATGAACATGAGTGATTTGAGGTGTTGTGTGAAGGTAGATCTCAAATTATATGCACACACACATGATGTATTATTGTATGATTATGTGAAACTACATTCTCACATGAAGTAGAGTGTACGATAAAGGACATTCTCATATTAGAATCTTTTTATCTATATGATGTATGAAGGAGCAAGCTATTAAATCCTTCTTTATGAATTAATAAACTTAAGGCGTAATCATACTTAAAAGGGGAGTTAGAGCCTAGCACCGAGTAAACATGACAAATGAAAGTGGGAGATTCATGTTAGTAAGTCCGGCTTCGCACAAAGAGAACCTTCATGTTTAGCAAGTCCGAGCTCCCAACATAGATGTCATGATATGGAAACCTCCACCCTAGTAAAACAAGGTTTCTAGAAGAAATCTCCATGTTTCATAACTACGTGCCCCGTAGGTTATAACTTGTGGGATCCACCTATAGTAGCTATGTACGAATGGTTGCACCATCAGCAAGTGTTAACCCTCTCTTTTAGGTGTTGGAGTAAAACATCGGATTCCATGTAGCTCACTTGGTCTATGTCAGTTATAGATATGTCTCCTGAAGGTTAATAATTAATAAGATAAGAATAAGAATATGAAATCTATTCTAAATTCTTTGAGAAGTGTACTTGGTATAGGAGGACTATGAATCCTACCTATACATTGAACTAGATGACTTTAAAAAAGGATAGAATTTGAGACCCTTATGAAGTAAAGACCATGTTATGCATGAATTGTATGAATGCATTTTAAGTGACCTTATTATGTTAGTATATGAATTATGACAATGCATGTGAATTATACTTATTGCTTCTAACTGGGTTTAGTTAGTATATGTAGGGGTATGGGACTTCATGTGTACATTGAACAAGTTAGATAGTGAAGGGGCTATGAGGATAGTTTACCTATGATATAAACTAAGTGATTTATGACAAAGGCTGTAGTGAAGGAAAGAGTCCTTATATGATTTTATGAAGTATGTAGCCTTATGTCTAGTTATAAGTGAATATCTTATGACTTGTTGAATATGTGTGACTTGTTGAATATGTAATGCCTACTCTAGCGTGATTTCTTAGGTACACTTGGTGGAAGTAGTATTATGGGATGCTACCTAAAATTGCACTATTGTGAACTAGGAGTTGTCTTAGGTAATGGTTCTTATATGAAGTTGATATCTATGAGATGTTTATGACTTATAAATATATGATCCTGTGTTATGAATCATATTATGATAGACTATTGTAGGGTTACCTCAAAGTGATACATTGCACTACGTACACTTGACTGTTAATAAAGAAAAGAAGTAAAATAAAAGAGAGGTAATGTATGATATGTATTGAATATGGTTATAAGTATGATAAATGACTTCACGTGCTATTATGAGTAGTACCCATGTCTATATTATGTATGTGAAATATATTGATCTTATATATGCCTAGGTTCATGAACTTCACTAAAAATACATGTTGTATAATTTCAAAAGAAATGTCCTCTTTAAATGCATGTTTTCGCATGGGTGCCATACTTAGTGCATTCTTCTACTAATATCATTCTTTTTTGTCTCTTTACAAAAAGTGTAGGTGGTGAATGCTTAAAGGACTTCTCCTAAATGAAGAGCCTGGATAGATCTCCCAAGTTCAAGAAGAGGGATCCTTATGATTCAAGGATTTCCTTGTGTCAATTTCTTATTCAAATTATGTAATAATTAGATATTATTTATGTGGTTAAGGGTCGTGTACCTATTCTATTCTATTGAGTTGTGTTTTAAGATGGCAAAGGGAATTATAGTCTAACTATGTATTATAAAGTTTTTATATATATATGAAGCAAAGTTCTAGCCTATAATGTGCTATGACATGTTTTAAATTTTCTGCTATTTTTATTATGATTATGCAATGAAAGATGTCTAAGGGATTTTCTTAGACATCCGAGAGGTTGACAACGCCGTATTAAGATTTTAGGATACCATAACTTCTAGGGTATACTCTTGGGTCATAACAAACTTTGTATTAGAGCATACGGTTTTTAGGATTTATCTTTAGGTCTCAAAGTCTTGTATTGCCACGTCTAGTAGAGTCTCGTTCATCGGTGGTGATTCGGAACACATTTATAAGCGAGAGGCTATAGAACGATACAGTTTCTCTTCTTTAATACTCTCATATCGTGCCACAAAACGTAACTCTATATGATCTCTCTCTAATATTTTCTTGTCTGGTTGTCTTTTATATGTGATTTATTCGAAGGGATAATTTCTCAATGCTTGAGGGAGAAAAGGTGAGTTTTGATACTTACCTTGGTTTTATGGTTTGATGAGTACATGTGAAGGTGAATTTAGTGTATGTGGATGTGGTGCCATTTATGATTCTAGGTGGCTTCTGGGGAATGAGATGTTATGTTGAAGATTTATGATAAGGTATGGTTATAGCTTGTTAGAGGTTTTATGGTTGAATGGAGTTCCCCATGGAATGATAGAATGCCTTTTGATTATGTAGGATGGTAGCATGATGTTATGGTGTAACCTTGAAAAATCTTGGTGAATGTTGTAAATAGTGAGATAGACGAATGTTACCTATGTATATGTGAAATTCTTCATAGTTGTCCTTGTGTGGATTAATACCTTTTTGTTTAGGCTTGCTCCTAAGAAGGTGATATAGTGTGTTGAGCCTTGTAAGGTGATTGTGAAGTGTCCTAGTTAATGGTAGAAACCTTATGACTAGTAAATGATTCCCTCTATGAACCTATTTTAAAAGTGGTAAAAAGGGGAAAATGTGGTTTTACTCTATAAGTGGGAAGTATGATTACCTTAAGGTGACTTAGGGAGATTTATGGTATGTACCCCTTATCTCATCAAGAGAAGGAGAGAATTGAGGTTGACCTACTTTTACAGTGATGGTAGGAAGGGTGTTCATAAGCTTAGATACCAAGAGAGGGATTATGTACTTAGTTAATAAGGTTGGTAAGCTATCATTCTCCTAGATTTGAGATGAGTTTCTCTTGAATAGGATTTATACTAAGCGGGAAAGGATGATTTGAGTAGTAAGGTTGTAGATATCCCTATCTTTTCCTTCTATTCTTACTCAAGCTTGAAACCAAAGAGTTCCGTAGTAGCTTGTTCATGAAAGGAGTCATGCATAAAAGGATAAGTTGCATGTTCTTCATATGTTATGCATGTCTTTAATGACACTATGTTATGCATGTTATGAAAGGTCATTATTGCGTGAAAAAGGAATTTTTTATAAATTTGCATGTCACTCATGTTCTTGTGCATGCATATATGATAAATCTCAAAATTGATTTCTTGAGATATCCTAATGAACATGGTTTATGTTATTTTAATATGTGGTGACTTCGACCCACAATGAGAAATTGAGTCTCCTTAAATGAGATAGGACGAGTCTCTTGAAAAATGGTTGACTTTTGAGATTTTGGAAGTGTTATTATAGGCTCATTCTTGAGGAGTGATGGTTTGTCTAGCCTATGTCTTTTGGTGTGCCTATAAATTGTGATAAGCTTCCCTAAATGATACATGTTTATGAAAGCTAGTCATGTGCTAGAAATAGAAAGCTGTAAATTTACTTCCTAATGTTGTGATGTACTTGGTGTGACCTACCATGTTGATTTCATAAGGAAGGAAGTATAAGCATAATCTGCTTTACAGTAAATAAATCCTCCTTAGTATGAATTAACCTCTATGCATTTATTTTATGTGAACTCTATGTGCCATGTGTGTATGTTGTGACTAGGAGAAGGTACTTCATCCCTGAACAAATCTAAGCATGGTAATGTCATATATGACCTTGAAGATATTATGTCTAGAATACATGATTGTAGTTGATCAATTTTATTTATGATTCTTGTGCAACTAAATGAAATTTTCAGATTTTCTCATTAGTTGAAGTGTGGATTATGCCTAAGTGACTAATTGGAATCCATAGTATGTTTAACCTTGTGATGAAATAATGAACATGCCTAAAGTTGGAGAAGGTAGTTCCTCCAAATGGCAATGAACATGAAGAAGTATGTATGCATTGAATGAATTATAGAAGTACTCCATGTTTGACTACGTTTCTTTGAATGCATGCTAGAATGAAATTTGTGTTGGTGCATTTAGTTTTATTTGATAACATGTTGAAGTGTTGTGACCTACTATGGGAGTCATTGAGGCCTTGGAAGTGTGTAAATGTTTCAAGTATCATTCAAGGACGAACTTTCCCAAGTGGGGGAGTGTTGTTACACCCTCGAAATGAACATAGATAAATGGAGACACAAATGAGCCTAAAAGGGTTAATAACATGTTAATAAAATGTTTTATAGATTGCATAATTGATTTAAAGTCCTTTGGAGGTCAAACGTCCAAGAACCTCAAGGATGTTCGAAAGTTGGTCTTTACGTGTGCTAGCGAGTCCTTGTATGTTTGCCTTGTTTATATGTGGTGTTTGGAGTTGAATGTTAGTGTAGTTGACCCTTCTACCTTAGTAGACAATTTAAGGGTCAAAACGTCGGGGTACGACTCCCTGGGGACCACCCGAACAGCCCCCAAGGAGGACTCAAACCATGGACAAGAGGTTGCCAAGGCAGGGAGCAGGCCAAGATTTGGACTTGCCCTGTCCGACGTGCACCTAGCACGCACCTCACCGTAACAAATTATTTGGGGGAGAATTCGGAGGCTTCCCCACGACTCGCAGCCCAATCCCATATGCGATTGCGTCATTTTTAAGTCAATTTTGACATGTCTAAATGTCTCGATTCACATGGGGGTGTTTTGGTAACTTAGGGGGACGTTTATTAACTGATTTTATGACCTCTTTTAAACCCTTTTCCAAGCCAAAACCTCAACACCCATTAAGAAATCAAATTCCCAAAGTTCTCTTCTCTTCCAAAAACCCCAAAACTTCCATTGAAAACCAAGCTCAAGAACAAGATATGGAATTGAATTCTTGGAGCTTTCTTCTCATATTTTCATGGGATTTTCCATGTATAATGTATGGTGATCCTTCATCCATAAATAACCATTCATCTATGGAGTCCTTTTAAAGGTTTTCTAAACATGAATTCTAAGTCAAAAATCCTATCTTTCAATCTAGCCATGGGTTCATTCTCAAATTGATTTCAAAAAGCATTCTAATGATGAGTATATGTTTATTACTGATTTTATGATGAATTTCTACCCGATTTTATGAAGAATCCATGATCCTCCTAAATTCTAAAATTATGTTATGCTATGGGTCTTGTGATCATGACTAGATTTTGATTCAATTGTTATTAGATTGTAGTATATTGATTAATCCTAGTCTTATATATATCAATTGATTATGAATTGTTGGGAATTGATCAAGATGATCATTAGCTTGGAGATTTTGTAAGTTGACCTTCGTCCTCTAATTAGCTTAGTTTGTACATTGAATTTTGTTGATTGGTATGGTCTACTTAGGGTAGCGGTGTTACATTCTTGTACATGTTTATGTGTTATGATAATTTCCTTGAATGCATTAGATGAAATATGAATTGATATGATGTTTTATATGTCAGGAAGTTGAAGGATTTATCCTTGATTCTCATATCATGTCTAAGTGAATTGATGTTATGTGTATAGTCTTCTACACTACTTGCTTAATCTAGGTGTGGAGATGTTGTTATATGTATATGTGCTATGATAATGTTAGGTTTAGGTGTGGTATATTTGGCTAGTGGTGAAGAATATCCTTATAGCATGACCTCTACCTATATAAACCATATATGAATGTGTGATCAAAGTATGCTAGGAGTCTCATATTCAATTGTTGAATATGTACTTGCCTCCTATAATGTAATGTGAGTGTGTAGTCTATAGTCCTTAATACTCTATATGTTTTTTTGACTTGAGACTTGAAGAATGTTGTACAAGTGTTGTGATCTTTCGAGGGTGGATTCCTCATTACTATATGATAGCCATTAGGTGATCATAGTGACCAATATACACATACACTTCATGCATATCTATGAGTAGGATAGATTTAGGATAACTAATGAAAATATAGTTCTCCTATGCATCATTACCTATTTATATGCATGTGAAGTATATGATAAATGATGTTATGAACATGTATGATTGGAAGTGTTATGTGAAGGTAGATCTCACATTGTATGCAGACACAAACGATGTATGATTGTATGATTATGTGAAAGGACATTCTCACATGAAGTAGTGTCTATGATTAAAGGACATTATCATTTTAGAATCCTTTGAGCTATATGATGTATGAAGGAGCAAGTTCCTACAACCTTCTTTGTGAATTAATTAACTTAACGCTTAAATATATTTTAAAAGGTAGTTAGATTCTAGCACCGAGTGAACATGAAAAAATGTGAGTGGGAGCTTCACGTTAGAATGTCTAGCTTCCCATAAAGAGAACCTTCACATTTAGCAAGTCCAAATTTCCAACATAGATTATGTCTCATGAGATGGAAACCTACACTTTAGTAAGTCAAGGTTTCTAGAATCAATCTCCATGTTCCATCACTACATGCCCCCGTAGGTTATGGCTTGTGGGATCCATCTAGAATAGCTATGTATGAATGGTTGCACCTTCGGCAAGTGTTAACCCTCTCTTTTCGATGTGGGTGTAGAACATTGGATTCTATGTAGCTCACATGGTCTGTATCGGTTATAGCTATGTCCCCCTAAGGTAAACAATTAAGTAAGATAAGAATGTGAACTATAACCTAAATACCTTGAGAAGTGTACTTTGTATAGGAGTACATTACACTAGATGACTTCAAGAAAGTATAGGATTGGAGACCCTTATGAATAAAAGACATATGTTATGTATGACTTGTATGAATGCATGTTGAGTGACCATGTTATGTTAAGATATGAACTATGGCTATGCATGCAAATTACACTTGTGGCTTCTAAATGGGTGTACTTAGTATATGTGGGTGTATGAGACTGCATGTGTACATTTCACAAGTAAGCTTGTGAAAGGGTTATGAGGGTAGTTTACCTATGATATGAACTAAGTGATTTATGACTAAGGTTGTAATAAAGGAAAGAGTCCTTATATGGTGATATGAAGTATGTGGCCTTATGTTTAGTTGTAAGTGAATATGTTATGACTTGTTGAATATTTTGTGACTTGTTAAATAGTTATGCCTAGTCTAGGATGACTTCTTAGGAACACTTGGTGGAAGTAGTATTATGGGATGCTACCTACAAATTGCATTAGTGTGACTTAGGAGTTGTCTTAGGTTATGTTTCTATGAGATGTTTATGAATTATGAATATATGTGCTTGTGTTATGAAATATATTATGGAAGTCTATTATAAGGTGACCTCAAAGTGATACATTGCACTAGGTACACTTGACGGTTACATAAGAAAAAAAGTATAATAAAAGAGAGGTAATGTATGATGTGTATTGAATACGCTTATAAATATCATAAATGGCTTTACGTGCTATTATGAGTAGTATCCAAGCCTATATTATGTATGTGAATTGTATTAAGCTTATATGTGCCTACGTTAATGAAGTTTACTAAAAATACATGTTGCATGATTTCAAAAGAAATATCCTATTTAAATGCATGTTTTATATGGTTGCCATACATAGTGTGTTCTTGTACTAATACCATTTTTCTTCAACTTTTTACACAAAGTGTAGGTGGTGATGGATAGAGGATGTTTCCTGAATGAAGAGATTAGCTAGATCTCCCAAGTTCAAGAAGAGGGATCATTATGATTTAAGGATTTCCTTGTGTCAACTTCTTATTCAAATTATGTAATAGCTTGGATATTATTTTATGTTTTTAAAGGTCGTGTCCCTAGTATTTTCTATTGAGTTGTTTCTTAAGATGTCAAAGAGACGTAGAGTCTAACTATGTATTATGAAGTTTTTATATATACATCAAGTAATGTTCTAGCATATAATGTACTATGAATAGTTTGAAATTTTCTGCTATTTTTATTACGATTATACAATAAAAGATGTCGAAGGGATTGTATTAGACCTCCGAGAGATCGACGACTCCGTGTTATGATTTAAGGATACCATAACTTCTAGGGTATACCCTCGGGTCGTAACATCAACTGTTTGGAGGCATAAGCTATAACTTTGTCATTTTTCATCAACACACAAACCAAACCAACTCTAGATTCCTCATAATACACCACAAAACCTTGAGTACCTTCTGGTAAAGTCAAATCTGGGACAATAGTCAACCTCTTCCTTAATTCCTGAAAGCTTTTCTCACAAACTTCAGACCATTTGAACGTGATTCTTATCTGAGTCAACTTCGTCAAAGGAGACGAAATGGGCAAAAAACCTTCTTCAAATCTTATATAGTACCAAGCGAAACCCAAGAAACTCCTAATATCAGTTGGAGATGTGGGTCTAAGCCAAATTATGCACTTCCTAAATTCGTTGAGTATCAACTCTAATACCATCACCGAAAACTCTGTAATCTAAGAAATCCAAAGAACCAAGCCAAAACTCAGACTTAGAGAACTTGGCATACAATTTCGTATCCTTCAAAGTCTAAAGAACTATTCTGAGAGGACTAGCATGATCCTCCTTATTCCTTGAATAGACTAGTATGTCATCAATGAAGATGATAACAAACATATCTACATAAGTTTTTAAGACTCTATTCATAAGATCCATGACATTACTTGTACATTTGTCAAACAAACGGACATGACTAAAAACTCATAGTGCCCATATCTGGTTCTGAAAGCTTTTTTTGGAATATAACATTCCCTTACTCTTAATTGATGGTAGCCTTATCTGAGGTCAGCTTTTGAGAAAAAACAAGTACCCTAAAGTTCATAGAAAATATCATCAATCTTTTGAAGAGGATATTTATTCTTCATGGTCACCTTGTTTAGTTGGAGTTAATCTATACACCTCATTAGGGAACCATATTTTTTTCTCACAAACAATATCGGAGCACCCCAAGGTGAGACACTTGGTCTAATAAAGTCTTTCTATTAAAGGTCTATCAATTGCTCTTTTAACTCTTTCAAGTCTATTGGTGCCATTCTATATGGCGGAATAGAGATAGGACGAGTATCTGGAAAAATATCTATACCAAAGTTTATCATTCTCTAGGGTGGGACTCTGGGAAGATCATCTGGAAACTATTTTACTATAGGAAATGACTGAATAAGAGGTACCTCAACACTTGAGTCATTAACTCGGACTAAGTGATATACTACACCCCTTAGAAACAAACTTCCTCACTTTAAGGTACAAAATAAAATGACACTTAGGCATTGCTTAACTGTTTTTTTACTCTAATTCTGGATCATTTGGAAACTGAAATATAACTACTCGAGTTCTACAATCAATTGTAGCATAAGAGGCATAAATCCAATCCATTCCAAGAGTGACATCAAAGTCTACCATGTCTAAATCAATTAAATAAGTCAGGTACACGTGTGATTGAAGGAAATGGGACAACATGATAGACTCTCTTTGCTAGAATGGACTCACCAACATGTGTAGAAACACTGAATGGTTCACTTAGTTGCTTAGGAACAAGATCAAAGTTCATAGCAACATATGGAGTTAAGAAAGATAAACTCGGTCAAATACTTGAATCATATTAGTGACAACATCTGGTGAATCCTATTGCTCTTGGAGATTGTTGAGACCATACAAGCGGTTTTCTCCTCCGCTAGTACCAAAAGTCGCTGCCCTAGGTGCAGCCCTATCTAGTGGAGCAACTGATGAAGCCTGTATGGACCCCATTACCACTCCCCTGCTTATTTTTTGTACACTCTCTCATGAAATGTACAGTATGACCACACTTGAATCAACTAGTTAAGCCCCCATGACAAACACCAGAGTGGTTTCTACCACACTTGGTGCAGGAAGGAGGCTTGCTACCCCGTTGTGCCACACTACCCTATGAATATGCAGGCTTAAATATAGAGTTCAGACAAAAGTACTCACCCTTGTTCTTTGGTACAGGTGCACTAGCGGATTGATGGAGTAGGAACCTTCTGTTTCTGTTGGAAGAATGACCTGCTGGCATTATTCTTTTGCTACCCAGACTCATTCCTGTATTAGCTCTCTTGTTCTTGAAATATTCTTTGTCTCTTAGTTTTTCCTCCTCTACCTGCTGCAAATAGATCATCAACCTCAAAATGTTCATGTCTCAAATAAGCATTGTTGCCTGGCCCTATTTGCTTGAAGAGCGACCTAGCAAAGAAGCTCATCCTCCTCCTCATGTCCTTACCGGATCATAATGAGATAGTTGGGTGAATTTCAACCCATACTTATGCACACTTATAGAATCCTGCTTAAGTTTGAGGAACTCACGTGCCTTGGTTTGTCTTAGTCCTTGGGGAAAAGAACGCCCCATGATGGCCTCTTCAAACCAAGCTCATCTTGCAGGTGTTACATCTTCATATCTACCCTTTTTACATTGATTAAACCAAGTTCTAACAATACCCTTGAGTTGATAAGTAGCTATCTCAAACCTCCCAGTGTTAGCAACATTCATCACCTCGAACACCTTTTAAGTTTCTCGGTGAAGTTCTCTGGATCTTCAGTAGTGCTCGCACTAGTGAAGCTTAGGGGATTCATCCTCAAAAATTTCTGGATTCTTCGAAGTGTCAGCCACTTCTTGTCGAGATCCTCTTTGTTGACCAACTAGGTTAGTCACAGCCTGACTTAGCATCCTAATAGCCTCATGGGAATCAGTGTTGGTAACTTCGCATTGAGGCCACACTTCAGGTTCATTGAGTAACTCTTGTTCCTAAGGTTCAATATTCCTCTTAGATCGATGACCTATTGTTGCTCTTCATGGAGGAATGGTTATCTTAAAACACGCGCAGGTATGATCTATAGAAAAACCTTTAGACATAAACTCTAACGCACGAAATGAATGTGAAAGAAGTATAGAATTTCCTAAATGTCGCAGCCTCCTTGTGGAGATTCACACCTAACTAAAACTATACAAACACAGCTTCATCGACTCCCTAGGACTCTTGAATTATGTGCTTTGATACCAAGTTTGACGTGCCCAGAGAATACAACCTAGGTGGGACTGGCATACGATAACCGTTGTTGGTCTCGAGCGGATCCTTTACTTGGCTTACTTAACTCGACGGAAGATAAAAATCAAACTTCGATAAAAGAACTTATCTGAACTAAATAATAAAATAATAGGGAATGTCTTAAATATTTATACAATCAAGTTTGCCAAAATGGCAACCCAAGTCTTTAATATAAGAATTAAAATGTAAAGACTACTCAACTACAAAATTGTCTATGAAACCTTTAAATTGACTAAGAGAGATGTTGGGGAAAACCCCACAACATCCTATTCAACTAACTAGAAAGCAATAAAAGACGTCCTTCGGAGTGCAAGGAGTCTCACTAACTGACTCTGAAGTACTCAACTTGATCAACGGTGTGCTAAATGTCGATGCTCGTTACTTGCATCAACATCATAATACGATGCGAACTAACTAGCATAGGTACATTGAATGTATAGGTATGCGAGTTGGAATGCTATTTGAAAATAAGCTAGAAAGAGATTATGAAAGAAACACTCACCCTGACTATTCTCAACTCATGATTACTTACTAAACTCATTTCAATAGAAAGGAGATTTAAACAAGTGCAATATAAAGAAATGTTGTGAACAAAAATGTAGTTAACTTTGTGTGTATGGAAAGATATATAAAACTCTGAGATGTAAGTAAAAATACAAATAATTGTGTATATGAAATATATATAAATTTTATGTGAGTTTCTCTAATTAGGCAACCATCACATAAGAGATAGAGTGATGTTACAACTATCTACCTCACACTGTCAGCGCATTCTGTGCCCAACCAAAGATATAAGACCTGAACTGTCTAATGGATCCACTAGTCTACTGTGAAAAAGTTTCATCTAAAATGTATGACCTCTTTCTACCCAATGATGGCTACATGGTTTATGGGGGCTATGAGTTGTCTTAACTCTTTCCCATATCGGTGCTCAATACTACTCCCAAAATATACTGGCTCTTATGTTTATAAAACATACTTACTAATGTGGTTTGATATTAGTGCTCAAAAACATAGCTCAAAGTCTATGTTAGAAATCTCAATTTCCCTGCTGCTTCATTTAGAAAGGTATTACACTTTTCTAAAAACTAGCCCGAAGGCTCTTTGGAAATCTCAGTTTCCATTCTTGCTTAAATTTGGAAACAATTCTTTTAAATCTTTTGGGAATACATAGGCCCCATACACTTATTTGAAGAAATAATTTCAAACTTCACTCTTTATTGAACTCAAAACATAAGTTTTAAAACAAATGTAAAATGTTTGTAAAGACTTATGAAAACTTGAAATTACTCCTCTTATTTTACTCTTGATTTCTCTTAACTATAATTCTTAATTTCTCCTGACTGGACTCTTAACTGATCTTTGAATTGAATTATAGAGTCAACAAATTACATTTGTGTTTGGAAATATCTCATGAGGTTTAGGAATTACTCTACATAACTAAACATGAGAAATTTCTAGAAAATCGGAATTTGAAGGTTGGTCCGTGATGCGGAGGCATAATTTAATTTTGGTTCCAAAAACATGTTTTTAGGCAGAACACTTGGTGTAAGCTCCGCAATTCGGTGCATAATTCTCGATTAAGGAATAGGTCGCGTGACGTGCTCCCATATCTAGATTTCGCTCGTCGAAATTTCTTCTTTCATTTTTCTTCCCCAATTCATTCAAACTCGATTCTTTTTCTTTAATCTCTTTCAAATACAAATACCCTGCAAATGTACATAAGAACTTAACCCTAAATGACCCCATATTCAACATAACGAATTCAAAAACTACACAACTCAGGCAATTCATGAACAACACATGTATTCAAGAAAAGGGTATCAAGATATCAATATTCTAATGATTCTAGGACGAATCCAAACTGAAATAATATGCTTGGCACGTAAGAGAACAATATCAACGTTATGAGAGTCTCACGTGCATTTTTGAAGCAAGTTCCATTGCAAAAACACCAATGTTGTTGGTTGATCTTGATGATTTTTCTCTTTTTTCTTTCTTCTTTTCTCTTCTCCTTTCTCCTTAGCCCTAGCGTGAAAATTTTAATTTTTTGAAACTGACCAAGTTATTCTTGACCAATATTAAACTCCTAAAAATGGAATAAAACAATATGGTAGCTAAAACACAAAAATACCCTCAAAAATTCCGGATTGGACATTTTCCTAATCTGACAACTCAACTTCAAAAGGGCATAACTACTCATACAAAGTTGAAATCGCGCAAACTTGGTGGCCTTGGAAAGATCATTCCAATGATATCTGGAAGCACCTGTAATTCATCCTGAGCTAGAAGCTATGGTCATTTCAAAATGACAAAAAATTTAATTTTAACTTACTTAATATTTTTCCAGATTTATTTACACTTTAGAAAATTAACTATTTCCAGATTTTACACTTCCTTCTAGTTCTTCAGAGTTGCGAGATGTTACACTCCATATTATTCTGTTTAGGTTCATGTCCTCGCAAAGAAATACATACAAAATTAAAATTACAAAGTATAACCATCAAAATAATTTTTTAAAAGAATTTAGACAGATATTTTTTGAATTGCAGACATACAACTTTTTACGCTCCCCGAGTTTCAATCCATTTTTAGATTTTAAATAAGTGGTCAATTTTGAACCAAAGGGTGGATGAAAAAGGTATTTTTGACCCAATAGATGAGTGAGAAGGGTATTTTGAAGCCAATAGGTGGATGTAGGGTAATTTTGTACCATTTCCAATACGTTGAGAATATTTTAGACCCTTTTGTGTTTATACAATATAAATACATTACATATTACTGTAGCTATTTTGTTGATTCTTTTGTAACCTGTATATTTACGTTATAACGTTAGGAGTCATTTAGTATGAGATATAAGATATAATAATGCAGTCTTGAGATTACTTAGTCCACCATTTTAGATAAGATAAGTATATCCCATACACATGATGGAGTCATTTATCTAGTGATAATTAATGTAGGATAACTTTTTCCCATTCATATGGCCCCTTAATGTCTATGTCATGTTTCTATCTTCAGAATGAAAAAGAAGAAGAATAAGAATACAAAGTACATGAAAATTTTGATCTTCCCAGCTGTCAATAGAAGAAAATAATATATGCATTGTTACATAATCTCACTGTTCTACCAATTTTACAAGACAATTATCAGCTACCCAAAATGAATACAAGGTTTATTAACTCAATCTAGAATCAAAATGGCTAACAGTCCCCAAAAGAGGAATAGTATATACTTAAGATCATGTTAATTTTAGATGATCAACTAGAGTTTTCATTGGAAATGCCATCTAATGAGTATTATCTTTCTAGTGTTTCTCTCTCTTCACCTGCTTGTATCCGATCACCTTGTTGCCCCTACCTGCAATAGTCCCCTAGCTCTTGCTTTGCTGATAGAGAATAACATCCACCTTTGTTTAACCAGAGTTATACATAGAATGAGGAAAAGAAGAATGTAGAAGCCCCAGATATGAAGCATTAATAGAGACAACGTGAATGGCTTTGATTTTATGAAAAAACAAACCTAGAGTAGCCATGTCCACAGTATAGTCTCGTTGAGGGGCGTTTGAGTAACCAGTTTCCTTTAATTTGGACAACTCCCATTGAAAGCTCTGAAAGAAGTTGTTTTTGAACCCAAACTATACCCTAAAATGCTGCCTACAATATAGGAAAGGCTAAGATCTCAAATGCCAAATACAGGGTGGTCTAACACCAAAGTCACTCACATTTGTCCTTCAACTACATATTGAAGATGACAGAAGAATGCTTAGGTAACACATACAACAAAAGATGATAGGGAGTTATCAGATGCTCCGGTAATAACAACACCCTTGCTTCAAATATAATTTATTTTTCAATTTTTCAATCATGATACTTACAGACTATGTTTTTATATCCAGACACAACTTCAACCTTCAAATAACTTTTTTCTTAATTTAACTTCAGAAACTCCTTTTTTTCCCTTTCAAATATCAATTATTTCATGTCCAAACACCTACTTCACATCATTTTAGAAAATATTATAATAAACATATAAGGAACATATTTAATTTATTTAGTAAATATTGACCAATAAAATCCTAGTTAAAATTGGAAAAAAACTATCAAAAAATTTGAGCCTTGATATTTTTTACTCTGCCACTATAATCCATCACCTACTCTTTACTTTCTCTTTGTCTCTTATTTAGTTTTTCCAATTTCAATACTATTTTCTTTTGAAGTATCCATAAGTTCCTTTTCTCTTTTGCCTCTTCCTTATTTTTGTTGTTTTGTAATATAATTTTCTAAAACTTATTTTTTTGGGTGGTTTACCAGAATCCTTCTTTGTATTTTTCTTAATTTCTTTGAGTGATTACTATACATTGGTTGATTTTGTAGGTTTTATAATTTTGAATTATTATTTTGTAAAAAAGACAAATATATCCTCAAACTATCATAAATGGTATGCAGATATTGTTTGTCATACTTTTGGGACATTGGTGTCCCTACCATCTAAAAACTAGTATATACCCTTTATACTAACGCACATACACATGTCATAATCTAAGCCACCGATCCGACATTTATTAAATATTGGATCGATGGTTAATATTGTTTCACGTGTCTCTATTTAGTCCTCCGTTAGAGTGAAGGGTATATATACTCTAGTTTTTGGACATCAAGGGCACGATGTTTCAAAAATATGATAAAGGAAATCTGCATATCATTTTTCGATAGTTCATGGGGTATTTTGTCCCTTTTCCCCTATTATTTTTAATTAATTATTTATGTTACATAGTTTTATCAATCTTGAATTTGTAACACCTTTTTTTGTTTCTTACATTTGATAATTTAGAACTTTTATCGAATTCTATGATACTTCCTCTTTTTACATTTGTATCAAATTTTATTTTTAGTAGATTTACTTGGGGAAAAAAACAAAAAAAATAGTTGTGATTTTTTTATAATACTTTTGTTTTTGATTTGCAAAGAAAGAGAAATATTACAAAATTATGTTCTTTAAAATTTATTATATTTATTATATATTTTTCATTCGGTCTCAATCAAAAACATATCCCAGGGAAAGGTTTCACTCTTTCTCCCCAAACTTTCTGATTTTTATACAAAATTTATAACAACTTTCCCTGAATCTAATGTATAAAACAAAAAAGGGGTGGGGTCAACTAAGAAGGCAAGGTCACACTAACTAAAATATAAAAAACATAGATCTAGAAAAAAAAAGAATGGAGAAGACGACTTTAAGGTTTTGAGGGAGTTTAGAGGTTTCCGGTCAATCCTTGATTAGAAACCCAATGTCTCTTTTTTGTTTGATTTGAGACAATTAAGGTTTAAGTTCGATCTTATTTTCATTTTTTCAATATCTCCTTTATTAAAAATATATAAACTTTTTGGCAATTATTATTATTTTTATAAAAACTAAGAAGTGTTTGTTGTTTTGATATGGTTATTACCAATGCGTGTTAAAGTTGGATTTAAAAATTATTTTTGAAGGATGAGATGAAAAAGCTTTGCTCCTTAGTTCACTTTCATACGTTGAGCTTCATCATGTTTAGTGTATGATGTGTTGTCTAATTTAATTCATATTTAGGTTGGCTTCTCTGTGTGCAATGATCTGAGAAATAAAAATAGTTAGATCCTGATTTGTCCAAATTGATTTATCATTGGAGAATAAGTTTTGAATAAGATTTAATTTGTTTCACAAATTAGAGATCTCCTTGATTGTAAAACATATATACTAGTGTATTCCACTTGGGTTCAAAGATGTAACTTCAAAGCATGTATAGTATTTTTTTGGGGACTAGACCTATGGTTAGGCCCTATTAATAAATGTGAGAAGAGTTATATATGATATGGTTCTTCTATTTTTGATGATGTAAAATTGTGTAAATACTTGAAAAATGTAAAAGATTTGAGTCAATCTTATGTCTAGCGTACAATAGATTCCCTTATATTTGACGTGATTCGTAATTTTTGTTTAAATAGATTAGAAATGTGAAAAATATTATTTGTTATGTCTAATATATTGGTTGAAGAATGTCCATTAATTTTACTAAATATTAAAATATTTTTTTAGTTTTTTAGATAGATATATGCTAGCTGTAGGTACAAATAGATGGATTGTATTAAGACTTCTCTTTTGTTCTCCTCTCATCATAAGCAAAGGAAGTTTCCTAAATATTCTACGCTATAGATCAGGATTTTAAAAAAATGTTATAAAAAATACAAACACAAAAAAATTAAAAAAAAAGGAACGACTGAATCAAGATAAAATTATTGAATTTCTTAATTTGATCAAGAAGTGCGCTAATAGTTCTTGTCATCGAAAAAAAGAAATTCAAGATGCACATCTACATAAACATGAGATCCCTAAATTTATTCCTTTTTAGTTTATTTTATTTCTTTAATAGGTTATTTATATGGATAAGGATCTAGATAACATAGATTGATTCAATCATTTGTTAAGAAAAATTCATACCATAACAGTATTACAATTGATCAATTCAGTGCAACACCCCAAAACGAACTAAGTTGAACTAGAGGCTCGTGGTTGTTTCTTGAGTTGATTTTAATTTAAACTAAGTTAGTTTAGTGTACTTACGCAGTGTGTGAAGTTTGGAGTTCAACCGACCAAGAACGTCCATGACTTGAAAAGTATGCCTTAAAATGTACTAGTGTGTCTTGTTGTGTTTAGACGAGTTTTACGTGTTCGTTTTACTAGAAATTTGTATTGGATGTTCCTAAGACCTAGACAACTAATTTTAGGGGTTTAACTTCCAAGAATGACCCCACTTAGGACCCACAAGTGTCCCTAAATGAAGGGCCGAAGACTTGGGCAAAATTTGCCAAAAAGCAGTGGCCATCGACGACCCTAACGATGGTCCGTTGGTCCCTCAATGGTCCGTCGACCTAGGGAGTCGATTGGAACAGTGAGTTAAATTTTTCAATGCTCCATTTATGTTTAAGTATCCACCAACGAGACCCTACCAACATTCCGTTGGCTCAACGACGGTCCGTTGGTGAAGGTCCGTTAGTGAGACCTTCAAATCTGTGAAGTTGCTGCCAACTTGGGGTGTCTCAAGTAAATACACCCCAAGTCTTTTAATACGCTAGGTGAATATTTTTAGTGTTTATTAGGTACATTAAAGTGTTCTAAGCCCTAAAACCTCATTTTAGACCTCTATTCCTAAAACCCAAAACCCCTCTCTCTTAAAATTCTCTCTCAAATCTCCATGGAAGCTAGAAGTCAAGAAATGCTAGGAGGGTTGTTGGTAGTCGTTTATCCATAAAAAATCTTTGGTATTTCTTCAATGTAAGGTATGATATCCATCCTTGTACTCTCTTTCATTCAAGGATCCCCTCCAAACTAATTTCAAAATGGGTTTTAAACCCTAGTTTCTACTATCTTCAAATCTAAATATAGGTCTTGCATGAACACATTTTTAATTAATTAAAAATTGTATTTCTAATTTTATTTGATTATTTTAAAGTTAAAACTTCAATAAAATCATGTTAAAGCTTTTCATCTAATGTTGGTTTAAAAAATGGGTTATATTAGCATAAATTGGTAGTCTTTAAGCTGTGACTTCTTATGGTTGTTATTCTTGTAGCTACTGTCCAAAGGGCTAATTTATGATTAATTATTGAATAAAATGTTATAGGTGATGAAATCATGGATTAAAGGGTAAGTTTGATATGTTGTTTAGTTTCAATTTTTAAATGCTCTAGAGTGGTATGGTCCACCTTCTTTGTGTTGGTGTTTACTTGAATTGTATGAATGTAAAGTTACTAGTTAATTGTGAATGAGGCTATGAAGGTTTGTTATGTGAATTAAGATGAAAAGTATGCTATTCCTGTTAAATGTCCCTTATAAAGCTATTATGTAAAATAGGCTAGAGAGTATGCTTAAATGAAGATATTCTTGTTAAGTGTTTTATGAAACTTGTTATGAAAAGTATGTAAAGGATTATGTATAAAAGACATATATGAATATACGAATCATGTTAAGTGTGTGATGTGCTGAATGAAGGCTGGGCATGTATAGAAGTTAAATGAAAACGAAATGAAGCTTATGTGTAAAGTGTGCTCACATGTACACACACTCACACTTGAATGAATGAATGAAGCTTAGTTAAGTTCGAAAGGGGAGTTTTTGGGTGAACACTCTTCGTGAGTTGAGATGAAGTGTTTAGTAGCAACCCCACTACATCCCATGAGATTTCTAAGATAGGTTGGAGGATGAATGCCCTTGGTGAGTTGAGATGTGGTGTTCACTAGTTATCCTTAACCTATAGTCTAGAATGTTGAGAATCCGTGGAAAGTTATGCCTAGCACAGAGAGTATATGAAGAAGAGGTGGATTATACTTCGTGAGTTGAGATGTGTATACCAATATACCTTTTGAGGTGAGCACTCCTCCTTAGTAGAGAATGAGTTACTTAATAGCAATTGGGAAAGCCATTTAATGCTAAGATAATGACCTCATTCTTTGAAAGTGAGAATTCCTCTTCTGATAGGGGTTAATATTTGGATTCCATGTCTAGCTCTCATGGTCTATATAAGTTAAGCTAACTCCCACAAAAGAAATGAAAGTTCTAAGTCTTCTAAAGAAGTGTTCTACTTAGGATAGGTAGTGGAATGGGATGCAATTAATCCATTGCAATAGGTAGGCAATCCGAAAGGGGAATCTTGGTGAGACTTATTTGAATTGAATGAACTCAGTCTTCTAAAAGAACGTACTATTTACGGTAGGTAGTGGTATGGGACGCTATCTATCCATTGCACTAAGTAGGACCTTTTGAACGGGAAGACTTGGTGCCAAACCTTCTAAAAGAATGTATTACTTAGGGTAGGTCGTGGTATGGGATTCCATCTACTCATTGCACTATGTAGGCATTCCGAAAGGGAAGACTTTGATGGTTTGTTGGGTGTCATTTCATGTCTTTCCATTGATTGAGGGGCTTTTTACTCCCCATTTGAGTAAGCCAAAAGGGGTAGTCTTGAGGATTGCTTTGGTGTTTACTGAAGGAGGCATATGCATACTTCCTTCATGTCTTACCTTACTGAGTCTTAGGATAATCCTGAGGTAGGGAAACTCTTATCGAAAATGAGTTCACTTACTCTTTTGCTTGGCCTTGGAAATTCATTCATTTAAAATAACATAGTTCATTGTAATTGCTCAAGTTGAATTTATTGTCAGTGCCTTAAATGATTCATTGTTAAAGTTTCCGATTTGCAATGTACTGTTAGTAGAGTTCACTATAAGTTTTTGGAATAAATTGTAAATGCCTCTTTTTGGTTAAAATTATGTGAGTTCTTCTCTAAGTGTTAAATGATGGTTCTCATGTTGATTTGCTTCTAAATTAAAAAATGTTTTACTTAATTTGGCATGAAATATTATTTCACTAAAATGTCCCTTTTCGAATGTTTTTGCATATGCCATACTTAATAAACTATTTGTACTAACCCCATAAATTTTCTATACTAAGTATAGGTTGGAAGCAATGTTGAAGTCTAGAAGGCAAAGCTTGGGAAAGTTCCTCTCAAGATAAAGTGTGTCCTCATTTATTCGAAGGCATAGTTCCAATCTTCTCAGTTTCCTTATGTTAAGACTTAGTATATATTTCATTTCAGCGTAAAGGGTCGTGTCCCTAAGTTATTTATGTCATGTCTTTAAGTTTGACTTGTGATGATGAGACTTCTTAAATATTTTTATTAAAGACTTCTTTTTTTCATTTATTCATGAAATTTTTTAATTTCACACTACTTTTCATGTCTTGTGTAATGAATGCTAGTTAAAGGGCTTGTGCGAGACTTCAAAGGGTCAAGTATGCTTGGTCACAAAACGAGGGTTCTCCCTAACTTCTAGGGGGTACTTTTGGGTCGTGAGAGACTTAGTATCAGAGCATAAGGTTTTGGGAAATAATTTAAGTTCTAATGGTCTCACAAGCCACGTCTAGTAGTATCTTGGTCATTGGTGTGAGTCACGACACATCCATTGACAAGAGGCTATAGGACGATAGAGTTTCACTTTCTTTATTACACTTGAATCGTACCATAGAACTTAACTCCATAAGGTCTCCGTCTATTGTACTCCCTTGTCTGGTGGTTTTCTAGGTGTGATTGCTTGGAAGGGGAGATGTTTCCAAGTTTGAGCGAAAAAAAAGTTGAGTTTTGATGTTATGGTGGTTTTGTGGCTAAAAAAGTAGATGTGAAGGTATGTTTTGAAATTTGGGATGTGATACCATTTATGGCTAGGTGTGAATTATGAGGTTGGGAGTGTTGTGATGAGAAACCTTGTGGTGATTTAGTTCTAAGCATCGTAAGAGTTATAAGGATGAATAAAGTGCTTTTAAGAATAAATTAGTTATCTTGTGATTATGTTCAATGATGGTAGAGATGCTTTAAGGTGTGAATTTGTGGAAATATTGAAGGAATGTGGAGATTTGTAGGAGTTGACGGCAAACCTCTTGTGTGGTTAATGTTTGAATACTCATTCTTATGATTTGGTGGATGTTGTGGTATAGGCTTACACTAAGATTGAAATGTGGTATGAATATCTAGTAAGGAAGTTTTGTTCCATGAAATTGAGTTAAGGGATGCCTAAGAGTTGAATGAAGTGATGTTTAGGAGAGTTTGTCTAGGCTTGAATCCTAAGAGGAAAGTGGTATGCTTAACTTGTAAGGTTGATGTTGAATCTTGATGTGCAAGAGTTGAGGGTAGTGTGAGTTCTTAATTTTTGAGAGGCATAAATCGTGCTTTGATGTATGAAGCCTTGAAAATGGCTTTAGTTTAAGTAGGGGAGAATGAGTTGAGTAGAATGTCATTTAATGTACTTAGTCCAAGAGAATCCTCGAGGGTAACTAAGTGAGAGTGGTAGTATGGGATGCTACTCTTACATTATACTTAACCAAGTCTCTTTGGAGTAAGTTAGTGTGGTATTATCCCTCATATTATCATGTAATGTTGATAATGTTGCTTAAAAGGTGCACGATGAAATTTTTAGGCATGTGACATAGTGGTGTTTTCAATTCACTGTAATGAAGTTCAACTTTTTGAAAAAATTGCATTTTTAATGAATTGTGGTTTCAATGTGTTATAAGATGAATTTATATGGTATTATACTTCATGTGATCATGTCATCTTGATAAATTGCTCAAAGAATGGATTTTTGAAATTTTTGAGTATGTTGGCAGTGACACAATGAATGTTCACTGTAAGACTTGTAATTTTGAAGAAAATTCTTGTGTTTGATTGAAATTTCAATGTGTGCAAAATTGTTGTATATGAGCATGTTTAAGGTTGGGCAAGGTTGTTCCTCCAAAGGAGAAGGTTAAGTGTGAGTATTGAAAATTTTGAAGTTTACCAGAGTCGCCTAGGTTGCTAAGTGTTTGAAAATGTGAAATGATGCTTCTTGCTGGTTGATGCTTTTATTTTCAGTGTTTGAACCTTGATTGTAATGCGTTATGTGATTCTAAGTGAGTCCTTGTTGTTCTTAAAGTTTAAGTGTCATTCAAGGACGAATGTTATTCTAAGTGGGGGAGAATGTAACGCCCAAAACAAACTAAGGTGAACTAGAGACTCTTGGTTCTTTATTGAGTTAATTTTAAGTTAAACTAATTTACTTTAGTGTCCTTAGGAAGTGTGTGAAGTTTGGATTTAAATCGACCAAGAACGCCATGACATTAGGAAAATATGCCTTAGAATGTACTAGTGTGTTTGTTGTGTTTGGACGAGTTTTACGTGTTCATTTTACTTGAAACTTGCTTTCGATGTTTCTAAGACTTAGAAGACATAGTTTACTTGTTTAAAGTCCGGGCACGACCCCACCTAGGACCCACAAGGGGCCCTAGATGAAAGGCTCAAGACTTGGGCAAAATCTCCCAAAAAGCAGTGGCCATCAACCCCTAACAACGGTCAGTTGGTCCCTCAACGGTCCGGTGACCTAGGGCGTTGATTGGACCAGTGAGTTCAAATTTTACATGATCATTTCGTGGCTAAGTATCCATCAACGAGACCCTACCAACAGTTTGTTGGCTCAGCAACGGTCCGTTGGTGAGGCCTGCAAATCTGTGAAGTTGCTGCCAACTTGGGGTGCTTTACACCCCTAGTCTTTTAAGACCCTAGGTGAATAATTTTAGTGTTTATTAGGTATATTAAAGTGTTCTAAACACTAAGACCTCACTTTTTACCCCTCTTCCTAAAACCCAAAACCCCTCTCTCTTAAAATTCTCTCTCAAATCTCCATGGAAGTTAGAAGTTAAGAAATGCTAGGAGGGATGTTGTTGGTCGTTTCTCCATAAAAAATCTTTGTTATTTATTCAATGTGAGGTATTGTATCCATCCTTGAACTCTCTTTCTTTCAAAGATCCCCTTCAAACTAATTTTCAAAATGGGTTTTCAACCCTAGTTTCTAGTATCTTCAAATCTAAATATGGGTCTTGCATGAAAACGTTTTTAATGAATTAATAATGGTATTTACAATTTTATTTTATCATTTTAAGGTTAAAACTTCAATGAAATCATTTTAAAGCTTTTCATCTAGTGTTGGCTTATGAAATATGTTATATTAGTATCAATTGGTTTTGAGATGTGACTGCTTATTGTTGTTATTGTTGTTTAGATACTAACCAAAGGGCTAATTTATGATGAATTATTGAATGAAATGTTATAGGTGATTAACGCATGGATTAAAGGGTAAGTTGGTTATGTTGTTTAGTTTCAATTTTGATATGCTCTTGAGTGGTATGGTCCACCTTCTTGGTGGCGGTGTTTACTTGAATTGTATGAATGTTAAGTTACTAGTTTATTGTGAATGGAAAGTTACTACTATGAAGGCTTGTTATGTGAAGTAAGATGAAAAGTATGCGATTCTTGTTAAATGTGCATTATGAAGCTATTATGTAAAATAGGCTAGAGAGTATGCTTAAATGAAGCTATTCTTGTTAAGTGTTTTATGAAACTTGTTATGACAAGTATGTTAAGGATTATGTATATAAGCACTTATATGAGTATGTGAAGCATTAAAAGTGTGTGATGTGATGAATGAATGTCTAGGCATGTATAGTAATTAAATGTAAATGAAATGAAACTTATGTGTAAGGTCTGCTCACATGTACACACACTCACACTTCAATGAATGAATGAATCTAAGTTAAGTCCTAAAGGGGAGTTTTGGGGTGAACACTCTTCGTGAGTTGAGATGAAGTGTTTAGTAGCAACCCCACTAAATCCCATGAGCTTTCTAAGATAGGTTGGAAGATGAATGCCCTTAGTGAGTTGAGATGTGGTGTTCAGTTGTTATCCTTAACCTATAGTCTAGAAAGTTGAGAATCTGTGGGAAGTTATGCCTAACACCGAGATGATATGAAGGAGAGGCGGATTAGACTTCGTGAGTTGAGATGTTGTATCCCAATGTACCTCTTGAGATTAGTACTCCTCGTTAGTAGTGAATAAGTTACTTAGTAGAAATCTCCTTATCCCTTAACTATGTGCTCGCATAGGTGTAGCTATTGGGAAAGTTATGTAAATGCTAAGTGAATGACCTCATTCTAGGTAAGTGAGGATCCCTCATCTGATAGGGGTAATATGAGGATACCATGTCTAGCTCTCATGGTTTATGTCGGTTAAGCTAACTCCTACAAAAGAAATGAACATGCTAAGTCTTCTAAAAGAGTGTTCTACTTATGATAGGTAGTGGAATGGGACGCTGTTTATCCATGACGCTAGGTAGGCAATCCGAAAGGGGAGACTTGGTGAGACTTATTTGAATTGAATGAACTAAGTCTTCTAAAAGAACGTACAACTTAGGGTAGGTGGTGGTATGGGACGCTATCTATCAATTGCACTAAGTAAGACCTTCCGAAAGAGAAGACTTGGTGCCAAACCATCTAAAAGAATGTTCTACTTAGGGTAGGTGGTAGTATGGGACTCCATCTACTCATTGCACTAAGTAGGCATTCCGAAAGGGAAGACTTTGGTGGTTTGTTGGGTGTCATTTAATGACTTGCCATTAATTTAGGGGCTTGTTTCTCCTGAGTTGAGTAAGCCAAAAGGGGTAGTCTTGAGGATTGCTTTGGTGTGTATTGAAGGAGGCATATGCATACTTCCTTCATGTCTTACCTTAGTGGCTATTTATCATAATCATGAGGTAGGAAAACTCTTACGGAAAATGATTTCACTTTTTCTTTCGCTAGGCCTTGGAAGTTCTCTCATTTAGAATAAGATAGTTCATTGTAATTGCTCAAGTTGAATTCATTGTGAGTGCCTTAACTGATTCATTGTTAAAGTTTCCAATTTGCACTGTAATGTTAGTAGAGTTCACTGTATGTTGTTGGAAGTTTACTGTAAATGCCTCTTTTTAGTAAAAATTATATCAGTTCTTCTCTAAGTGTTAAATGATGGTTCTCATGTTGATTTTTTCTAAATTCATGAATGCTTTACTTAATTTGGCATGAAATGTTATTTTACTAAAATGTCCCTTTTCGCATGTTTTTGCATATGTCATACTTAGTAAATTATTTGTACTAACCCCATACATTTTCTATATGAAGTATAGGTTAGAAGCAAGGTTGAAGTCTAGAAGGCAAAGCTTGGGAAAGTTCCTCTCAATATAAAGTGTGTCCTCATTTATTCGAAGGCATAATTCCTATCTTCTTAGTTTCTTTATGTTAAGACTTAGTATGTATTTCATTTCAATGTAAAGGGACATGTCCCTAAGTTATTTATGTTGTGTCTTTAAGTTTGGCTTGTGACGATGATATTTCTTAAATATTTATAAAACATTTCCTTTTTATTAATTTATTCGCGAAAAGTTTTAATTCCGCACTACTTTTCATGTCTAATGTAATAAATGCTAGTCAAAGGGCTTGTGCGAGACCCCAAAGGGTCAAATACACCCGGTAATGAAATGAGGGTTCTCGCTAACTTCTAAGGGGTACTTTTGGGTCGTGACAAACTTTGTATCAGAGCATAAGATTTTGGGAAATAGTTTAAGGTCTAAAAGTATCACAAGCCACGTCTAGTAGTATCTTTGTCATTGGTGTGAGTTATGACACATTTATGGAAAAGAAGCTATAGGACGATAGAGTTTCACTTTCTTCGTTACTCTTTGAATCGTGCCATAGAACTTAACTCCATAAGGTCTTTCTCTCTTGTATTGCCTTGTCCGGTGTTCTTCTATGTGTGATTGCTTGGAAGAGGAGATGTTTCCATGTTTGAGAGAAAAAAAAGGTGAGTTTTAATGTTATGATGGTTTTGTGGTTTAAAAAGTAGATGTGAAGGTAAGTTTTGAAATTTGGTATGTTATGCGATTTATGGCTAGGGGTCAATTATGAGATTGGGAGTGTTGTGATGAGAAACCTTGTGGTGATTTTGTTCTAAGCATGGTAAGAGATATAAGGATGAATAAAGTGCTTGTGAGAATTAATGAGTTATCTTGTGATTATGTTCAATGATGGTAGATATGCTTTAAGGTGTGAATTTGAGGAAACGTTGAGGGAATGAGGAGATTTTTGTAGGAGTTGAGGGCAACCCTCTTGTGTGGTGAATGGTTGAATACTCATACTTGTGATTTGGTGGATGTTGTGATATAGGCTTACACTAAGATGGACATGTAGTATGAATATCTAGTAAAGAAGTTTTGTTACATGAAATTGAATTAAGTGATGCCTAAGAGTTGAATGAAGTGATGTTTAAGAGAGTTTGTCTAGGCTTGAATCCTAAGAGGAAAGTGTTATGCTTAACTTGTAAGGTTGATGTTGAATCTTGAAGTGCATGAGTTGAGGGTAGTGTGAGTTCTTACCTTGTGAGAGGAATAATGGTGCTTTGAAGTATGAGGCCTTGAAGATGGATTTAACCTATGTGAGGGAGAGTGAGTTGAGTAGAATGTCATGTAATGTACTTAGTCCAAGAGAATTCTCGAGGGTCACTAAGTGGGAGTGGTAGTATGGGATGCTACTCTCACATTGCACTTAGTGAAACTTACCAAGTCTCTTTGGAGTAAGTTTGTGTGGTCTTGTCCCTCATATTATCATGTCATCTTGATAATGTTGCTTGAAAAGTGCATTATAAAATTTTTAGGCATGTGACATAGTGATGTTTTCAATTCACTGTAATGAAGTTCAACTTTTTGAGAAAATTGTTTTTTCATGAATTATGGTTTCAATCTGTTATAAGATGAATTTATATGGTATTATACTTAATGTGATCATGTCATCGTAATAAATTGCTCAAAGAATGGATTTTTCAAAATTTTGAGTATGTTGGCAGTGACACAATGAATGTTCACGGTAAGATTTGTAATTTTTAAGAGAATTCTTGTCTTTGATTGAAATTTCAATGTGTGAAAAAGTGTTGTATATGAGCATGTTTAAGGTTGGGCAAGTTTGCTCCTCCAAAGGAGAAGGTTAAGTGTGAGTTTTGAAAATTTTGAAGTTTACAATAGTCGCCTATGTTGCTAAGTGTTTAAAAATGTGAAATGATGTTCCTTTCTGGTTGATGCTTTGATTTTGAGTGTTTGAACCTTGATTGTAATGTGTTATGTGATTCTAAGTGAGTCCTTGTTCTTCTTAATGTTTAAGTGTCATTCGTGGAGGAATGTTATTCTAAGTGGGGGAGTATGTAACGCCCAAAAACAAACTAAGGTGAACTAGAGCCTCCTGGTTGTTTCTTGAGTTAATTTTAAGTTAAACTAAGTTTGTTTAGTGTCCTTACGCAGTGTGTGAAGTTTGGTTAAGTTTTGAGTTCAATCGACCAAGAACGTCCATGACATTTGGAAAGTCTGCCTTAGAATGTACTAGTGTGTCTTTTTGTGTTTAGACGAGTTTTACGTGTTCGTTTTACTTGAAACTTGCATTGGATGTTCCTAAGACCTAGAAGACTTAGTTTAGGGGTTTAAAGTCTGGGTAAAACCCCACCTAGGACCCACAAGGGTCCCTAGAAGAAGGGCCCAAGACTTGGGCAAAATCTTCCAAAAAGCAGTGGTCATCGACGACCCTAACGATGGTCCGTTGGTCCCTCAATGATCCGTTTACCTAGAGAGTCGATTGGAACAGTGAGTTCAATTTTTCCATACTCCATTTCTGGCTACGTATCCACCAACGAGACCCTACCAACAGTCCGTTGGCTCAACGACAGTTCATTGGTGAAGGTCCGTCGGTGAGGCCTGCAAATCTGTGAAGTTGCTACCAACTTGGGGTGTTTTATGTAAATACACCCCAACTATTTTTATATACTAGGTGAATAATTTTAGTGTTTATTAGGTACATTAAAGTTTTCTAAATCCTAAGACCTCATTTTAGACCCCTCTTCCTAAAATCAAAAACCCCTCTCTTAGAATCTCTCTCAAGTCTTCATGGAAGGTAGAAGTCAAGAAACGCTAGGAGGACTGTTGTGATCTTTTCTCCATTAATAATATTTGGTATTTCTTCAATGCTAGGTATTGTATCCATCCTTGAACTCTCTTTCATTCAAGGAGCCCCTTCAATTTAATTTTCCAAATGGATTTTCAACCCTATTTTCTACTATCTTCAAATCTAAATATGGGTCTTGCATGAAAACATTTTTAATGAATTAATAATGGTATTTCTAATGTTAGTTTATTTTTTGAAGGTTAAAACTTCAATGAAATCATGTTAAATCTTTACGTCTAATGTTGGCTTAAAAAAATGGGGTATATTAGCATGAATTGGTAGTCTTTGAGTTGTGATTTCTTATGGTTGTTATTGTTGTTTAGGTATTGCTCAAAGGGCTAATTTATGATGAATTATTGAATAAAATGTTATAGGTAATGAAAGCATGGATTAAAGGGTAAGTTGGTTATGTTGTTTAGTTTCAATTTCGAACTTCTAGGGGGTACTTTCGGATTGTGACCAGTATAACATAAATGAAACATTTCGAGGGGTACTTTCAGTTTTTCATCAATTATTCTTTAGTTATTTTGATACTTTTTTGTTGAGACGTACGTCAAAATTTAATAATATTATAAGCATTCTTATTTGTTTGATAAAGATTATCAAATACTATTTTAATTGCATTTTTAATATATATATATATATATATATATATATATATATATATTGTGATATTTTTATTCTTATATTAGTTGAAGTGGGTTCATGTACTTCTTTTATAAGAAAATTAACTATTGACTAATTAATTAATCTAGAGACTTTCAATTATTCACTTTTATGCTCTTGCATTACATAATGCGTTTATTTAATAAATTTTCTACTTTTGTTAAGACAAGAATGAGAGTTGACCAAAGATAACATCTTAGATATTGTAGCCTTTGTTTTATCTCCTTAATTGCTATAATTGAAATAAAAAAATTTATATTATGTTCAAATCGATAAACACATTTAAAAACTCTATGAAAACTACTATAGTTTACAATAATTAACAATTCACTACATTTTTAAAATATTATGTTCAGAAAGAATATTCCCTTGAATGTCCAAGTTATTAGTAACTAAGAAAAACAACGTACATAATATTATATTCATGTATTAGAGGAAAACATTATAAAAATTAAAGTATGTAGATTTTCTTTTCTCTTCTTAATTTTCATTATTGCAATAGTAAGCTTCAATATGTGTTGTTATGATCTACCATCAATATGATTTTAATAATACCTTGTCAAAGAAAGTAAAAACAAGTTTGATAACTAAGCCTTCCACATGTTCCCTCACTTACTCACTCACTTTTTCTTGCTTCTTTTGCAGATTAATTAGAGTTTATTTACAAAAATAAAAATATCTTGTGTTTTATTGTTTAGATGGCTGCCAAACTACGCAATCTGCTAGATAATTTTATGTTCATATCTCCAAGATTGTTGCTGACTAGAAGCAAGTATACCAGCAGAAGATGTTGCTGTCACAATATTTCCTTTGCACTACTTGATAACTTGTTAGCTGGTAGAGTGTTTACTAGGTTTGCAATAAGTGCCGGTGTAAAATAGGCTCTTTCATGGTTTAATGCTTCTATATTTGTTGGAGTGTACATAAGCTGCAGGTATTCTGCAATATTACTTGGATGTACATAATTTGTGGGGTATGCATCAGTTAGAGATCCATATTTTCTTAAAGGTAAGTTCAGATCTTTTCAGGTAACATGATTATAAGTCATTCGTGAGACCTTTTTCATGGATGGGATGTGAAGAAACCTTACCCCTATAACAAGAACTTGGTTCTTGTAATTTTATCGTAACACAATAAAACAAAGATTTATCGTGGAAACCTTCCGAACTAAAGGAAGGGAAAAACCAACTCTTGTTAATTCTAACCACCCAAGAAGTCAAACCCACTTCTTCTTTACAATTCTTACAACCTCTCTCCCAATAAGTCAAACTCACTTCTTGTTACAAATCTAGGAATTATTACAACTCAATAATAAACCTATAACAAATCAACAAAGACTAATAACCCTAGACTTTAATTGATCAAACTTCAATATCCAATAGTTCTGAGTAGAACAGGTTTCGTGAACCTGGTCCTTATTTTGTTGTGATGAAGGTGAACTTGGTCCTTGCGTTTCTGTGACGAAGACCTGCGTTTTTTCTCCAGAAAATACTGCTCTCAAGATGATATATTTCGTGAATATGCAATGCCTATCGTTCTGGCTTTGCTGGAAAAATTCTCTCAATTTTTGTGATTGCAAAGACACTTTTTTCCTTCAACTTCTTGATCCTTTTATAGATTTGATTTGCCTTCAACTTCTACAAAGAGAAGAATTATAAATCCTTTTTCTTCTTGAACTTGTCTATATTTACTTCTTTTCTTATTTGACTTGAATTGTAATTTCTTTATTTCTTTCCTTCTTTGGCTTGGATTGCTACTTTTGTATTTCTTTCCTTCTTTGACTTGAATTGCTACTTTTTTATTTCTTTCCTTCTTTATTTATTTCAATATTTGTTTCCTTCTTTACAATTCTGCACTTTTTCTTCTTTGCCTCAATACTTTTTCTTCTTCGCCGCAATCTCTCATAATTGTACACATACGAAACCATGCCTTCACTTTATCAATCATCAAAACTTCATTATTTGTTCTCCTACTTCCCAACATTTTCCCCCTTTTTGATGATGATAACCAATGATTTGTTACACATCAAGACTCTTTGTTAGTGATCAAAATATCAATTCTTTGTCATCCATCAAAACTACAAACTTCATGTTTTCTCATTCCCCAACAATTTCTCCCTTTTTGACGATGACAAACTATGCATATGTCTATCCACATTATATAATTTCCCCCTTTTGGCATCATTGAAAACCAATAACCAAAGAACTCGAATAACATTCAATGAGTGCAATATCATTTTTAACTCATAGCCACTTGGGCAACACTTTCAAGTACACTTCTGCTAACAAAATTGCAAGTTAATCTTAGGATATTAGTCATCTTAAACTCATACACAAGTAAGATCTTCAATGAGAAACAAAATAAACAAATATGTACCAGTTTATGCCCCTAATAAAAAACATATGATATCATGAGTATGAGACAGACATAAGCACATCAAAGAGTCAAAGAGTCTAAAATTTGAGGATAAGGATTGGGACAACTATTACTAAAGTGACGAAGAAAGGGATGTTTACTGCCATTGATAAAAATTTTCAGTATGCTTATTGTGCACCAGCTCCTTTATTCTGATAAATTTTCTTAGAATGTGAAATTTCATCAAGAGAAACATGAGGTACATCATCACTTTTTTTTTTGAACTCTACTCCGTAACATTTTAATTCCTCCATGATTTTTTTTGATAGCCTTTTTCTTGAAGGAGTATCAACTTCAAGTAACAGATTCACCACAGTTTGGTGCACAAAGAGATGTGTTTATCAATAATGAAAGCAAGCAGCAATTTATTTCTGTGAGAGTTGTTCCCCTAAGAGATACACAGGTTATACACTTGGAATGGATGAAATATCAATTTGGAGTTTGTGAACCTGGTTCAGATGTGGGTGGTAAAGCAAGGTTCCCCCTAAATTAAAGCATGAGTGACTTCAATACTGAGATTTTCATCATTAGAGCAGTTTGAGATTGAAATGATGCTTATTGTCAAAGAGGGTTCTTGGTGATCTTTAAGAAATTTGAATTTTTGATGATCGACCAGGTTCATTAGTGCTTATGTTTGAACCAAACTCAGAAAACTAATGCATTGAAAAAGGATGGTACATACCTGAGTATTACAGAGAAACCAGGTTCCCCTTTTTTTGTGTTTCTCCATGATTTACTTAATGGTGTTAGCAAAGAGTAGAGATAACATCCGCAGACTTTCTAAACATTGTTTGAGTGTGACTGGAGTGTGTACCTGTTACAGTACGAGGTTGAGGTAGCAGCATTGTATAATTACTCAAGCGTAATATTATTCTTTTACTAGCCAATTTTTAAAGGAAATCATGATAATGCATCAACTTGTTTGAATAAGACCATGCTTTGACTAGTTTTTCTCAAGTTCTTCATATTCAAGGCCTTCACGAGAATGTCGCATCATCATATTCTTCCAAATCAAATAAATCTCAAGTTGATTCTCTGAGAACCAACCCTTGTCATTTTTCAATACCTTCCAATGAGTAACAAGGACCATGTTCACACAATGAATTTCCCCCTAAAGGTGTACCATACTCTTACTGTCCTGATTGCTCTATTATTGCCCCAATCTCCAGAATCATAAATTAGTAGTAATTCATGTTGCAAGTGCATCAATGATTATTAGATTTGAACCAGGTTCATATGCAGGGTTCCCTGAATTTGCATCATCAAAGATGTTTGATATCATGTCACTTTCTTCAAAAAAAAAAATTCTCTCTAAAAATTTTTTTTCTCTCTTTCATTTTTCTCATCCTTTTCAAGGAATAAACTGCCTCCTTGAAAATCAAAGAGCGAGACGAAATTTTCTACCATTTTTAGCACCTGTTTGGAGCACGCACTATTCACGTACCAAGTTGGCCTTTTCCCTCTCACCTTCACCTGAAACACTAGTCAAAGATTAGTCTTGCGAACCCAGATTAGCTTAGGCCCCTTTATGTGAGTAAAAGGATGAATAAGATTTCTTCTAGCCCATAAAGGCAAATAAGAAAACTTTTTATTTGGAGCATTTTTATTTCGAACCAGGTTCTTAGCCGTATCAATCTTTTCCTTTTGGTGAACTTAACATTTTTCTGAAAGCCTCAAATAAAGCTTTACATTGATTCTTTATATGTCATGAGTTTCCACAATGAGTGCATAAAGTTTTAGACATGTGAATAGTGTGTGACACAAGTTTATTCTGTTTTTTAAAACTTATCCCACTTCGACTAGTGGTTTGCCTTTCTTGAATCTGAGTTAAAATTTCAGAGGACCTGGTCCATCTAAGATTTCTTTCCAGATCCAGTTTGGTATGATCAAGATTTTCTTGTAGAAACCTATTCCTTTCTGTTAAAGCTTTAAAATTTATGGATAACATTTTTATTTTTTCTTCTAGAGCTAATTGAAGTTCACTAGCAGAGTTTTTGCCCTTGTGACTTAACTCTGAGATTTTAATCTTTTCTTTTAATTTATTTTGAAGAAAGTGATTTTGTTTCTCAAGATTGTCATTGACTTCTCTTAATGATGCATAGTTTTCCATCATTTGTTCTCTTTCAGAATTGACAAACTGATATGCATCTATAAGAGTACTCAATAAGGACTCTAGCTCCTTTTTAGAATATGATTCAATATTTAGTTTGATGTGATGAAAACTTACCTAACTTTGTTTGTCATCTTCTTCATCATCTTCAGAATCTGTTTTAGCAATGAGTGCAAGAAAATCATATTTATTTGATTGTTCTATTGCAAGTAGTGACTGATTTTCGAACCCTCCATCCTCAAATTCTTCTTCAGATAAGTCCCCCATAGCGGCAAAGGCTCTTCTTATTGAAAAATCCACTTCTTGATTGGTCATTCTTCTGTTAGTGGGAATGTACTTATCATTATTGATTTCCTTTTCTTATTTTTTCTTTATTTCATAGGTCATGAGATTTCCAATGAGTTCATCCATAGCTAACATATCTAGATCACAGGCTTCAGTAATGGCTTCTACTTTACTTTCCCAAGATTCTGGAAGAACACTCAAAAGTTTTCTGACTGCTTTCCCATTGGGAATTATTTCACCTAGTGAGTAGATTTCATTAATGATAGCAGTGAACCTGGTATGCATCTCTTGGATTGTTTCACCTTCTGTCATTTAAAACAGTTCGTATTGTCTGTTCAAGTTATCTATTTTAGACTTCTTTACCTGAGTTGTTCCTTCATGTGCAGTTTGCTAAGTTTCCCATATTACTTTTGCATCTTGACATGATGATGTTCGATTGTATTCATTTGGACCTATTCCGCATATCAAGATCTTTTTTGCTTTAGCATTGTTCTGAATTGCAAGTTTAACTGCAACATTCCATTCATTCCTATTTTTTGGCACTTGAGTGGTTCCATCAATTCCATTCTTCATGGGTATGGTTGGACCGTCCAACACGACTCCCCATAGGTCTGGATTTTCTCCTAGTAAATGATTCATCATGCCATTCTTCCACCATCCATAATACTTTCCATTAAACAGTGGTGGTCGAGTTTGTGAAGCTCCTTCTTGTGGTGTAGGTGGTGCAGCCATCGATCCTTTTTAAGATGTTAGTCTTTTAATGAAAAGGTCTGCTCTGATACCAATTGAAGAAACCTTACCCCTATAACAAGAACAAGGTTCTTGTAATTTTGTTGTAACACAATAAAACAAAGATTTATCGTGGAAACCTTCCTAACTCAAGGAAGGGAAAAACCACACCGAAGTTTTCTATTAATTCAAGATATACAACTCAGTTAATCAATGAATCTAACTCTAAACTTCTACCCTTTTCGATTAACTATAATCGAAAAATCTCCACTCAACAAGAAGTCAAACTCGCTTCTTGTTTACAAAAGCTCTCAACTCTTGTTAATTCTAACCATCCAAGAAGCCAAACCCAGTTCTTGTTTACAATTCTCACAACCTCTCTCCCAAGAAGTCAAACCCACTTCTTGTTACAAATCTAGGAATTATTACAACTCAATAATAAACCTAGAAAAAATCAACAAAGACTAATAACCCTTGACTTTAATTGATCAAACTTCAATATCCAATAGTTCTGAGTAGAACAGGTTTTGTGAACCTGGTCCTTATTTTGTTGTGATGAAGGTGAACCTGGTCCTTGTGTTTCTGTTATGAAGACCTGCGTTTTTCTCCAGAAAATACTGCTCTCAAGATGGTATATTTCATGAATATGCAATGTCTATCGTTGTGGCTTTGCTAGAAAAATTCTCTCAATTTTTGTGATTGCAAAGACACTTTTTTCCTTAAACTTCTTGATCCTTTTATAGATTTGATTTGCCTTCAACTTCTACAAGGAAAGAAATTACAAATCCTTTTCCTTCTTGAACTTGTCTATATTTACTTCTTTCCTTATTTGACTTGAATTGTAATTTCTTTATTTCTTTCCTTCTTTGGCTTGGAATGCTACTTTTTTATTTCTTTCCTTCTTTGACTTGAATTGCTACTTTTTTATTTCTTTCCTTCTTAATTTATTTCCATATTTGTTTCCTTCTTTTCCTTCTTTACAATTCTGCACTTTTTCTTCTTTGCCTCAATACTTTTTCTTCTTCGCCGCAATCTCTCGTAATTGTACACATACGACACCATGCCTTCACTTTATCAATCATCAAAACTTCTTTATTTGTTCTCCTACTTCCCAACATTTTCCCCCTTTTTGATGATGATAACCAATGTTTTGTTACACATCAAGACTCTTTGTTAGTGATCAAAACTTCGATTCTTTGTCATCCATCAAAACTACAAACTTCATGTTTTCTCATTCCCCAACAGGATGGAATCATATGCAAATTGATAATATGTTGTTTGTGGTGCATCGACTTATTGAGGTTTATTGGACTTTGGTGGCAATGAAGAAAATTTGTACATGGTGTGGTTTTAAAGTTAACACATCATATTATTAGTGGCATATCCTCTCCATCTGAGTCCAATACACCTCATAATTATGTTGATGCACCATACATAATATTCTATCAAGCTTCATATGATGCAATGTCACTCATGGGAAGGGTTTCATATATGAACTATAATCATGTTACTAGAGAAAATATGGTCTAAGTGATGCATATGTCCATCCAAGCAATACTGCAGCATACCTCGTGAATTATGTGAACGAAAGCGATACTGCAGCACTAGCCCTATAAGAGGTCTATTGTACGCCTCAAATTGTTGCAATCCTAACAAAGATGCTATCAGAAAACATCTCAACTATCATTTCTCAACGTACACAACTGTTAGCTCAGTTCTCGGTTCATCAACACATTCAAGGGAAGTTAAAAACAATGTTAAACTCAGCAAACACGATTAATATTTGACATGACATTTTCGATTTAATATTATTTATTCCTAAAGCAACCATCTCTCAAAGATTTTCTCGAATGTGACATAGTACAACTATACCTCAATAGAAAGCTCGTTCAGCCGACAACTCATTTCTTAAAGAATTGAATAGTTAACTCGACCGAAGAGTTTAACAACATAAATGAATGAGAAGTTTCTACTAAACTGGTCAACAAGTTCTAGCTTCAATTATGAGCTCGAGGTTTTAAGAAACCTAATGTTAGTTTTCCTCAATAGTAAGCTAGTTCAGTAGGCAGTTCATTTCTCGAAGCACTTAAAAAGTCAATCCTCGAATCTATGGTACCCAGTAGGTATCATAGGCTGACTAAGCATGGGAAGTAAATACATAATCTAACGCAAGTAGTAAATATTATATCAAGGAGGCAGAGGAAAGGAACAATAGCGATAAACCTAACTATGAGCCTCAACAGTTCGACATAAAATGAAAAGATAAAAGTAAACCAATTAATTATAAAACAAATTAGACTCCCATTAATCCATAAGCTAAGGTACATTCGTGCACAAGTGAAATGAAAATAACCCAAATGGACATCCAGAATATTGATGAGTACACGGGAGAGCTCAAGTTATTCCTTGTTAAGACTAGATATATTCCAAGCTGGAGAGACCGTAACCCACACACAAACCGTGACTAAGTGTAACGATCCAAAAAAATTATATAAATAAGAATAAATAGGTATTTAAGGGCATAATGGTCATTTCACGTTTTAAATGAATAAATAAATAAATAAATAAATAAAAACATATTTGTATTTATTTATTTTCAATTTTTGTTTGACTAATTCTTGAATTAGTCTCCTAATCCTAATAGTTTTCTCTCTCTCACGCTTCTTAACTCTCTTTCTCACGTTCTCCATCTTCCTCACATTATTTCTGCCAAATATCAACAGTTCTTCATGCTTGAAGAACTCACATAAAATTTTTAGAAAAACAAAGCAATCAAAAAAATATTAAGGCGGAGGGCTGATCCAACTACAGAACAAATACAGACATAAACATAAAAAGTACCGCACAGAGCGCCCGCTCTAAAAAGCTGCCCTCCGACATTCATCCTTCAAACTACCCACCAATCATCCAACACAACCAACTATTCATAAAAGAGAAATGAATTACAGAAATCAGTGAATGAAATAAGGCGGAAAAAAAATGAGTGGTGTGGACGTTGAAGTAACTTGGACTGACTTTTGGAGAGAATTTTGGGTAGCGAATTCTTCGTTTGAACATCAATAAAGGTATGGGTTTCTCTCATGGAATTCTTTCTCCAGGAGTACTTTCTTTCGAACGTTTCTTAAACTCTTGAAACTAAGGTTGGTCCCCCTTCGTATGTCCTTGTCCTTAGCTCCCTAACGAATTTGTAGGATGGGTATGTTGTGCTGCTAAATTCTTGCATGAATGATGTGTTTAAATTTTGTGTCTTTCGGAAAGTATGAAAGTATATATGTGTGTATTTGTGCAAGATTTTGACCATGACTTTAAGTCTTTCTTTAGAATGTTAATAGATTAGAAATTACTCGTGTTTTATGTGCAAATAGAGGCTCATAAAAGCTTGATGTTCACTTGGTTGAAAGTTAGAAATTTTAGTTAAACAAATGACCAAATCATAATTTTAACTTGTCTTAAGAATCCTAACGAACAACAAATAAAGAGGCGCTTAAAAGTTCCGTAAATCGCTTCATAAAAATGTGTAACAAAGTCCCAGAATCTGGAAATTTGCTACAGGTGAAATCTGGAAATTTTGGGTGTAAAAAACATAAAAATAAAATAGGTGAGGTCTGCAGAGATCGAACCCAGGACCTCACCAACGCCTGTTTTTTTTTTTAAAAAAAAAAAGCGCGCTAAGAGGGATTCGAACTGGGGGCTGGGAGCAGTGAATTTTCGCTAAAAAGAAAAAAAATGGGGCTGGAGGGAATCAAACCCTCGCCCCTGTCTTGTGCGAGGAAAAGGAAAAGAAAAGGGAGCTGGGGGGATCGAACTCGCGACCCCCAGCCACGCGCGAAAAGAAAAAAAAAATTAAAAAGGGAATGCTGGGGGCGGGGATCGAACCCACGACCTCAGAGCTGAAGGGGTGGTAAAATATTAAGGGAATAAAGGTGAGGCTATGGGGGTTCGAACCTACCACCTCATAGCCTCCATTCCCAGTCAAAATAAGTGAAAAATAAGGGGGGGCTGTGGGGGTTCGAACCCAAAACCTCCCTATTCAAGCGAATTTTAATATATATATATATATATATATATATATATATAATGAATTAAAATTCTAATTAAAGTTTGAAGATCAATTCTTTTATGAAAATATTGAGATTTAAATTAGAATTCTAATTAAAATAGAAAATTTATTATGTCATGAAAATGTTGAGATTTAATTTAGAGTTCTAAATTTATGAGTATTAGAATTAAAATCAATGAAAAATATAAATGATATCCAAATAATTCAAGATTTGGGTTCCCGTGTCCAAACCTCCGTATTGATACATAAGTCATACGTGAGTAAAATATTCAAGAATGATGTCATCTACTTAGATCAAAAATCAAGATCTTGGTATATCTAGAAGATACATAAGTCTTGTAATACATAATCTTAGGAAAATAAGAATCACTTAACGAACTATTAATGAAGCCCAATGGCTTGTATGTATAGACACATAAGTTTAACATACATTCAAAAATAAGTGAACCTAAGATATACGTAATGAAATGAAGAATGTGGTGACAACCATGATGTGAGGCTAATGTATATGATGAGAGCAATCTTAAATAAGCCTAAGTGAATGTTACCAATACATACTCGCCAATGAGAGTGTAAGATAATGAAGAGATCAGTCTCGATGAACACTCTAATGACAATATTGAGTTTAAAACACTTAATACTAATAATGAGATGAGAAATCATCTTTTGAGCTATGATGTCCTCATACTAGAAGTCAACTTCCATGATGTATGAGTTGAATGTAATGGAACTTTATACAGAGCACCAATAGGCTAGCTATGAGCGGTGATGCCTTCTTTCGGGAAGGGCGGAGGTTCACGTAACTCTCATGAGATGAGACTGTCCGGCTTGCCGGGTATAGGTCTCCATACATCTCCTAGTCTTTGAACCTATATTGCCACTATAGGGATCTGGTGGGGTTAAATTCCCATATACACTAGCATGTTATTGAATCACTTTGGCCGGTGATTCCACCTCTTTTCGGTGTGGGGGAGACACTGGATTTCATGATGCTCACATAATTTATGTCGGTTAAAGTTAAAGTTCCCAATGAATGAATGAGGCCATCCTCAAATGAATCACATAAAGAAATGAATGATACCGAAGGTGTTTGGATAGGATAATCAAGAGGTGAGCTAGATTCAGGTAATGACATTAGGTTATTCCTAATCATTGCACAGCAAACCCGATGAAAGCCTTAAACTACATTCTAGGTATAGCTGGTGTTCGCACTGGCCTATGAATGAATTGAAATGAAATACGTATGAAGCAGACTCTGTGTTTGCTAAAGAAGGCTCCCTAGTTGAGATCTCATATGTTGAACCCTCATTTTGGGAAGTCTTAAAGTTAAGTCTATGATAATAAGGTCTCATGGTATATGAATGAATAATATGAAAGAAAGTATGTGTTATATGTTATGTTCTATAAGAAGATGTTATGTGTTGTGTGCCATACGATAATTATAATGATGCATGTCACTCTCATGGCATAATTTTCCCAATCTCAATTTAGCAAGTCCACTGACTTGACTTCCAAACATCATGTTGTTAGGAAAGAGCTATTCTTCCTCATGCATGTCCCTGGTGTGTGCTTGCATATACCCATACTTAGTACAAGTGTGTACTAATTCCATACAAACATCTACATTTAGGTGCAGGCACAGGTGGACGGTAGAGCGACATGTTCGTGATTGCAGCTATCCGGACGTCGGCATTCATCCGGAGTTTGGTAGGTCGTCATACTTCGAGGATTCTACTGTTTTACATTCTAGCGTAGTTTAAAAGTTGAGCTAGTGGAGCATGTTCCACTAGCGTTTCTTTCCTGTTTTGGTTCAGACTTTGTATTGGTGCTATTTTGGCCGATATACAATTAATACTTAATGAATTATTTCTTTCAGTTGCTTATCTCTTAAATGTTAGATGGTTGATGATGAACGATTACGAAATATAAAGAATGTTTATCAAGTATGATTAAGGAAATCAAAAATTTCAAATTTTCCGCTAAAATTAACCTATGTAAGGTAAGAATGACGTAAGTAGGCTTGTTTGCAACCTCTGAGAGGTCAACGACGCTAGTCTCCTCTGGGGTCTAGATCCCAGTTGTGACAAAGTTGGTACCAGAGCGCTAGGTTAAACTCCTTGAATAATGAGTTCACATCAACCACATTGAGTAGTTTCTAAGTCATGGTAGTGAAGTGCACCACTATCCTGGATTAGAGACTGCATGATGCGTAGAAAAAACTTCCCTTCTTCTGATCTTATTGTGCTTTTCCTATTGTTTGAATTTTTGGTGTTACAAACGTGTCTAACATCAACCTTGTTGTTTTTAGAGAATGAACACTTTGAGAACTAAGGGTCTGAGGACGGGAGCAGCAGCAGCTAGGGGTAATCAGAATCCACCCCAGGCTCCAGCTGAAGGAGTGGCCATGCTAGTTAACCCAGCTAGGTTGACTGATGCGGAGGTGAGGGCATCTCTAGCCCAGATGGCACAGGCCATCACGATGCATGCCCAAGCTATGACTGCCCAAGTCAACCGGCAGGATGTTCAGAGGGAAAATCCACCGGTTCGCAGCATGGCTGACAGACTGCAAGACTCACGAGGATGAATCCTCAAATTTTCACAGGTGTTAAGACTTCAGAAGATCCTCAGGAATTTATAGACGAGTTGCATAAGATACTGGTGGCCATGGGGGCCACTGATATTGAGAAGGCTGAGCTGGCTTCCTACCAGCTCAAAGATGTTGCATAGACTTGGTGCAAAATGTGGCGAGATAGCTGTATCCTAGGAGGGGTGCCAGTCACCTGGGAGTTGTTCAAGACAGCATATTTGGAAAGGTTCTTCCCTAGAGAGATGAAAGAGGCCAAGGTTGAGGAGTTCATCAACCTTAAGCAAGGATCTATGACGGTAAGGGATTATTCCCTGAAGTTTGTGAAGCTATCAACGTATGTTACTTCCCTTAGTATTTGATAACAAGAATGATGAGAGTACTTAACTTTGTTCAAATTATCCAGGTATGCTACTTCCTTGGTTTCGACAAGAAGGAATGAGATCAGCAGGTTCCTCACAGGAATCAATGGAGACCTGCAGGAAGAGTGTCGGGCTGCGATGCTCCATGATAATATGGACCTTTCTAGATTAATGGTGCATGTCAAACAGGTAGAGGACAGCTGAAAGAGGAGAGGTGTATGTGATGTTAGGAGGCCTAGGCCTCAAGATCAGGCAGGTCCCAGCCATGGAGGCCATAGAAACAATTTTGGCGTCCGCGAGCAGCCCAAATTCAAGAAAGGGCAACAGAGTGCTGGTAATTCTGACCCTCAGAGAAATACAACACCTAGAGGAGGTAGACCCGAACCCAAGAGGGGCAATGGAGGTGAGATGCAGCGTCCAAAGAAGACTTGTACTAAGTGTGGCCGAACTCACCTTGGAGAATGCAGACAGGGCACTAATTCCTGCTTTGGTTGTGGTAAGAGTGGACACATGGTCAGAGACTGTCCCCAGAACAGAGGTCAGGCTGGGGGTAATGCTCAGCCTAGGCCTGTCCCACAGAGTGCAGCAGCAGCCGAGCCTCCCAAGAGGAACAGATTTTATGCCTTGAAAGGTAGGGAGGAGTAGGAGAAGTCCGCTGATGTGGTCACAGGTATGCTGCAAGTATTCTCAACTTCTGTTTATGCTTTATTGATCCGAGGTCTACGCTTTCCTTTGTGACTCCTCTACTTGCCCTTACTTTTGAAATACTACCTGAAGTTCTGCATGATCCTATAGTGGTTAGTACGCCTTTAGGAGAAAATGTGAGAAATGATAGGGTATACAAGAATTGCCCAATAGTTGTGAGTGGCAAGCCTATGTGTGCAAACTTGATTGAGTTACCCATGCATGATTTTGATATTATTCTTGGCATGGACTGGCTTCACAACTATTATGCTTGCTTGGACAGTCGTAGTAGGGTGGTGAGGTTTTGCTTTCCTAATGGAGAAGAGTTAGTCTGGGAGGGGTACAATCCGATTCGTCTGAACCCCTTGATTTCAAATCTAAAGGCCAATAAAATGATGGCCAAAGGGTTACTATGTCATCTAGTGAGTGTTAATGATTTAGACCATGACGTTCCTTCCATAGACTCGGTGCCTGTAGTAAATGAGTTCCTAGATGTATTTCCTGAAGATTTGCCTGGAGTCCCTCCCCTTCGAGAGATTGACTTTGGTATCGACTTAGAACCTGATACTAAACCAATCTTAATTCCTCCTTATAGAATGGATCCAGCAGAACTCAAGGATTTGAAGCTACAGTTAAAAGATCTCACTGATAAGGGTTTCATTCAGCCGAGCATATCCCCTTGGGGAGCTCCAGTGTTGTTTATAAAGAAAAAGGATGGGACCCTTAGAATGTGTATAGATTATCGGCAGCTCAATAAAGTCACTATAAAGAATAAGTATCAACTTCCCAGAATTGATGATTTGTTCGATCAGCTCCAAGGGTCTTGTTTCTTCTCTGAGATTGATCTTCGTTCAGGGTATCATCAGCTTAGGGTTAGGGATGGGGATGTCCCAAAAATAGCTTTTCGTACACGTTATGTTCATTATGAGTTCTTGTTTATGTCATTCGTTCTCACGAATGCACCTGCTGCATTTATGGACCTCATGAACAGAATCTTCCGTGAATACCTTGACTCTTTTGTCATAGTATTCATTGATGACATTCTTATCTACTCTAAGACCAAGGAAGAGCATGAACAGTATTTGAGACTAACCTTGCATGTACTTAGACAACATCAGTTGTATGCCAAATTCAGCAAGTGTGAATTCTTGCTGAGATCAGTGACCTTCCTGGGCCATGTTGTGTCCAATCAAGGTGTAGAAGTGGACCCCAGAAAGACTGAAGCTGTTAAGAACTGGCCAAAGCCTCTTAATCCCACAGATATTCGTATTTTTCTGGGATTGGCTGGTTACTACCGCAGGTTCGTGGAGGGATTTTCTTCCATTGCTGCCCCACTTACAGCCTTGACAAAGAAGAAATCCAAGTTTGAATGGACGGAGACTTGTGAGAAGAGTTTCCAGGAGCTCAAGGACAGACTCACTTCAGCCCCGGTGCTTACTCTGCCCAAGAGTGGAGAGAACTACACTGTCTATTGTGATGCATCTAGGGTTGATTTGGGATGTGTTCTTATGCAGGATGGTAAGGTAATAGCGTATGCTTCCAGACAGCTCAAGGTTCATAAAAAAATTATCCCACTCATGACTTGGAGTTGGCAGCAGTGGTGTTTGCATTGAAGTTGTGGAGGCATTATCTGTATGGAGTACATGTGGATGTGTTCACGGATCATAAGAGTCTCCAGTACGTGTTCACGTAGAGGGAGCTGAATCTACGGCAACGCAGATGGTTGGAGCTGCTGAAGGATTATGACATTAATGTGCACTACCATCCAGGTAAGGCTAATGTTGTGGCTGATGCTTTGAGCAGGATGAGCATGGGGAGTACAGCCCACGTGAAGGATGAGAAGAAGGAGCTAGTGAAAGAGGTACACAGACTGGCCAGACTGGGTGTGCGGTTGGTTGACTCTACTAGTGGAGGTGTTTCAGTTCACCCTAGTTCTTAATCATCCCTGATAGTGGAAGTCAAAAAGGGTCAGCATCTTGATCCTGTGTTGATGGAGATGAAGGACTCAGTGTTGTTAAAAATGAACGAGTCTTTTGCTTTGGGAGATGATTACATACTTAGATACCAGAACCGGTTGTGCGTACCAGATGTAGATGATTTACATACAAGGATTGTTATAGAGGCCCGTGGTTCTAGATATTCCATACATCCAGGTTCCACAAAAATGTATCATGATCTTAAGCAGATTTATTGGTGGGATGGCATGAAGAAGGATATTGCAGACAATGTGGCTAAGTGTCCTAATTATCAGCAGGTTAAGGCAGAGCATCTTAAGTCTGGTGGTCTAACTCAGATTATTGAGGTTCCGACTTGGAAATGGGAGGCCATTAATATGGACTTCGTAGTTGGTCTTCCGAGGACTAGGAGGCAGCATGACTCTATATGGCATATTGTTGACATATTGACTAATTTGCCCACTTTATCCCTAAGAAGTCTACTTACAGGGCCGAGGATTACGCGAGACTCTACATTGATGAGATTGTGAGATGGCATGGGATTCCTTTGTTTATTATTTCAGATAGAGGAGCTCAGTTTACTTCGCATTTTTGGAGATCTTTCCTGAAAAACTTAGGCACGTAGGTGAAACTTAGCACTGCCTTTCATCCTCAGACAGATGGGCAGGCTGAGCGCACTATTCAGACATTGGAGGACATGTTGAGAGCATGTGTGATTGACTTTAGAGGTAATTGGGATGACCATCTACCTTTGATAGAGTTCTCGTATAATAATAGCTATCACTCCAGTATTGGGATGGCACCATTTGAGGAATTGTATGGTAGGAGGTGTAGATATCCAGTTGGGTGGTTCGAGGTTTGAGAGTCATCTATTTTGGGTCCATAGATCATTCATGACGCCTTGGAGAAAGTTAGAATGATTAGGGACAGGTTGGCTACTGCTTACAGCCGACAAAAATCATATGCAGACAACAGAAAGTGACCCTTAGAATTTAACGTTGGTGACCAGGTCTACTTGAAGATATCTCCTATGAAAGGGGTGATGAGATTTGGTAGAAAGGGAAGTTGAGTCCGAGGTATGTAGGGCCATATGAGATCCTACAGCGTGTGGGTGAGGTGGCCTATGAGTTAGCATTACCGACGGAGTTAGCTTCTGTTCATCCAGTCTTTCATGTCTCTATGTTGAAGAAGTGCCTAGGTGATCCAGCATCAATCCTACCTGTAGAAGGTTTGGGGGTTGGTGAAGACTTGTACTTTGAGGAAATACCTGTTGAGATCTTAGACAGACAGGTTAAGCGGCTGAGGAACAAGGAGATTGCCACAGTGAAGGTATTGTGGAGAAATCATCTTGTGGAGGGTGCTACGTGGGAGGCTGAGGCCGACATGAGATCCCGATATCCCCATCTTTTCAACTCTTGAGGTTAGGCTTCCTACTCGTAAGACTATAGTTCCTTATCTCTTCCTATTTTGTTGCTATTGGCTGATTGTACATAGCAATTAAGTTATGATCTGATTGGCATTATGATGTGTAATGGTAGTGTCATCTGGGGACGAATGTTTCTAAGGGGGGGGGGATAATGTAATGATCCAATTTTTTTTATATAAATAAGAATAAATAGGTATTTAAGGGCATAATGGTCCTTTCACATTTTAAATGAATAAATAAATAAAAACAGATTTGTATTTATTTATTTTCAATTTTTATTTGACTAATTCTTGAATTAGTCTCCTAATCCTAATAGTTTTCTCTCTCTCATGCTTCTTAACTCTCTTTCTCACGTTCTCCATCTTCCTCACATTATTTCTGCCAAATATCAACAGTTCTTCATGCTTGAAGAACTCACATAAAATTTTAAGAAAAACAAAGCAATCAAAAAATATTAAGGCGGAGAGGAGTTGTTTCTTTAGTGGTGTGGACGTTGAAGTAACTTGGACTGACTTTTGGAGAGAATTTTGGGTAGCGAATTCTTCGTTTGAACATCAATAAAGGTATGGGTTTCTCTCATGGAATTCTTTCTCCAAGATTACTTTCTTTCGAACGTTTCTTAAACTCTTGAAACTAAGGTTGTTCCCCTTTCGTATGTCCTTGTTCTTAGCTCCCTAACGAATTTGTAGGATGGGTATGTTATGCAGCTATATTCTTGCATGAATGATGTGTTTAAATTTTGTGTCTTTCGGAAAGTATGAAAGTATATATGTATGTATTTGTGCAAGATTTTGAACATGACTTTAAGTCTTTCTTTAGCATGTTAATAGATTAGAGATTACTCGTGTTGTATGTGCAAATAGAGGCTCTTAAAAGCTTGATATTCACTTGGTTGAAATGCTAGAAATTTTAGTTAAACAAATGACCAAATCATACTTTTAACTTGTCTTAAGAATCCTAACGAACGACAAATAAAGAGGTGCTTAAAAGTCCTGTAAATCTCTTCATAAAAATTTGTAACAAAGTTCCAGAATCTGGAAATTTGCTACAGGTGAAATCTGGAAATTTTGGGTGTAAAAAAAATAAAAATAAAATAGGTGAGGTCTGCAGGGATCGAACCCAAGACCTCACCAACGCCTATTTAAAAAAAAGTGCGTTAAGGGGAATTCGAACTGGGGGCTGGGAGCAGCGAATTTTCGCTAAAAAGAAAAAAAATAGGGCTGGAGGGAATCGAACCCTCGCCCCTGTCTTGTGCGAGGAAAAAGAAAAGAAAAAGGAGCTGGGGGGATCGAACTCGCGACCCCCAGCCACACGCGAAAAGAAACAAAAAAGATTAAAAAGGGAATGCAGGGGGAGGGGATCGAACCGACGACCACCGTTCGCAAAAAAAAAGGGGGGGATGCGAGGCGTGGGGATCGAACCCATGACCTCAGAGCTGAATGGGGGGTAAAATATTAAGGGAATAAAGGTGAGGCTTTGGGGGTTCGAACCCACCACCTCACAACCTCCATTCCAAGCGAAAATAAGTGAAAAATAAGGGGGGCTGTGGGGGTTCGAACCCACAACCTCCCTATTCAAGCGAATTTAAATAATATATATATATATATATGTGTATATATATATATATATATATATATATATATATATATATATATATATATATATATATATATATATATATATATATATAATGAATTAAAATTCTAATAAAGTTTGAAGATCAATTCTTTTATGAAAATATTGAGATTTAAATTAGAATTCTAATTAAAATAGAAAATTTATTATGTCATGAAAATGTTGAGATTTAATTTAGAGTTCTAAATTTATGAATATTAGAATTAAAATCAATGAAAAATATAAATAATATCCAAATAATTAAAAATTTTGGTTCCCGTGTCCAAACCTACGTATTGATACATAAGTCATACGTGAGTAAAATATTCAAGAATGATGTCATCTACTTAGATCAAAAATCAAGATCTTGGTATATATACAAGATACATAAGTCTTGTAATACATAATCTTTGGAAAATAAGAATCACTTAACGAACTATAAATGAAGCCCAATGGCTTGTATGTATAGACACATAAGTTTAACATACGTTCAAAAATAAGTGAACCTAAGATATACGTAATGAAATGAAGAATGTGGTGACAACCATGATGTGAGGCGAATGTATATGATGAGAGCAATCTCAAATGATCCTAAGTAATGTTACCAATATGTACTCACCAATGAGGGTGTAAGATAATGAAGAGATCAGTCTCGATGAACACTCTAATGACAATATTGAGTTTAAAAAACATAATACTGATGATGAGATGAGAAATCATCTATTGAGCTATGATGTCCTCATACTAGAAGTCAACTTCCATGATGTATGAGTTTAATGTAATGGAACCTTATACAGAGCACGGATAGGCTAGCTATGAGCGGTGATGCCTTCTTTCGGGAAGGGCGGAGGTTCATGTAACTCTCATGAGATGAGACTGTCCGGCTTGCCGGGTATGGGTCTCCATACATCTCCTAGTCTTTGAACCTATATTGCCACTATAGGGATGTGGCGGGGTTAAATTCCCATATACGCTAGCATGTTATTGAATCTGTTTGGCCGGTGATTCCACCTCTTTTCGGTGTGGGGGATACACTGGATTTCATGATGCTCACATGATCTATGTCGGTTAAAGTTAAAGTTCCCAATGAATCAATGAGGCCAGCCTCAAATGAATCACATAAAGAAATGAATGATACCAAAGGTGTTAGGATACGATAATCAATAGGTGAGCTAGATTCAGGTAATGACATTAGGTTATTCCTAATCATTGCACAGCAAACTCGATGAAAGTCTTAAACTACATCCTAGGTATAGCAGGTGTTCGCACTGGCCCATGAATGAATTGAAATGAAATACGTATGAAGCAGACTCTGTGTTTGCTAAAGAAGGCTCCCTAGTTGAGATCTCATATGTTGAGCCCTCATTTTGGGAAGTCTTAAAGTTAAGTCTATGATAATAAGGTCTCATGGTATATGAATGGATAATATGAAAGAAAGTATGTGTTATATGTTATGTGCTATATGAAGATGTTATGTGTTGTGTGCCATACGATAATTATAATGATGCATGTCACTCTCATGGCATAATTTTCCCAATCTCAATTTAGCAAGTCCACTGACTTGACTTCCAAACATCATGTTGTTAGGAAAGTGCTATTCTTCCTCATGCATGTCCCTGGTGTGTGTTTGCATATACCCATACTTAGTACAAGTTTTTACTAATTCCATACAAACATATACTTTTAGGTGCAGGCACAGGTGGACGGTAGAGCGACAGGTTCGTGATTGCAGCTATCCGGACGTCGGCATTCATCCGGAGTTTGGTAGGTCCTCATGCTTCGAGGATGCTACTGTTTTACATTCTAGCGTAGTTTTAGAGTTGAGCTAGTGGAGCATGTTCCACTAGTGTTTCTTTTCTATTTTGGTTCAGACTTTGTATTGGTGCTATTTTGGCCGATATACAATTAATACTTAATGAATTATTTCTTTCGGTTGCTTATCTCTTAAATGTTAGATGGTTGATGATGAACTATTACGAAATATAAAGAATGTTTATCAAGTATGATTAAGGAAATCAAAAATTTCAAAATTTCCGCTAAAATTAACCTATGTAAGATAAGAATGACGTAAGTAGGCTTTTTTGCGACCTCTGAGAGGTCACCGACGCCGGTCTCGTCTGGGGTCTAGATCCCAGTCGTGACACTAAGTCACCCCAAAGAACCCAATAGGACCATACGGTCAGGACTCGGACCCAACTAATAACAAAGTGTCACGACTAAAACCATGGCTAACATATTGGTTAGCCGTCAAACTCGACTAAGTTACATGTCGGGGAATGAACCGAGGCTAAAACACTTGAAGCTGATTGAAACACTCTGGAAATCCCATAACTTTCTGTTCACTGGCATAAAAGCATACGATTGATCGAAACCATATCCAGAGTCACAAATGACCCCTACCCGCGGTGAGTGACACCCATACTAGCCCTCTATTGGGATAAGCAACTTCCAACTAACCTGTAAATCATTAACCAACTAAACAACCAAGAGAACAATATAAAACAATAAAACCACAAAAATAATGTATTGTCATAAGACAATTATGTGGAAATAACCCCCTAGAAACTGAAAATGGTTGTACCAAAACTCTATGTAGTCAAGAATAGGTGATGCAACCTCGAAAGTAGAACAACAATCTAAAAATGTCTGATTTTGAAAAGATGGACAAAGTTAGATAACAATCTATAGAAATCCAGAAGAAAAGAATAGGGGATACAACCGCGAAAGTAGAAAAAACAATCTAAAAATGTCTGATTTTGAAAAGATGGACAAAGTTGTAGATAACAATCTTTAGAAGCCCAGAAGAATCAGCTCACCCTTTGAATCAAATGTCACTTTTTCTCAAAATTGAGGTCTCGAAGCAGCTACCTTAATATGCTCTATACTCAACAAAGAAAGAGCAAGTCTACTATTAGTACCCAATCATCACGTACTGGTAGGACAACTAGTCCTATAGTATGAATATAAACATGAAACTAGAATAAAATAATATAAGTCAATTGTTGACACCAATTTTGACCGGTCTTTAACCATTTTTATGAATACTATTCAATTAAATACGTATTTTAAAATTTATAATTTTAATCGATTTTACTTGAGAAATTATATATTTCAGTATGTTTATTTATAAAAGTATTGTAAATATTTTAGCCGCCGGTGAGAACACCAACAGCAGCCAGCAATTAGGGCGAGCCTGCTCCGTTCTTCTCTCCTATTTCTGGTCGACGAACATCAGCAGCTGCATGGATACAGCAAGAAGTCGGCGAGCCCCTCCTTTCCCCTCTCTTTTCCGGCGAAAAATCTAGCAGCAGCCAGCGAGGAGAGCAACAACAACCAGCAGCGCCAACAACGAACAGCCAGGTGAGGCCACCGGCAACAGTTCCGGTCAGTCGAACAACACAACAAATAGCAGATCCATGACGAGTTCCAGCAAAGCCTCTTCTTTATGGATTTCGAATTTCCTTTTTTTTTTTACAGATGAATAGATCCGTCAAAGGTAAGTTTAATTTAGTCCCTCTTTGTTCAGTTTCTTAGATATGAAAAGTTGAGCAATATTTAATCTAGTTTATGCATCATTGCCTAGTGTCTATTTTGAATTGCATTATTACGTGTTTGTTCATAATTCTAAGATAATGTATTGTTCAAAATCCATTATCTTCTGCTTCTATGGTGACCTGCCTGTGTCCAATCAATTTGATTCTATGTGAGGATTTCACCGGTTACTGATATCGCATATAATTATGCTGAATATGAATTTATTCGATCTGCATTTTCGGTGCAAGTGGTACATAATCAATAATCAAATTGACTCTTACCATGTATGTTTCATGTATTTGTCTGATTATGGTAAATTTTCTTAGCATTTATTTATGTTAATTGATTGTAGTTGTCTTAGTTGAAATTGAATTGATTCTTACTTGTTATATTTATTTGTAAAGTTATTATATTTATTGTAAAGTTATTGGATAATTATAATATTACTGATTTAGTGCTTCTTTGAATAAGGAAAAAAATATTTAATTGATCCTAAATGTTTTTCCTTATATTATATACCCTCTTCTCTACTATATAAATTTACAATTGGTCTCATTATTTTTCACCCGTTACACCTGTTTACATATTATTCACGGTGGAACACACAAACCACTTTCATGCTCACGGTCTACAAACAATTATACCACTCAACCAACAACCGTACACACCCAATCACGGTTACTTTTTCTTAATTAAAAGATACTCTCAAACTCTAAATAAAAAGTTAAGAATTCTTTAGCTTTCAAAGTTTCTTGCTTAACCTGTTAGTTACTTATGCATTTAATTTCTTTTCATATCGTATACATTCGTGATATCGGTACAAAATGGAAGCATCCAACTTAGTTCGTCTATCCTTTCCATGAGTATGCTTTTTTTGGATCTAAGTTCATACTACTTGTTCAGCTATACTGAGTTTGCCCGTATGCCTTTAAATTAAATTGTATTGCCAGCTTTTGAAGATTTAGTGATGTACTTCCCTGTTATTATATATGTTGTGATGCACTATCTCCTTTTCTTTAGCAGGATTTTGAACTTAAAGGTTCAAAGATATTGAAGAGTCGCCTAGAAGAAGATTCCAGACGGAAATTTTATATGCAAGCATAAGTTCTATATAGCATTCATTTTCTCTTTTATTTTCGCTTGTAACATTGTGTATAACGCTAACTCTATCTATATATGGAATACTTGGAGATTGTCTAAAGGGAGGGGAAAATTACATGCTACTTGTTATATTATGGTAGAAAGGCATGCTTGTAGGATTATAATTGTTTGATTATTTGTGTCCAATTTTCATCACTTCAATCCGGCTCAAGGTAAATAAATCACTGCTTGGCTAATTGCTTTTAGAAATATAATTTTTTTTTAAAAAAAATAATAAAATAAATAATATGTTTAACTAACTCAGCACCCTTTCATTATTTGCTTAATTCATAATGTGATCACCCTTTTGTATAATAATAAAAATATTGTTTATGTCTGCTGTCCTCCATTGTGCCAAACCACTAATAAAATAAATATCTAGTTGAAAATATGAGCTTTGCACTAGCGATCTGTCTTTTTTTTTTTAAAATCTTATTTGAGTTAGATAATCTTCTCTATAGGTTTCCGAATATTATTTTATTTTTATAAGTAGGCCAACAGGTTTTCAATCATAATTTTTCAGCATATTTAGGATGAACTAAAATTTGCTCTTGTTTAAATGTGCCAGAAATATTTATTTCCTGCATCTAATAAACAACATCGCCACTTAAAAATCAATTAATAAACTTTCGCAATCTGATGATTTTGCTGTCCGACTAAATTCTCTGTTTTATTAATTAACTTTTTCTGCTTAGTTAAAATTTAGTGACTTAAATTTGCTCTTTGTAGAATCCATTCAATGGTTTTTTTTAACAAGTCTTATATTTAGTTATTTTTTTCAAAGTCATTGTTCCATCCTCTTCTCGAACTTTGGATTGGATATGACTTTAAAATTATAATAATACTATCTCCTCACCTATAGTTAGTGGGAAAGTAAAAAAGATATCCATGATTTTTAAAAGGATTATGTGTATTTATATGTAAATATTTTCGTGCTTATATTCAAATTAAATCTTTTAAATCATCTTCGAAAAATAAAGTTTTATTATATTTCTAAGATCGACCTCAAATCAAAATCGTTCTATGGCGGAGGTGCGTAATTAACAATATTGTGACATCATTCTTATAAAGAAACAAACATTTTTTTTTTCAATTTTTTTATATTCAAATCTTGCTCAATTTTCAAAACTTTATTTTCGCACATCTTATGCTTGTTTGGTGTAATATAATAAATAAAATCAAACTATCTTCTATGTCTATTTGTGCATATTTTGTCTTTTTGTTTATCTCTTTATTAATTGTTTAATATTTCTTGAATAAATCGCATGCTCAAATAATAAATAATCAAAGTTTTTCTTATAATTTATTTGGGGTAGCTTAAAATAAAAGAAATAAAATTGGTTGCTTATCTATTTGTCAATTTTCTGTCTCCTCGCTTATCTTTATTTTAATTGATTAGAGTATTTGATATGTTCTCACCTAATTCTGCATGCTTAAATAATTGATAAAAATAATAAAGTTATTCTTAATTGTCTAATATTTCTACCATCTAGTCTTGCATGCTTAAAAATAAATTAAAATAATAATATGAGATAATTGCTTAGTATTGGGTAAATTCTGGTCTGCTAGCCTTGCATGTTTAAATTAATAAATAATAAAATAGTTTTGATTGTTCAATATTCGTTGTCATTTAGTGAGCATGATTAATTAATTAACTAATAATGAAGTGACTTATTTGCTACTTGTAAGCCCCACATAAATTGCATGAGATACGGCGGGGACTCACATTTGTGGACCTTCAGGGATGCCTAACACCTTCCCCTCCAAATAATTTGAACTCTTACTTGTTTATCTTGTTCGTTGACTTTAGTTAGACTTAGTTAGGTTAGATAGGTGCCCTAACGCGCCTTAATTCGTTAGGTGGGTACTCTTCAAAACTCAAAATCGCGAAAGAGTTGTTAGGTCGTGATAAAAATCCTTTTTTTTCGAAAAATGGGGAGAGGCATCAACATATATACTAACAAGTCATAAACGACATAGACTCACAACCACGAATCTTGACTTAACAAACAAATGAAATGTGTCCCACATGATCACAACAAAACATATAAATTCTCTCGTGGAACCTATACACAAACTATTAGTGTACCGTTGTGGTGATTTGAGTTAACCCTTATGAAATTCCAGACCAGGTGTGATACTCGAGCCAACCATTATTGAACTTGTTCCAGCGTGGTACCCAAGCCAATCAACAATCACAAACAACATGCATAATAAGAACCACAATGAACAACAACACTTGAAGTCACAACTAAATTAAACTTGTTCATTGCAAGAGATTATCAGCATGATGTCATTTCACATTCACCCTTTATGTTTCCCCAACATGAATTGCACATGTAATTCTAAAAAAACAATTAATTACATATACACATTACATAATTTGGAAACAAACAATCATCACCTACATCGAATCAAGACTTGGAAACTTTACAGATCCCGAACTTTCCTGTTGTTATGAATTTGAGTGTTTCTTGATCTAAAGCAATTGAAAAAATTGAAAAGACCTAAAAATGCTCGAATTATACTCAAATCCTAAACCCCGGGCCACCCTTATGATCATTCCACCCAAACAAAAGTTTTTCTACCATTAATTCAAGTCAAAACTCTCCCCTAAGATAACCAAAATTTATTCTAAGGTCCAAGAATTGAATTACTAAGTTAGGAGGAATAATTAGATTACCTTTACCGAAAAATGCCTTAGGTTGCCCTTTTTTTTTCTTTCAAAAATGAAGTTACCAAATAATGAGCAATTTTCGGACTTTTCATGCATTAATTTATGGACTAACTATAGGGATGTCTGTTACCCTAATCCATAGTTGATCGCAACAAGACCTGAATTAAATATTAGAAAACACGGTCGCACCCCTATTGTGAGGCATGGTGTAGCAGTTCTTCACCGTCACCTTATTGAACTACGTGTAGTATTACTTATTCAAGTTTTGAAGGATATGTTTCAGGCTTGTGTTTTGGAATTTGGAGGTAAATGGAGCATGCTTTTGTCTTTAACAGAGTTTTGTACAATAAAAACTACCACTCAAGTATTCAGATGGCCCCATTCGAGGCTCTGTATGATAGGCACTGTAACTTTCCAATTGGTTGGTTTAAATATTCAAAGCCTAGGCCACATGGACTAAATTTCTTCAGGAGGTCTCAGACAGAGTTTGGGTGATTAAGTATAGACTTAGGTCAGCTAAGAGAAGGCATAAGAATTATGCTAACCATATGCACCGATGTTAGATATTCGAGATTGGTGATTAGGTGTTTCTTCGAGTGCAGCACATGAAGAGTGTGATTTTGTCGTAAAGGTGGGGAAAGCTTAGTCCCTGATATATAGGTCCATTAGATATGTGACAAAATGTTTGTGATGTCACTTATGTGTTAACCTAACAACCTACATTTACAACTATTCACCCGATGTTGCAAGTTTATATGATTCACTCATATGTTCCTTGTGAGTCTTATGTGACATGGTATTATTCAATTAAGTTGGATGACTCTTTGACCTTCATGGAGGAGCCAGTTGCTATTCCAGATAAAAATATGTGGGTTGTGTTCGAGAGACATTTTTGTCGTAAAGGTGTGGTAGATACATCGTCTAATAGATGAGGCTACCAAGGAGACCGAGCCTAAGGTGTGAGACTAGTTTCCCCACTTGTTTGAGACTTCATGTATTTCTTAACTCTTTTATGGACAAAAATCCTTTTTAGTAGTAAATGTTGAAATGACTCTCTAGGTCATTTCCCATTAACAGCCTTCTTTTCATCATTTAGAGTGTTCCTATTGCGACCCTAAGTCATTTATGACTTATTGGGCTGACAAGTTTAATCATCTGGTCATTCTTTTGGTTTATATGCAAGTTTTTTTCTTATAATTTATATATTTTGGAGCTTTTGAAACTTGAATGGTTGACTTCAATTAAAAGTTCATGAAGAAGACATCAGAATGTAATTCTAACGATTTCATTAGTTTTTGAATGTTGAGTTTGGTATAGAAGGATCTTTGGTACGTATCCCAAGCCTCTTTGTGGAATTTGGCTATGAGTGGAGTTTGGGTGTGGGTATGACCTTTGTTGGAAGTTTTGGTATATATATTGAGTACGGGGGGTGCCATAATTTTTGAGCTAATATATCTCATTTACATGCACGGGGATTTGAATGAATTGGGAGCAACTTGTAGGGGATTTTGAGAACTTAGTATTTTTTTTGATACATCAGCAGATTATGCAGGTGACTCCTTCACCACGGTCGTAATTGAACCTCCACAATCATGGAGGCACCTACACCTAGACATTGTGATCGCGTGGCCTCCTAACTGCTATTGAAGTGTGTCTCTCTATAGTGTCCACTACCTTTGGTCATTGCGATTGTGAGGTTTGACCTCTACACTCACGTAGGTATTTCCTGTGTGGTGTCACGATCGCGCCTCTAGTCTTTGGAATCATGAAGTGTAGTTTGACCAATCTTTTCAATAAAGACTATCCGCAAACAATAGTTAACCTGAAGATCTAACTAGGATTTCCAAAGTTTAAGACCTATATATATTTTTATTTTTCTTACATTCTTTGGTTTGTGCGTGGATGCATATTGGAGTGCTTGGGGAAGTGCAATGAGCATCAATTTGAGGTAAATTTTATCCCAAATGGCTGTTATCTTTTTATTTGGTGAATTATTGTGATTTTATTACATGTTGTTGAGTCTGCCTTTCTGAGCATTAAATATTGTCCCATTTTGAGACAAAAGCGCTGTAACTCAATTGAGATCTTTTGACAGAGTCAAAATTTTGGGATTCTTAGTGTGGGTCCCATAATCCTATTTTGATTCGAGTTTAGGTTCATCTCCAATTATTATGTTTTTGATGTCAAAAGCTTATATTGACATTGTGATTGTGTTTAAATTACATGGCATTGACTGGAGGCCGCTCGGAAGGGGAAAGCTTCAAAATTAAATTTTAGAGCGTGCATGGAATGCATTGAGGTAGGTTATGGCTTCCCAGTCTTTAGATTGTGCTAGAGAGTGTGAGTTCATGTTGATTAGTTAGAATTGGGATGGGTTGATAGACGAATCATGTATACAAGTTATAAATCATATCTTAGGCTTTATTTTTAGGTATTTCATGAATAATAACATATTGTTCTTGCTTCATGAGCATTCCTTGCCGTGTGATATTCGTTCGTTCTTGTGTATGATATTTAGAAGCTTGTTATTGTCCTTAGCCTGGGATCAGACTAGTGTTTTCATCATACTCACATTTTAGAAGTTGATACGTCTTAGAATTCTCTGACGTTGCTTCAAACGGCTTAGTTGCCTACAAAATGGTGAAGTAGACTTGGGTTCATTAGTATGAGCCCACTACAACAAAAGATACATTTAGTGGCATTTAGTTTTCCTTTTAGCAGCATTTAATCTATTGTATTGCATCTAGTGTCGCTAAAGCCTTTAGCGGCATTTATTTATAGTGCCGGTAAAAGCCTACAATATTGCCGCTAAAGGCCTTTACTTTTAGCGGCATTTATTTGTCGGCAATAACTATTACCAGTAAAGCTTCCACATTTATAAATTATAATTGCCGATAACTGAGAATTATTTTAGTGGAAATTATTATGAAGACTATAATTAACCATCAAAACACCTTAATTCATATGTATAACCAGAGAAATCAATACAAAAATACTGATAGAAGAATTACCAAGCTCCAATTGGATAGAATTGAGAAAATTCATCTATATAACAATGAAAATAATGTGTTTAATAATGAAAGCACAAAAATTGAGTCACTGAAAGTATTACAGCTTGGATCACGATCATATATAATATCGGGAGGATGTTATTCTTCCTTTTGTGATTAAACATTTGTTGTCTTGCCAAGATAGCAGGCAACAAAAATATGTAATTCTTCCCACTTCACGACTCCATGATACACTTGCTTGTTATATGGTTTGAGCTCATGCTTGCCCCAACTATTGGAGGATCAATTCTTTTAGAGACGTCTTACTCTACACACGGATGATCCTATAAACAATCAGTCTCAACATCTTTCTCGCTACCATCTGTACGAGCAGCTTCTCCTTCCTTTTCTCTACTTAGTGTTTGTCTCAGTTTAAGGCCACCAAACTATAAACATAGGCACCAGATAAGTTAATTTTTTGTCCGACTATATATGAATTAGAGTTGAAGAGTGGAAAAAAGAACACTATACTAAGGTTGATGTAACAAAATGAAAAATATACCTTCTCCCTCAGTTTTGCATTTTCAGAAGTGGGAATTTCTCCTAGATTTGTAAGAAAGGGAAGCATTAAGCAAACAAGTAGTAAAACAGTTGGAAATTCTTCGATAGAGACATTCACATTCAAAAATGTAAGTCCTACAGATAGATTGTCATTTTTCTTACCTTTGTGTGAAATTAAAGCTCAAAATATATCAGTTAGTGTTGCCTTAAATTTTCTTTTAGTCACTCAACCTGCTGCTTAAAATCTTCAACCGAAAAAAATAAGATATGATAAATGTCAAGTTTCGAAAAATTCATAAGAAAACAGATCATTTCTAAGAATCTGATCAAGAAACCTTACGTGCCCTGAATGGTGTTACACTCCATTCCAACTGTTTTTCTATCCGTTGTAAATCTTGAAGCGTACAAAAGTGCAGACCTTCTCCGAAGAATTTCTTGATGCATTCAATTGTCACACTCGTTAGTTTCTAATAAACAAAAACAAAGAGTAGCGGAGTACTGATCAGAAAAACAAAACAAAATGGCAGCCTTTCTGTAAGAAGCTGCTACTCTTATGCCAAGATTGCTAGATTTTCCCTTGCCACTTCTGCCCTTCTTGTCTCAAGAAGTTAATAATGTCTTTGTTTTGTTAAATTGTGCAATCAACTTGTCTAAAAGTTTTACCTCTTAAATAGAACACACTAGTAAGAATAGCAACCGTGCCTTATAATCACTATGATATTATATTTTCTTCTAGGAACTTGAAAGGTAAAATAGAAGCAAAAATTCTATATCTGGCTCAAAGAAACTTTGACGTCTTGGATGGTGGTTCATAGAGTAACTTAAAACTGCTCATTTTCGGAACGTTTATCTTGTCATCTATAGCTCATGTTTCTTTAGTGATCAAGTGTTTTATGCGTTCTGTCCCTTTTTCTTTTGACGTCGGATGTCCTGTGTCTTAGAGAAAATTTCTAAAGATTTTCAACTTGATCATGCAGGGAGCTAATGCTGAAGGTTCTCCAAAATGTCTAACCTTTGACAAGATTCAGACAAACACATGCATGGAAGTAAAGAGAACTGGAACTGCCAACCAGTGCCCTACCATAGATGGAGGTGTTGATAGCTTTGCCTTCAAGCTAGGTAAATACAACGCCAAGAAGTTCTACTTAGAGACAACATCATTCACTGTCAAGGAAAGAGTTCCAAAATACCAAGCTTATGAATAGATTAACCGACAAATGAATTAATAAACCGACTCATCAGAACAGCTAACTATTACTAACTCTAGCCTAACTAACTCGTAACAAAATTAAGATATGGAATAACTGTACAAGTTGTTAATTCCTCAACAAAGTAGCATCAGTAGGTAAAGAATCAATAAGAATTCAAGCAAAGTGATAGTCAGTCCTTTTGTGAAGCAAAGTGCAGAGAAAAAAGGTGTATGAATGAATTAATCAAAGTTAGGAACTGTCAATTTTCAAACCAAGTATTCGACAATGCTGAACTTGGTGGCCGTTGCATTGGACTAAATAGTACAAATGAGCTGGATCAGACTATTGCCTACAGTGGTGGAGCCACATATATTTAAGGGGTGTCGACCGACACCTCTTTGTCAGAAAATTACATTGTGTAGCAAGAATAAAAAATATTTTTATGTATATATATTGCATATTGACACTCCTTGGCTTCTACGCGATTTTATTTCTTAATATTTTGACACCCTTTAGATAAAATTCTAACTCCGCCACTAATTGCCTATGCTAATGTTCATTGAATTGCTAGAAGGAAAAGGAGTGAAAAGATGTAGGTACATAAGGAACTTGAATATCAGATATCCGTAAATGCGCAAAGTCTCAAGTTCAAGTTATGAAAATATATAAGTGTAAAAATTTGAATTTTATATGAACAAATAAGGTTTCAATTAACTGATAAGTTTAGTTGTTTACCTTCAAATAGGAGATCAAAAATCGAGCTCCACCACACCTAGTTTGGTTGCTATCTACAATTCGACACCAACTTTATTGGACATAGGATCAAGCTATGTTATATGGAATGCATACATCAATTCTGACAATATACAAGATAGAACTCTAGAACATATAACCATACATGGCCCAACAGCTGAATAAAATGGATATTAATAGTTACCAAACGACATCGCAGTTCGAATTCGATCCGATCGAATATGAGGCAATTAGAGATGATGAATTTTTTTTATACGAATACGGACTACTGACGATGAGCTTGTATAGAGATGTCGACGACTTTAATTCGTCTTTCTTCTCATCAATAGCACCTATGTGCTGAATTCCACCGCCGATGTGCCGAACTCCACCGCCGTTGTGTTGAACTCCACTGTCATTGTACCGAACTCTACTGTAGTTGTGCCAATTTCCATTGTTGTAGTGCCAGTTTTCTTTGCCGCCCATTTGAATTTCATTGAACGGCGAAGATGGGGGGAGGGGAGAATTTAAAAAGAAATGGGGGAAAGTAAAAAAAGTACAAATTGACTATAATTCTATCGCTATATATTTTTTATTGTGACTGAATAGTATTTCCTTTACTGGCTAAAGTTTAAATGACAGGAATAGTGTAGTTTAGATAATTTATTAGTGTCAATTCACTTATTGCCACTGAAAACATCTTTTTTTGTAGTGGCCTTATCTAGGAGGTAACTCAACTCTGATAATATGTCAGCCATAATTCCCTTTTTACTACACCAAATGAGTTTTTGTTGTGATTTTGGGCTTCTTTCGATGATGCAAATTGGATTTGGTTCAGATTAAGAGTGGCATGAGATTACAAGCTTTGGGTGGATGTCGATCCATGATGGACTTATGATGATGACTTGACACGATACTCTCCCTCAATAGTTCATATAGTCGTAGATTAAGGTCTTGGCATACCTATAGTCGTAGATTTCAAGGTCTATGCACATGATCTACAACCACAATATATATTTCGGGCATATTATCCTCTATTGAGTTGATTCCTGGTGGCATGGTTCGATTGGATTCCTTGGGTGTTTTATCCTTGATTCGAGGTTGGGATGTGAATCTTTTGTTCTTCATTGACCAAATTTTGTACTCTCTAGTTATAGCTCTTTTATGTACTCATATGTCTTTTGGTGGTCCATGGGGGTAATTTTTGTTAAACTTGTGCATAAGTGTACCTGTTTGGGTTTATTGATGTCTAGTTAGGTTATAGTTAGTTTCTTGTTGTTCTCTTCGACTCCTTCCTAGATTGTTTAGTTCGGATCTTAATAATGTAAAGCAACAACAACAACATATATTGACTGTAACCCCACATGAATATGCATGGTAGTGTTTACACAATCTTAGTTTAACCTTGTAAAGGTAGATATGTTGTTTTAGATAGACCCTTGTCTTAGTAACAACCATATGTAATACGGTTATTGAATAAAAGAAAAAAAAATGTAATAACAGAATTATGAAACAAGATAGTCCGTAATGATAAAAAGAACATTAACAAGAAAAACTAGATAAATTTTAACTACCTACTAACCTTCTACTCTAATCCTCAATCTCCATCTCACGCTCCGAGCCTACACCTTGCACCAGACTAGAACTCGATGACCATTGTTGGCCTCGAGCGGGCCCTTGACCTAGCTTACATAACTCAGCAGAAGACAACAATCACACTTATAATGATATAAGAACTTATCTAAACTAAATAATAAAATAAGTGGGAATATCTTAAAGATTTAAACATTCAACTTGGCCAAAATGGAAACCCAAGTCTTTAATATAAGAATGAAAATATAAAGACTACTAAACTACTACATTGCCTATGAAGCCTCCAAATTGACTGAGCTAGATGTTGGGACAAACCTCATAACATCCTATTGAACTAAATAGAAAGCAATAAAAGATGTCCTCCGGAGTGCAAGGAGGCTCACTAACTGAATCTGAAGTACTCAACTTGATCAAAGGTGCGATGGATGTCAATTCTTGTTACCGCCGTCTGCATCATAATACGATGCAGGCAACCGACATCAGTACATTGAAAGTATGAGCATGCGAGTTGGAATAGTAGTACAACATAGGCTAGAAAGAGAATATGAAAGAAAAACTTACCTTGACTTTTCTCAACTCATGAATAATTAATTATTAAATATAAAGCAGAATTAAACAAGTACAATACTAACAAAAGTTGTTTACAAACATGCTATACACTCTGTCTGTATGAAAATATACAAGAAACTGAGATGTATGTAAAAATATAATAAATTGAAGTATGTGTAAATACAATAACTGCTATGGGAGTTTCTCTAAGCAACAACCATCATATAAGAGCTATACCCGGCCAAAGGTGTAAGACCTTAACTGCCTAATGGATCCACTAGTCAACTGTGAAAAGGGTTCATTTACAAAGTATGACCCTTTTCTGTCACTTATGACTAGTTTATGGGGGGAAGTGAGGTTTCTGAACTCTCCCCCATATCGGTGCTCACTCCCAAAATATATTGCCTCTTATGTTTTTAAAGCATACTTACTTTTGTGGTTTGAGATTAGTGCTAAAAACCATAGCTCAAAGGCTCTCTTGGAAATCTAAGTTTCTCTGCCTACTTTATATAGAAAGCTATTACTCTTTTATGAAAACTAGCCCGAAGACTCTTCGAAAATCTCAGTTTCCATTCTTGGTTAAATGTGAAAACAATTCGTTTAAACCTCTTTGGGAATATATAGTCCCCATATACTTCTTTTAAGAAATAACTTCAAACTACACTCTTTACAAATTCAAAACTTAAGTCTTAAACCAAAGGTAAAATGTTTGTAAAAGACTTATGAAAACATGAAATGACTCCTCTTTTTTGACTCTTGATTTCTCTTAACTTTAATTCTTAGCTGCTCTTGACTTGAGTCTTAACTGGTCCTTGAATTAAATTATGGATTCAAGGAATTAGATTTATGTTTGAAAAGATCTCCTGATGTTTAGGAATGATTCTGGATAGCTAAACATGAGAAATATCTAATAAATTAAAATTTGAAAGCAGGTCCGCGACGCGGAGGCATAATTTAATTTTGGTTCTGAAAATGTCCTTTTAGGAAGAAAACCTCGTGCAATCTTTGTGACGCGGATAAGAATTTTTTATTCTAGGAATAGGTCGCACGACGTGCTCCAATGTCCAAATTTCACTCGTCAAAATTTCTTTTTTATTTTTCCCCAAATTCATTAAAACTCAGTTCTTTTTATTAAATCTATTTTAGATACAGATACCCAACAAATGTATCTAAGAACCTAACCCAAAATGACCCAATAATGCGATGTAACGAATTCAAAAACTTCACAACTCAGGCAATTCAAGAAAAACCCATGAATTCAAGAAAAGGGTATCCAGATTCAATATTCTAATGATATTAGGACGAATCCGAACTGAAATAATATTCTTGGAATGTGGGAGAACGATTATGAGAGCCTTACATCCCTGTTTGAAGCAAGTTCCTTAGTGAAAACACCAACATTCTTGGTTGATCTTGATGATTTTGCTGTTTTTCCCTTCTTCTTTTCTCATCTCCTTTCTCCTTAGCCCTAGCATTAAAATTTTAATTTTCTAAATCTGTCCAAGTTCAGTCTTGACAAATATTAAACTCCTAAAAAATAGGCTAGCTAAAAGACTAAAATATCTTTAAAAATCCCGGATTGAACATTTTCTTAATTTGATAGCCCAACTTCAACAGGGCATACCTTACTCATACAAATTCAAAGTTGTGTTAATTGGCGGCGTTGGAAAATTTGTTCCAAGAGCTTTCCAACTATATATGGAAGTACCTGTAACTCATCCTGATCTAGATGTTTTGATCATTTTAAAATGACCAAAAATTCCCCTTTTTAAATTAAACAAGATTTCCTTACACTTTCCTAATTTAACTATTTCCCGATTTTATACTTCCTTCTATTCTTTCTAGTTAGAGATGTTATAATATCTACGCCTTGGGAACATTTTTCCTCAAATGAGGTCATTCCTACTATGCTAAGAGTGGTAACATTTAGTTTAAACACCCAAAAAGAAAATGCAACAAACAACGTGGTTACTCATAATTTAGATAGTACTAAGAAGAAAATTAGTACCTTTCTCTGCATTTTCTCTGCATTCAAAGAGATATGGATATGTCCTTTTCAAATCCTTCTCAGCTTCCCAAAGTAGCTTCTTCAACAAATTAGTTCCTCCAAAGGACTTTGACTGATGCAACTTCTTTTGTCCTTATCGTGCGAACTTGGAGATCTAAAATCTCGACTGGAATCTCTTCATAAGTTAGACTATCCTTGATCCAAATATTTTCAGTTTCAATGATCATTGAAGGATCGCCCATGTAATTCTTCAACATAGAGATGCGAAACACCGGATGAGCTGCGGCTAACTATTGTGGTAGCTCTAACTCATAAGCTTCATTGCCAATCCCATTTGCTACGAAATAAGGTACAATTTACCGGGGACTAACTTTCCCCTTCTTACCAAACCTCATAACACCCTTCATGGGTAAAACTTCTAAATATACCCAATCATTTAGTTTGAACTCTAACGACCTCCTTCTAACATTAGTGTTGGATTTTTGACGACTATGTGTCGTTTTCAACCTCTCTATAATCACTTTCACCTTATCCATAACTTGGTGAGCTAAATCTGGTCCTATCAACCTTGCTTCACCAACTTCAAACCATCCAGTAGGAGATCTGCATCTTATCCCATAAAGAGCTTCATAAGGAATCATTTGGATGATGAGTGGTAATTGTTGTTGTAATAAAACTCAATAAGGGGGTAGGTGATCATCCAAATTCCTTTTGAAATAAATCACAGATGCCCTCAACATATCTTCTAAGGTATGAATAGTATGCTCTGATTGACCGTCAGTCTGAAGATGAAAGGTAGTACTCACTTTCACCTTTGAACCCAAACCCTTCTGAAAAGACTTCAAGAATTGTGCAATAAAAAGCTCTATCTGAAACAATTGATAGCGGAACTTTATGAAGCCTTACAACTTCTTGAATGTACAAATTAGCATAATCCTATGTCAAATGGGTAGTCCTTACCGACAAAAAGTGGGCTTATTTGGTCATTCTATAGACAACCACCCAAATAAAATCATGTTGCCTATGAGAACTTGGTAACCCTGTGATGAAGTTCATATTAATCATCTCCCACTTCCATTCAGGAAGTTCTATATTCTGAGCTAAACCTCCAGGCCTTTGGTGATCTACTTTAACTTGTTGGCAATCTGGGCACTTAGCAACAAACTGAGAAATGCCCTTCTTCATGCCTTCCGACCAATATACTTTTCTCAAATCGCGGTACATCTTTGTGGAACCTGTATGAATGGAATACCTGGAGCTATTAGTTTGCTACATAATCCTTTGTTGGAGTCCATCCACCACAGGTACACACAATCTACCTTGATATCTCAATACACCATCCTTCTTTGTTCAAAAGCTAATAATCTCTTTATGAACATTTGCCTTCAATTCAAGAAAAATGGGATCTTGATCTTGCTTTTCTTTCACTTCTGACACTAATGACGATTCAGTCCCATTCGTCACAACTAATAATCCTTTTGTGGAATATATTAGTCGGACTCTAATCATGCAAGTCTATGCACATAGTTTGCTAGTTCTTTCTTCTCTTCTTCAAGGTTGCCAATAGACAACCTGCTTAAGTCATCAAAAACCACATTAGCCTTACCTAGTTTAGTAAATAATGAGCATGTCATAATCTTTGGGCAATTCTAACCACATTGTTTGTCTCAGATTAAGCTCTCTCTAAGTGAACACATATTGTAGGCTATTGTGATCAATGAATACATCAACATGAACACCATACAAATAGTGACGCCATATATTCAAGGTGAATACTCACGGGTTGGATAGTTTTTCTCATTAACCTTCAACTTTATGGAGGTATAAGATATAACTTTGTCATTTTGCATTAACAGAAAACCCAAACCAACTCTAGATGAATCACAATAAACCACAAAACCTTGAGTACCTTCCGGTAAATTAAAAACTTGGTGCAATAGTCAACCTCTTCTTTAATTCCTAAAAGCTTTTCTCACAAGCTTCAGACCATTGAAACATATTCTTTTCTAAGTAAACTTCGACAAAGGAGACAAAATGGACGAGAAACCTTCTACAAATCTTCTATAGTAGCCAGCAAAACCCAAAAAACTCCTAATATCAGTTAGAGATATGGGTCTAGGCCAATTCTGCATTGCCTCAATTTTCTGAGTATCAAATCTAATACCATCACCGCAACATCATCAAAAACTCTGTGACCGAAGAAAGCCACAGACTCAAGCCAAAACTCACACTTAGAGAACTTTGCATATAACTCTCTATCCTTCAATCTCGAAAGAACTATTTTGAGATGACTAGCATGATCTTCCTCATTCATTGAATACATTTGTATGTCATCACTGAAAATGATAACAAACATATCTAAATAAGTTTAAAAGACTCTATTCATAAGATCCATGAACGCTGCTTATACATTTGTCAAACAAAAAGACATGACTAGAAACTCATAATGCCTATATATGGTTCTGAAAGCTTTCTTTGGAATATTACATTCCCTTAATCTCAATTGATAGTAGCCTTATCTGAGGTTAATTTTTCAGAAACAACAAGCACCCTGAAGCTGATAAAAAAGATCATCAATCTTTGGAAGAGGATATTTATTCATTATGATCACCTTGTTGAATTGGCGATAATCTATACACATACTAAGGGAACCATATTTCTTTATCACAAACAATACCACAGCACCCCAAGGTGAGACACTTGGTCGAATAAAGCCTTTCTCTAAATGGTCTTTCAATTGCTATTTTAACTCTTTCAAATTTGTTGGCGCCATTCTATATGTCGGAATAAAGATAGGATGAGTATCTAGAAGTAGATCTATACCAAAGTCTATCTCTCTCTTGGGAGGGACTCTGAGAAGATTATCTGGAAAGACTTCTAGAAACTCTTTTACAATAGGAAATGACTAAATAAAAGTTACCTCAACACTTGAGTCATTAATTCGGACTAAGTGATAGACATACCCTTTAGAAACTAACTTCCTCACTTTAAGGTACGAAATGAAATGACACTTAGGCACTATTGAACTACTTTTCCACTCTAATACAAGCTCATTTGGAAACTGAAACTTAACTACTCGAGTTCTACAATCAACTGAGCATAATAGGTATGAAGCCAATCCATTATAAGAGTGACATCAAAGTCTACCATGTCTAAATCAATTAAATCAGCCATGGTAATCTTTTTATTGACGGAAACAGGACAATCATGATAGACTCTCTTTGCTAGAATGGACTCACCAATAGGTGTAGAACCACCGAATAGTTCACTGAGTTGCTCAGGAATAACATCAAAGTTCATAGAAACATATGGAGTTAGAAAAAGAAAACTGGATAAAAAATTTGAATCATATTAGTGACAACATCTGGAGAATCCTCTTGCTCTTGGCGATTGTTGAGACCATACAAACGATTTTCTCCTTCGCAAGTACCGGAAGTAGCTCCGCTAGGTGCAACCCTATTTGGTCGAACAATTGATGAAGTATCTATGGCCCCCATTACCACTTCCCTACTTGTTCTTTGTACACTCTCTCATGAAATGTACGTTCTGACCACACTTGAAACAACTAGTGGAGCCCTCATGACAAACACCACAGTGGTTTCTACCACACTTTCCGCAGGCAGGAGGCGTGCTATCCCCTTGCTCTACACTACCCTGCGAATATGAAGGTTTAACTCTGGAGTTCTGACCAATGTACTCACTCTTGTTCTTTGGTGCAGGTGCACTAGCATATGGATGGAGTAGGACCCTTCCATTTCAGTTGGAAGGATGACCGGTTGGCATTATACTTTTGCTGCGTACACTCATTCCCTGTCTTAGCTCTCTTGTTCTTGAACTCTTCTTTGTATCTTAGCTTTTCCTGCTCTACCTACTGCAAATAGATCATCAACCTCAAAATTTCCATGTCTAGAATAAGAATTACTGCCCGACCCTATTTTCTTGAAGAGCGGCCTATTCCAACAACAAAGAAGTTCTTCCTACTCCTTATGTCCTTAACCATTTTCGGAGCATAATGAGATAGTTAGGTGAATTTCAACCCATACTTATTCACACTTACAAAATCCAGCTTATGTTTGAGGAAATCACGTACCTTTGGCCTATCTATAAGTTTGAGGAAATCACGTACCTTTGGCCTATCTCAGTTCTCGAGTAAAAGGAACGCCCTAAGAAGGCCTCTTCAAAACAAGCTCAACTCGCAGGTGGTGCATCTTTATCTCTACCCTCTTTCCATTAATCAAACCAAGTTGTAACAATACCCTTAAGTTGATAAGCAGCTAGCTCAAATCTATCAGTGTCATCAACATGCATCGCCTCAAGCACCATTTTCAGTTTCTCGATAAAGATCCCTAGATCATTAGTAGTGTTCGAACCTGTAATGCTTAGGGGATTCATCCTCAAGAATTCCCGAATCCTCGATGTGTCAGCCCCTTCTTGCTTAGAACCTCTTTGTTGGCCAACCTGGTTAATCACAACTTGAATCAACATCCTAATAGCCTCATGGAACTCATCATTGACTTTCCCTTGAGGTTGCACTTAAGGTGCATTCAGTAACTCTTGTTCCTAAGGTTCCATATTCCTCTTAGTTGGATGACTTGTTGCTGCTCTTCGTGGAGGAACGATTATCTGAGAGCATGCGCAAGCACGAGCTAGAGAAAAACCTTTATAGAAAAACTCTAATACATGAAAGGAATGTGAAAGAAGTTAAGAATTTCCTAAATATCGCAGCCTCTTTGTCGCGCTTCACACCGACAATAAGGACTCTACAGACACGTCTTCATAGACTCCATAGGACTCTTGAATCATGTGCGTGACACCAAGTATGTCATGCCCCGAGCCTACAACCTAGGTGGGACTAACACTCGATGACCATTGTTTGCCACGACTGGACCCTTGGCCTGACTTACTTAACTCGGCAGAACATAAAATCACACTTATATTGATAAAAGAACTTATCTAAACTGAATAATAAAATCAACGGAATGTCATAAAGATTTATACAATCAACTTTGCCAAAATGGCAACCGAAGTCTTTAATATAAGAATGAAAATGTAAAGACTACTCAACTACAAAATTGTCTATGACGCCTCTAAATTGACTAAGTTGGATGCTTGGACAAACTCCACAACATCCTATTGAACTAACTAGAAAGCAATAAATACGTCCTTCGGATTGCAAGGAGGCTCACCACCCGACTCTGAAGTACTCAACCGGATCAATGGTGCGCTAGATGTTGATCCTCGTTACCTGCATCTGCATCATATTACGATGCAGGTCAACTGGCATCAGTACATTGAATGTACGAGCATGGGAGTTGGATGCTAATACAATATAGTCTATAAAGAGATAATGAAAGAAACACTCACCTTAAGTCTTCTCAAGTCATGAATACTTACTGAACTCATTTCAGTATAAAGCAGATTTAAACAAGTGCAATATAAAGAAAACTTGTTTACAAAAATTTTGTGAACTCTATGTATGCAAAGATGTAAAAAAAACTCTGAGATGTATGTAAAAATACAAATAAATGCTATATAAAATACATTTAACTTCTATGCGAGTTTTTCTAACTGACAACCATCACAAAAAAGCTACAGTAATGTTACAACTATCTAACTCGCGCTGCCAGAGCACCCTATACCCATTCAAAGGTATAAGACATAAACTGCCTAATGGATCCACTAGTCTACAGTGAAAAAAGGTTCATCTAAAATGTATGACCCTTTTCTACCCATGGTGGCTACATGGTTTATTGGGGCTATGAGTTGTCTGAACTCAACCCCTTATCAGTGCTCAATATCACTCCCAAAATATACTGACTCTTATGTTTTAAAACATACTTACTTATATGGTTTGAGATTAGTGCTAAAAAACATAACTAAAGTTTATCTTGAAAATATTAGTTTCTCTGCTTGCTTCATTTAGAAAGTTATTACTCTTTTCTGAAAAACTAGCCTGAATGATCTTTGGAAATCTCAGTTTTCATTCTTGTTAAAATGTGAAAACAATGCTTTTAAATCTCTTTGGAAATACATAGTCCCCATATATTTATTTGAAGAAATAACTTCAAACTTCACTCTTTAATGAACTCAAAACATAAGTCTTAAAATTAAGGTAAAATGTTTGTAAAAGACTTATGAAAACTTGAAATGACTCCTCTTATATTACTCTTGATTTCTCTGAACTTCAATTCTTAACTTCTCCTGACTTGACTCTTAATTGATATTTGAATTGAATTATAGATTCAAGGAATTAGATTTGTGTTTGTAAGTATCTCATGATGTTTAGGAATGATTTTAGATAGCTAAACATGAGAAATATCTAAAGAATCAAAATTTGAAGGTTGGTCCGCGATGCGAAGGAATAATTTAATTTTGGTTCCAAAAACGTGTTTTGTGGCAAAACACCTGGTGTAGGCTCGACGATTCGGCGCATATTTCTTGATTCTAGGTATAGGTCGCGCGACGTGCTCCCATCTCTAGATTTCGCTCGTTGAAATTTCTTCTTTGTTTTTCTTCCCCAATTCATCCAAACTCAGTTATTTTTCTTAAATATCTTTTAGATACAGATACCCCGCAAATGTACCTAAGAACATAACCCGAAAGGACCACATAATGTGACATAACTAATTCAAAAACTACACAACACAAGCAATTCAAGAACAATACATAAATTCAAGAAAAATTTATTAAGATATCAGTAATCTAATGATTTTAGGACGATTCCAAACTGAAATAACATGCTTGGCACGTGGGAGAATGATATCAACGATATGAGAGCCTAACATACCTTTTTGAAGAAAGTTCCTTAGCGAAAACACTAACGTTCTTGGTTGATCTTGATGATTTTGTCGTTTTTTCCTTCTTCTTTTCTCTTCTCCTTTTTCATTAGCCCTAGCGTGAAAATTCAAAATTTCTAAAACTGACCACGTAAGTCTTGACCAATATTAAACTCCTTAAAATGGAATAGAACAATAGGGTAGCTAAAAGACTATCATACCCTCAAAAATTTTGGATTGGTCATTTTCTTAATCCGACAACCCAACTTCAAAAGGGCATTACTTACTCATACAAAGTTGAAATCGCTCAAACTTAGTGACGACGGAAAGATCATTCCAACGTTATCTGGAAGTACTTGTAACTCATCGTGATCTAGAAGCTATGGTCATTTGAAAATGACCAAAAACTCACTTTTAACTTACTTAAAAAATTTTCAGATTTATTTACACTTTCAAAACTTAACTATTTCCAGATTTTACATTTCCTTCTAGTTCTCTCTAGATTCCAGATGTTACACTTCATATCATTTTGTTTAGGTTCATGTCCTCGCAAAGCAATACATAAAAAATTTAAATTAAAAAGTATAACCATCAAAATAAATTATTAAAAGAAATTAGACATACATTTTTTGAATTGGAGACATATGACTTCTTACTCTCCCCGAGTTTCACTCCATTTTTAGCTTTGAATATATATATTTTTAAAATCTGATCTTTATTTAAACTTTAATTTTATTTTTAGTGGATTTTACTTGATAAAATTGAAAACCAGAAAATAGTTGTGGTTTTTCAGAATGCTTTTGTTTTTGATTTCCAATAAATGAGAAATATTACAAATATATGTTCGTTGAATTCTCTCTCTCTCTCTCTCTCTCTCTATCTATCTATCTATCTATCTATCTATCTATGTATATATACATATATATATATACATGTATATAGATATATATATATATACATGTGTATATATATATATATGTGTGTGTGTGTGTGTGTGTGTGTATATATATACATGTGTGTATATATATATATATATATATATATATACATGTGTGTGTGTGTGTGTGTGTGTGTGTGTATACATACATATATATATATACATATATATATATATACATATATATATATATATATACATATATATATATATATATGTATGTATGTATGTATAGAAGTGGTGGGGGAAACTATAGAAGGGAGGGTCTCAATAGATAAAATATAGAAAAATCTAGATCTACAAAAAAATAAAATGGAAACGGTGAGTTTGAGGTTTTGAGAGAGTTTAGAGGTTTTCGATCAATCTTCGATTAGAAATCCAATTTCACTTTTTTGTTTGAGTTGCAGAGACAATTGAGGTTTAAGTTCTATATTTTTCTCATTTTTCCAATAGCACATTTATTCAAAATATATAAAATTATGTCTTTGTGTGAATGTGAATCCTAGTTTTACGACTAAGTTGTTAACTAAAAAACTCAGCTAATTGCTTCATATGACCTATGAAAAAAAATCAATTTTGTAATTAAAATTTTATCGAGCCTTTCATTAATTAATTGAATGGAAAAAAATATATAATTTATTTGGTCCTAAAGCCCAAATCAAAGCAACATTACATGGATATAAGAGACCAACCATTGTCTGCTCCCTCTCCTTTAAATATCTCCCTTAAGATTAGTGTTTTAATTTCCGCCCCAGACTCTTCGTTTTCTCAAGCCCTACAAAGCTGCACAGTATTTGCATTGTGGTTTTACAAGAAACTCCGCCTCCTCTTTTATGTATCGTCAACTTCCTTGGTTATCAGGTAACAGTACAAAGTACTCTTTTCTCTGTGTTTTCTCCTTTTGATGTTTTCTACACAGTCTTTTGCCCTTAGTTGTGCTCTACCGTACAATGGTTTGTGCTCTTGATGTTTTCAAATTGAAACCATCTACGGGATGAAAAATAATATGTCAATTGTTATCTTTATGAAAAGTTTTGACAATCTTTATTATTATTTTTTAAAATAAAAATTAAGACGTGTTTGTTGTGTTGATATGTTTATTACCAATGAGTGTTCAAGATGGATTGAAAATTGTTTGTAAGGCTTGAGATGGAAAAAATTTGCTCGTGAGTTCACTTTCATACATTGAAATTTAACATGTTTAGTGATTATTTATAGCGATAAAAATTTGAAATAAAATTAATTATTGTTGAGTTTAAAGTTGATGTGTTCTTTGTTATTATCCCTAATACTTTGACTTCTTTGTTTGCAATGATCTTAAAAATAAAAAGGGTTAGATCTTGATTTGTTTAAACTGATTTATAATTGGAGAAATAAGTCTTGAATAAACCCTAATTTATTTCACAAATTGGAGAGTTTTTTGGTTGTAAATCATGTGTTTCGATTGAAATTTCCTCAAATATATACTAGTTTATTCCATTTGGGTTCAGACTGTATTTTCAAAGCACAAATAATATTTTTTGGGACCTATACAAGTGGTTGAGGCCCTACTAATATACGTGAGAAGAGTTAGATATGATACAATTGCCCTATTTTGATGACGTAAATATTGTGTGAATGCTTGAAAAATGTAAAAGATATGAGTCAATCTTATGTCCAGCGCATAACAGATTCCATTTTGATTGATGCTATTATTATTATTTTTCTTTAAACAGATGAAAAATGTGAAAAATATTCTCTCATGTCTGATTGTTTCAAAAATGTTCTTTTGTTTTATGTAACATGACTTATGCACTAGGGATAACAATATCCCTCATTGAAATAAAATAAAATAATTTTTTTCAATTTTTTTCCGATGGATATATGCTAGATGTAGGTAGAAATAGATGAATTGGATTATGACCTCTCTTTTCTTCTCCTCTTATCAAAAGAAAAGGTGATCTCCTAAATTTCTATGCTATAGAACAGGAACCCAAAAAACGTTATAAAAAACACAAACACAAAAAATGAAAATAAAAGTAACGACTGAGTATTTTTTTAATAGTAACTAAGAAAAACTTATTTAATCTTACCATGATGTATTAAAGAACGAGGACCCTTTAATATTTTTTTAAAATACGGTTAAGATAAAAATAGGAAAACATAAAAAAAAACATGATAAAGTAGGCTTTTTTCTCTCTCCTTAGTTTTCATTTTTACAGCAAAAAGAATGAGTGTGTGTTGTTCCATACTAGCATCAACATGATTTCTTCATAGAAAGTAATATTTAATATTACCTTGTGGATGGAAGTAAAAAAATAGGTTTGGTATGTAAGCATTCCAAATGGTCGCTCACTATTTTTTTTTTGCTTCTTTAACAAATTAATTATAGATAATTGACAAAATGGAACCATATAATGTAAATTGGCTTCCAAGCTATACCAGTTGCTCAGTATCTTGATGTTCATATTTCCTTGACTGTTGCAGACAAGAAGCAGGAACACCAGCAGAAGCTCCTGCTATCACGGTAGTTCCTTCAGCAATACTTGATATTTTTTGTTAGATGGTATAATTTTTGATAGGATTGCAATAAGTTCATGAAGAAATCTTACAAACTAAGCAAGAACCAGGTTCTTGTTATATTTGTGGAGATAGAAATGCAACACAAAAAATAGAGATTTTATCATGGAAACATACATTGCTCAAGGGAAGAAAAACTAAGACTTACACTAATAGGAGTTTTCACCAAAGCTTCACTAACACCAAAAAGAAACTTTAGATTACAAGTATATAACCAAAGAGACTAACTCTAGTACCTCTATTCAACAGTTTATTCAAACTATTCAATGATTAACTATAATCAAACACTATACTCTCGAAGAAGTCAAACCCACATCTTGTTATAATTCTCCCAAACTCTCTTTCCCACTTGGAACGGTTATTCCTAAACAATATTCTAAGATAAAACAACACAAACTATTCTTTAGAAAGTAAACCCAACTCTAGTTCTTCTTTCTTTTGCCTTCTTGATCTCTTTAGTCGTTCTGCCCTTGCTGGAAAAGTCTATCGATTGTAGATTGCAAAAGACAATTTTTGCTTCTTGAAATTATCCTTTAATAGAGTTGGATTAAACCCTAGTTGACTACTAAAAGGAAAGTAATTCTTTTCCTAGAAAGTATTCCTTTTTCTTATAGGATTCGTTTCCCTTTTTCTTTTCCTTATTTATCACTGTTTATGTTTAAACATGTTTTCCTTCTTTTAACATGTATGTGCAGTTCCTTCCCACACATTTATCACATTGCCGGTGCATACTCGTGAACTTGGTTCATTTTGTCATGCTCGTGAACATGGCTCATTTTGTCATCATTAAAAGTATATTCTGAATATTGTCAAGTCATTAATTTCCCTCTTTTCAGTGATGATAAATACGCTCCTTCACTGCACATGTTTTCTATAATAAAGCACTACAACCAACAAACAAAAACAACATCCTCCTTTTGACACATAAAAAATAGGCATAAAGATAAGATACAAAACTTAAACAAATGAATGAACAAAATCTAAAGATATTAGCCATCTAAACAAGAAACAGAGAGAGAACCCAGGGCTAAGGCATAAAGGCACAATAAAAAAAAGAAGCACATCCATTAAGTCTAGTATGGGCATCCACATATTGTCACCACAACATAAAAAACACAGTAATTATAGCCATTGTCTTAAAAGAAGAAAAAAGAGAACCAAAAGGAACAAGGATTGGATTTAAGTGTGAGAAGGAGGAGGAGGTGGGGTTGGAGGGTTGTGAGGGGATGTTAGAAGATATAACACACAATCCACATGAGCATTATTTTCCTACTTCTGGAGCAGGTGGTCCTTCAACATTGTCAATTCTCCCTACGACTCAGCTAGAGCAGTCTAAAACGTCTCATTTTTATCTTGAAGCACTACATTTTTGTCCCTAGAAGAATGAAGATCATTGCAAAGGATGAAAATTGGGAAAATAGACCAAGGAGCAGGTCCATGAGCCTGATTATCAAAAAGTATACTTGAACATCCTGCGAGGGTGGACCTAGTGATCATAGCCTTTATGTTAAGGGGGTGATCTTCTCAAAGAGGAACCCCAAAAATTTTGAACATCAAGGTAAGTAAGTTCTCAAAGGCCATCTGATAAGGATCACGTTTACGATCAACTACCTTTGCCATATGCTGAATCATCAAAGAAGGCCAAGCAATATCCTCCTCATGCTCCAGTGTGTTTGCTATCCTCATATATCCGGAGGCTTCTTGAAACCTCTCCCCTCTTGGCATAATCCCTTTGTGCACTATCCCATAGAATACTTCATGAAAGGGTTACATTTCACCTTTAATTACCTTCCTAAGACGTTTAGAGACTTGACCTTGATTGAATTTGGGTGAAAACATACAATTTTAATCTTTTTTCCATATGTACTCAATCATGCCAATAGTCGAACCATGGAAGATGTCCCCAATCAAACATTATCCAACACAAATTCCATCCCATTCATTGAAGAGGTAGAAATATTGTCCTCTTAAAGCATTAAGTTTTACGTAGAACTTAACAACCTCTTTTTCGTACACCAACAATAAAGTATGAAGAAATATATATGCCCATCCCTGAAACTAGAGTAGCTCAAGTACCTTCTGAACTGCGATAAGTTACCTAATGTCAAGATCAAATGTCCTACCCCTAAGAACCGCTTTAGACCCTAAATACCTCTCCTTTCCCATTTTGTAAGAACTTGGCCATATTTTTACTTATTCATTGGAAGAGTTAGATAAGTCAGATAGTACAGATGAAGGAGCCTCATCAGAGAAGGAGGAGAGAAATGAAGTGCAATGCGAAAGAATGCCTTCTTTCTAGAGTCCTTGGGCAGTGAAAGATGAATAGCTTGAATTAAGAGGAAGTGAAGTAATACTTGGGCAATTGCACGATTTTCATTGAAGACTTTGCACGTAACCCTACTTATTCTTTTTCTCATACAATACTAAGGCCTCATATCTGTAATTATTATGGCTTGATTCGGTGGCCTCATTGAGTTAGGTCTGACTAGCGTTTAGTGTAAAATTACCTTACAGATGCCCCGCTTGATGGCAACATATTTACGAGGTATACTGGAGATATTTTGATGGAGTTGACACAGTGGGATATCGTCAAGGTTAAGATGTGGTGAGGCGGTGGGATTAGAGCTAGAGGGTTTGGGAGAAGAGGGTTCAGTGACTATAGGGGGAATAGAGGCTTCTGTGGTGAGTTGTGGAGATAAAGAGTAGAGGGGAGTTGAGGTCAAAAAAAAGGAGATTATGGTTATGGCTTTTTGATGTAGATGGAGAAAGTGAAGGGGTGAAGGTTCGCTAGAAGCAAAAGTGGATAAGAGAGATAATGGTTGGGCCGAGCCGAAGATAGCGGAGGGGATTAGTCAGTGGTGGTGGTGGTGGGGTTCACTCTCCCCCGAGGAAATGCCTAAGATGAGCCTAGAAGTGAACATTTTCCGATGAGGAAGCAGAGTCCTAATTTTCACAAGTTTCATACCTCAAACTATTTCGTTCTCATTCGCATACCTAAACTATCACTCCCTTTGTGTTAAAAAAGTGAATAAACTTTAATTTCATACATATAAAAAAGATAGACAATATCAATCAAACAAGTATTGAAATAGGTTAATTTATATTTTCCTACATATTATTGTAAAATAAATTAATGAAAGAGATTGTTATAATAATTAAATTAGATATATATCCTACTTAACCTCAAACTCATACTAAAAACAACAATGGAAAAACAAAGATCAAGAAATTCATAAATGCAACCTAGCTATAAATATGCTGCCGAATTTAAACAAATAATAAATAATATTAAAATAGAAAAAAAATGGAAAGTGTATTACTTTTGTTGAGCGTCAACTTGAAAACTCGAGTTGAAAAAAATTGTTCGGATTCCACCTTTTCTCAATGAGTCGAAAAGACAAGGAAAGAAAAAGAATTTAAACTATGAACAGAAACTTTTACAACTCAATTTTTATTTTTTTGGGGTGTGAAAACCATATGAAAACAATAAATGGGTCGGGTTAAAACCGTAAGAACTAGGATAAATTAAGATTTAATGGTCAAAATCAACACACATAAATCATCACATTTCTGTAAGTTCCATATACTTCACCTATCCATTCTTTAATTTATCTATCTAACCTATCATTCCCTTTGTATTAAAACACACCTTGATGTTAAGTTGGACAAATATTTATTCCCCATCAGCATAGGCGCATGTAGTCCAACCAATCATCAAGGTGTGACTTAACATAAAGAAAGTGATAGGTTTGGTAGTGAAATTTAACAATGGATAGATGAAGTATGAAACTTGCATAAATGTGATAATTTATGTGTATTTTCAGCAATAACTCTTAATTTATCCTATTTCATATGGTATTAACCCGGCCCATTTATTATTTTCATGTGATAATAAAAATTTGTTCATAGTTTAAATATTGTTTCCTTCCTTTCGTTTTCAATACAAGGAAAAAAGGTGTATCTCTGAAAAGTTCGTCAAATTGAGTTTTCAAGTCAGCAATCAACAATGGTAATGCACTTTCATTTTCTATTTTATTTTAAGATTATTCTTTATTTGATTAAATGCAGCATCAGATTTTGTAGCTAGGTGGCATTATGAATTTGTTGATCTTTTTTTTTGCATTGTTGTCTTTATTGTGAGTTTAGGGTTCAATAGGATATATATCTAGTTTAATTATCATAATTGTCTATTTATTTTATATATTTTTTGATCTCATGTAGGCTATAAAACAAATTGAGCAAATTCAATATTTGTTTGATTGATATTAATTGTCTTTGTCTTTTTGATATGTGTAAAAGTAAAGGTTATACACTTAGCGTTGAGGTGTGTTTCAACATAAAAGAAGTGATAGTTTAGGTAGGTAAAACAGAACAAGAAATTGTAGAGGTATAAAGCTCGCGAAAAAGTGATAGATAGCTTCATTTTCTCTTTAACCAATAACTCTAAAAAAGCCAAGGCCACATAAGATTTATCATTAGAAATATAAGATGTGCATAGACCAGGTAAGTATCGAGGTTTGTTTTGACAAAAAGAGAGTGATACTTTACGTAGGTAAATAGAACAATGGATAGTTGAGGTGGTATGAAACCGCGGAAATGTGATAATTTAGGTGTGTTTTAACCATTAAATCTTACAATAGTATGAAAGGTTGAAGGACTTGTGTCTTTGGCCAAAAGTTAGAAACTATGTAAAGTGAACTAAGTCCAGGATTTAAGTGGAGAACGGTAGAGGGGTGTCACATCATTCCGGGTTTTAAAGGTTTTTGTTGGCTAAGAGGGTCGGCTCTAGATATATTTATCATTCATAGAAAAAAAACATCAATAACAGCTTGGAACCAGTAGATGTCAATATTTTGGTGTGATAATGAAGGTCAAACTATGTTAGAGTTTAGTTCATTCCTTCCATTATCATTGAATCCTTCAATTGTGCCTTTTCTAATTCGGTTGCAAAGGTCAGAGCTAAGAGCGGAATGGCATGTATCTAAGGCACTAAGACACATACTGTCCGGATCCGAGACCACCCCCTATTGGTATTAGTCTAAGGGGTGATCCTTACACACCCATACCAGTAAGTAGTTCTAGGACTTAGCGATTGGTACTAAAGGTAATAGGTGAGCCTTCATTTCTAAATCTAGTCGATGCTAAGTAAAATTCCCAATGTAAAATGTCGATAAACAACAAACATTGATAATATAATAATAATAAATGATGTTGATAATAATTAAGAGTAGCTCATGAATACTGATAATTTGAAAATAACCGAGAGATCACTCTATCTAAAAGAATCTTAAATCATGCAAACTAATAATCTGAGGCATACAACTAAAATAATATAGTTCTGAGACATGAAATTAACTATGTTCCAAGGGTTGTTTAAAATATATTTATAAATTCTGAAAACACATAATTAAACTATTCATGAAGAGGTATGGAAAATATAATGGAATTTATGTTTTTCAGAAAACCCAAAGCCTTGTTGAAATCGTTAACCGAGAAACTGGGTTTTCTTTGACACTAAAAGGGTGAAAGAATATCCATTGATGAAATCCCACATACCTTGAAAGAATACACTAGCTTGAAATTTTAAATTTTGAGACTTGAAGATGAAGAATTATGGTTCTTGGTTGGGAGGAGCCTTTAATGAAAAGAATTTGATTTCTAAGAATTAGTATGTGAATGGGGATGTTTAGGTCAATTAAATTCCCTTACTCCAACTTAGAATAGGAATAAAATGACATAGTATAGGAATTAAAAGAGTGGGAAAAAACTAAATTGACCCTATGAGAAAACAGACATCGGCAGGTATTGCGAGGGAATCTATGTACGTGGTTCTATTTTCGGACCAAATATCCCTATCTATAGAAATTTTGCTGAAATATTTGGTTTGTAAAGTTTATCTTGAAAGCCATTTATGGTATATGGTTCAATCTACAGACTGTAAGCAATGTTCGTAAAAATAGAGAAAAAGCAAGTTTCAGAACTTCGACTCAGCCTATCTATGACCCGTAAAAGGTTTTACGACTTGTAAAACTGAGGCTAAATGTCAAATTTCAGTATTTGATTTACGGACCAATCTACTACTTGCAAATGTGATTACACCCCTTAGACTAGACTAATAAGACTCAAACATGAAATTCCAATCCATGAAATTTAATCTACGGATCGAATCTATTGTCTTGAGTTCCTTTTACGGACGTTAGATGACATTCTTAAAACATAAAATTTTTAGCGGACTTCAATTTTTACCTTTCATGGTCTTTTTTAAACCTAAAAACCTCTGAGGGGTTGTCACACCTGCATACTCGCTCGAGCACAATTTAGAGCTGATAAATTTATCATGACTAAAGATCCTACCTTGGCTTTGTATGCAGTGGCATGGCTACATAAACTGAAAGTGGTCAGTTGTCACGTTTCATCAAAGTATTACACGGATTATATAGAAAACTATACGGTGTATGTAGGTCAAAACATCGCAAGGATTACTCTTAATGAAATTATAGGCTCTGCCGCAGTTTGTACATTAATATTACCTACGAAAATAGATTATAATGAAGTACCATTTCTGTTTTCATTGAAGTATCTTCAACTGCTGATAACATCCTTTGAAGAAGCCTAAGAATAAACCTTTTCCTTTCACATTGTGAGATAGCTGTAGGAGTTACTGTCGCGAACTGTAGTAACCACCAGAGATGAGACATAGATTCTACCATGCTTGAGTTTCTTGGTATTCCACTTTTGTTACTTTTTGATGTTTTTTGCAATTCGATTATTGTATTATTTTTTTGTAGTTACTAATTCTCTTTTGGTATGTTCTGTTATGCCTTCTTAAGTATTTTGTCTTAGCTCCATCATTCCTATTGTTTTCTTTTTTTCAAACTCATCTGTAATGCTTTAACTTTAGCTGAAGGTCTACCGAAAATATCCTTTCTACCTCCCAACTTGCATGGTATGATTTTGTTAATGTCGAATAGCAGACAACTGTATTAGTACCTTAAAATTTCGTTTTTGCTGTCATTTGAGGAACGACAAGAATCCTTTTTCTGTTATCTAATCTTACTTTCATAAAACACAATAATTTAGGTCTAGGGACACGAGAATTCACAATTTCTTGCTAATTTTGTGATTCATCTTAGTTCTTATAAGTTTTATTGCTATTTCAATGAAGATGATTTTCCACAACTCAAGTATGAAAAATGTCTACTAACTAATTAATGTGGATTACTGGAATATCATCTTACTTCCTTCGAATTTTGAAGCTTTTTATATCATACCGAAACCTAGGATTGTCTTATATGCCATTTCTCGTTTACTCATAAAACAGAGTCAGAAATTGTTTTTAACATGAGAAACATGGTACGACAAGTTCATTTGTGCTTAGCTCACACATGTTGTGTTGTATTCAACTATTGTCTAATTTATACCTTTTCTTTTCGGTTATGATTGCACAAATAGCAAGTAACTACAGTTTGATTGTTTGGATTGGCATATTTGTCATTACTTAAGCCTCCAACTCCAAAAAATTATGGTTCACCAGATTGTCCTCCGGTGACTTCGCCAAGGATCCAAATCAGTGATGGGAGATATTTATCCTACAAAGAGGGTGGTGCTGCCAAGGAGAAGCCAAAGCACATCATCATTATTTTTCATGGATTCAATAGTTCCAAAAACATGATGTTACCAATATCAAGTTTTCTTGCATCTGCAATAAGGTTGAAACACAGAAAAGCCTTGTTGAGTCTAATCTTTAAAGTCTGACTCAACGAAACTTTTCTTACTTTCAACCGTATAGCAAAATGCAAGCAAACATGGACATATCATACATAATAGATACTAAAATGAATACGGTAAATATGGAGTTTTAAAGTTTTCATACTTGGGATATTTGCAACATCAATTCTTTCGAACAATCAAAGCCATGAAAAATAATGAACTTGTGCTTTGCCTTTTCCTTGGCAACGCCACCCTCTTTGTAGGATACAGATCTCCCATCAGTGAGTTTGACCCTTGGCGAAGTCACCGAAGGAAAATATGGCGAGCCACAAACATTTGGAGGGGGAGGCTTAAGTAATGTCAAATAAGCCCATCAGAGCATTCCAAGATCATGATATTGAATACATGGGAGATTCTCTTCTAGATAACAATTGAGTTCATTTGCAATAAGTTTGTCATCGTGTCCTTGCAAAGCTGGATCTAACCTTTGTATCTGGAAAAAGGAATTTTTGTATCCGTCGGAGCAAAGTCCCAATTTTGAAGCAAACTATCAGTTCGTGAATCAAAGATTCAAACTCACCTTGATGTCGTACCTTCTCCTGGACAAATACATAGTTCCAGAATTATGACAATCATAATGGTTAACACATACTAGCTATGTTAGTGAAACATTAGATGTTTTTGGGGGCGGAAAAAATACATTATATATACAAGGTAAATATGTACAACTTTTTATGTATATAGTAGATATATTGATATCGTGGTTATTGTGAAACCATATTGAGGAAACTTTTCACTAGTTAAAGGTGAGTTTTGGAGCAACAGTAACGTGGTCTCTGTGTGACCTATAGGACACGTGAAAAAAACACTAGTTCTTGAACCTAAGTAAGTTGTTCATATCACGTCCATTATAAGGGTTTGCCCTTCACAAACTTTACTAACGTGGAATGCTTTGTCCACCTTTCTTCCCCTTTTGCATGTATTTGTGGACAAGATGGTAACTTGCAACAATCTTAAATGCATCAATATTTTGTGATAAATATCAATATATGTTACTCTCCCATTCTAAACTTATAGATACAGTTGGAATTGGGAGAATCGTCCAAATTTTTCTATGGCTTTTAAATATTTTATTTTGTTGAATTTATATATATGTGTGTGTGTGTGTGTGTGTGTGTGTGTGTGTGTGTGTGTGTGTATCACAATTTACGTGAAATGGATAGAATTTTAAATAATCAACCAATTTTTTTATAAATGTTTTTTCAAATATTTCAAGTTGTTAATTATGATATTTATAGGGATTTTACGTCATCTTCAAAATAATCTTTATTAATTTTTTTTGTCTCAATTTATGTGGAACCAATAGAATTTTGAGAGTTAACCAAATTTTTATGTCTTCTAAAATGTAAATATTATAAATTGTAAATTATGATTATTTTTAGAATTTTTTATACATAATTTTTAAAATATCCAAAAAGAATTTTAAAAATAAGATGAACAAATTAAAAAATGAAAAAATATAAAAATTACATAAGTGACCTTGGCTAAAAGCATGTTTGTCGATCAAGAAGTGTCTGCTCCTAGACTTCTCTATATAGTAGTAATGAGGTGAAAATTTTCTATATATCAACTCCTTCAGCCAAAGTTCTCTTTGTTCTTTTTTAGAATGCATTAGCCGAATGAAATCAATGTTTCATGCTCAATTTTAAATTAGAAAGGGTTTAAGGGTCACACGTAAAATTAGGATTTACATCTTAGTCCTTGGTACTACATTAGCTTAGATTAGACCTTTATAGTTTATACCATGGCAAGGTATACTGAGTGTTTTTGTTGGGGATTATACATCAAACTTTATGCTTAGCTCACATGGTTATATGTCTGTCATTAGCACCTCCCACAATCTAGTATTAGATTAGTGCATTGACCTTATATTTATGTTTTCCAATTTAGTACCTATCTATTGCTGGTTGATTTACTTGGTAATTGCATGAGTTCATGTTTTTTAGTTTCAAGTTCAATTCAACATCTTAGATTTATCATGTTTAGTTTATTTAGTTATAGCTCATATCTCTCATACTTAGTACATTCTATGTACTAACCACATACTTTTTACGTCATATTATTTTATAATATAGGTTCAGATACTTAAGATCCATCCCACGGTTAGTACGACTTCTAATCAGCTCAGTAGCAGTTTTGTTAAGCCCTTAATTTTTGAGTACAACCCTTATATTTATTTCAATTATTAAGTCGGTAGTTTTTAGACAGTTAGAATTAGCTGGGGTTTTTTCCTAGTGACTTATCTAAGCAGAGGCTTTCAATCATATAGTTAGATATTAGTGTTGATTCTCATCTAAGAAAAATAATGTACAATATTATAATTGCAAGCATCCTCCCTAAATGAAGTCATGTCCATTACCTTCTATTAGCCTCATGGATGACCAGTAGCATCTTACCATGAATTTCCATATCCTCTAAGGTCTGATATAAACTGGAACCGTTCCTTTCTTGTAATGTTTCTGTAACAGCTCGGATAAGGAAAAGATAAAATTTTAGTCCTTTAGAAAATATGGTACCAGAACTAACGGACGCTACTAATGATTCATTGTCTAACCCACGGACCGTGGCCATTCTTGTGGTTAGCCAGTATAGTTTTCCTAAAATGAAAAGTTCCAGTACTTTTGTTTGGTTCACCAGGACAATCAGTTATCCGATCCAAAAGTCGTACTCTGTAGGTAGGTATCATACGTCAGTCTCAGATTTGATAGAATTTTTAAAGTAAAATATCGACTAAATCACGGAGACATGCTTGGTCCGTCATTTGATCCACGGACTGTACATGGGTCCCATCATCCTATGGACAGATAAAAAGTCTCTGAAAAACATCGACGGTAGACAAGTATGGTCCCTAGGTTAATAGACGGACAGTAGTTCGCCACCATCGATCATGTCAACAGTTATTTTAAGAAGGGATTTGGGTATTTTCCTAATTATTCTAGCCTAATACTATGTGGGCTTTCCCATTACCTAAATACTTATATAAGTGTTTGAACTCCCAAAATTTCCCCAATTCACATCATTCTTTCATATTCCTAAAAGAAGAACAAGTCTTCCTCTCAAATATTTCTCTCTCAAAAAGTTGAAGAAGAAAGATAGGGTTAGCAACTCAAGTCTCCAATTCAACTATCAAAGTCAATATTTTTGTATTGAGGTTTGATGGTTTTCATCCACAGAGCCATCCTCCATGGAGTTTCTAAATTCTCCAATTTATAAAGTTAGAATTCCCCAATTATGTTTGAATTTTCTTTCATGTCTTGTGCATGAATTAATATAATATCATAATTTTAATATGAACCACCCTTGAAACCATGTATAATGATTGGGTTCTATCGTTATAGAAAAGCCAATAGAGAATAATTTTGGGTCAGAAAACTTGTAGTAACTTAAAATTTCCCGTCCTAGATTAAATTTGGAAGAAATCAAAGTCATTAATGTGTAGAGAAATATGTTAGCAATTGGGTGATCTAATTATGAATTTTATTACATGAGTTGATACATAAGTCGTTAAGAAAGTCGTACGACTTTACGGAATTGAATTTGGGTAAGTCGAACCTTCAAAATTAATATTAGTATGAATGAGTAGTTTCTGAGTTTCGTTGGTTGAATGTGTATCATGAAATGGGGGTATTATATTTATTAAAATAGCTTACTGTTTCGTGTAAGTCGCTTTGGCAGTGATGTTGGTCACTAGGGTGGGGCCGCTGTGGCAGTCCAGACACGATCTAAAGTTGTGAGTAAACCCCAAAAATACTTTATTCTGCAATTTTCAAACTTGAGAGCTAAGAAACGAGTCCATGACTTTTTGATAGTTTTCCACCTTTCTTGAGGCTAATGTTAAGATTTTAACTATTCAAATCCATTTTTTTGATCTGTATAACGTAATCTAATGTGTAATTTTCAATAATAGGAGGGTTTTGATCTAAAATTTATGGTGGAAACAACCCTAATTAGGTTCATGGGTTGATCTAGGATTCATAGGATTGTTGGTATTATGGGTTATTATTTAATATTTATTGCATCCAGTGTTATTATGGTTGTTTATTATGGTTGTTTGTAGATTAAGAGCAAGCTAAACGAATTCAGAAAGGGAAGGATCAAGTTTCTTAGGATTTCAAGATTGTTTCGAGGTAGGTGATGATTGTGATTCTATGATTGCGTGATGTATGTTTATTTTTTGCTTCATTATGAGACATATATGTAATGAATGTTGCATTATTGATCACACTTGTTGTAAATAAGATAGATGAATGATGAATGTCATGAATCATGACTTGATTAATATTTTGAGAATATACATGTGATTGTAATTGTGGCTTGTTGATAGATTGGGTGTTGCATTCTGACAGACTAACTTAAATTAGTTACCACATTATGGCATGGGATCGGTTGCGATGTTTTGACATAAACATTTGATTGGGTACACCACGTTCTGGTATGCTAACAGTTTGGGTTTGGGTTCCATGAGAGGACCAACTGCTTGATATAACTGTGATATTTGAGAATTGTGAAATTCTCTGTTGTTCATAAATGATGATGATATTGTATATGTTCATGTATGCATGTTATTATTATGTTGCATTGACTTACTTATGTTGCACTTAGTGAGATAGTCACGTAATCTTACAAGTATAATGTGATTGTATACTTACACTGCACTTGCTCTTTCTTTGTTGAGTACGGGGCATCTTCAGGATGCTTTTTACATACCTCGTCTAGATGGTTAGTGATCACTTCATATTTAAGGGTGAGTCAGTTCTTCAAGACTTCCATGATTTCTCTTTCCGTCTATACGTCCACATTCAGGAGTTAGACTTTTTAGTTAGTTATTAATTCATTGGTTAGGGTTGTAACTCTTCTTATTTAGACTTGTTTAACTTTAGATGTTTTGGTACATTGACTTTCATGTTCTAGGCGTGTTACTTCCGCATTATTGGTTTATTGAACTGCAAGTTTAGCCCTTATTCTTGTTTATATATCCTTAATCGATTTAGTTTTGGTTTGGTTGTTTTGGTTGATTTATAGTAGTAGTTCTCATATGGAGGTTGTTAGGTGTCAATCATGATGGATGGGTTGTGACACCATGTCTTACCCATGATTTCTAGATATTGATGATCAAAAGGGAGTTTTAAAGTATTAAAAGTTCATTATCAAATTATACATGTTCTTATGAAATTGATGAATATGGTGTAGATTGCTTGGGAAATAAAAGCACATGTGTCGTTATAGTAGTTAATTATTGTGAAAGAGTTGCTCACATAACTATTTTGTGCTTGGATGTGAAAGTTTTTCTCAGCTAAAGAATTCTAAGGTTGAAAGTTCTCCTCACCTATGGTGAAAAAAAGTAAGGAGCTATTCTAAGAATGAGACAAGCGACGATTACCCATGACCTCTAATAAAAGAAAAGATCTTATTACCCATGTCACATGATATATGGACAAGAGGTGATTACCCATGTTATTTCAAAAGATACAGTGAATATGATTAAGAAAATTCGATGGAACTTAATCTTATTATCGAGAGGAAAAGTGGTGATTGCGCCAATATAGGATTGTTTAGATAGACATTAACTAGTGTATCCACATAAGCTAGAATTCAGGGTCCTTCCTTTGGCAAGTGGGACAATTATTTTCGGTGTGGAAGACACCAGATTCCACGTTAGTAGCTCACATGGTCTTATATGTCGGTGAAGGCTACTTCCCACACGCAAGCTATGATGGACTAATGTTAGTTCGAGAAGTATCTCAGATGTACTTTAAGATGATGATTATGGATATTGTTAATTATTATTCATGTATTTAACATCTTATTTAATGTTTTACATTCATCATTGGATAGATTAAAAAGTTTCTCTCTCTTTAAATATGTTTTCAAATGTTTTATGTATGACAATCATACTTGTACTAACACATGCTTTTGCCCACAATTTCCTTAAATGTAGGGTCCGACCTTACAAATTCACACCTTCGTAGCTAGGCATCTCATGTAGAAGCTTGGGATTTGAGAGGCATTCACATGAATTCAAAGACATAACCCTCTTTTTCTCAGCTTCTTAGCCCTGTATAACTCCCTTTCTCATATATCACTCGACTAGATTTCAATTGTTAATAGGTTGTTTTGAATTTTTGTTTAGCTAGATAACCTTGCTACTCATCAAATTTATTTTTTCCAAGATAATTTTGGATTTTTCTATGTATGGATCATCATTTGCAGCCATGTGTTAAAGCCTTTTCTTGGTAATAATTGTTTGGGAATTTAGGAGTTAGATTTAGATGTAATAAAACTATGTCTTGTTGGCTTTAATACTCTTCTAATGTTAATGGATTGCGGAACTTGGATAAAGGAGCTGCCTTTGTGTAAGTAAATCACCTTGATTTGGGCTATTTTTGTGTGTTTAAAGTATGAGTCAATTTTTGGTTTTGCATTTATATCTGTTTCTACGGTTTCATGCATTGTGGTGAATGTTTTTACTTACAATATTGCGAGGTTGGTTTGCACTTTGCATATATCCTCTATGCAAGGCATGGATGTGCTATGGTGAATCCTCTATTTTTTTTCTTAACAAATACATATAAATAGCTAACCCAACTAGAAGCTAGCACAATTAACTTGCGACTGACATGTGGTTGATGTTGATTGATTGATTGATGAACCTTCATGTTTATTTTGCATTTATTCTTCTATTATCATCATCTGTTTCTACTGTTTCATGTATTGTGGTGAATGTCTTTACGAAAAATATTATGAAGTTGGTTAGCCTCTTTTCTATGCGAGGCATAGTTGAGCTATCATGAAGCCCATATATTTTGCTTTCTTATCAAGAAAAGAAAAGAAAAAGATGAATCCTCTTAACAAATATAGATAATATCTAACCCAACTAGATACTAACCCAATTAACTTGCACTGAGACGTGGTTCATGTTGATTGATGTGGTTGATGAAACTTTATGTTTCAGCCTTTCTCTTGATTTCTCTCTTCTTTCATTGATTGGGTTGGGCTGTTCTACTCCATATTGTAGCGTAGCTGTCAGGGATGTCTGATACTTGGCAGAAAACAGTTGAAATGTCACTTATACTAGGTGTATTGACTAGAAACAAGATGTTGTTGTTAATGATACCCTGCGTAAGAAGGGGAAATATGAATTCTCCACTTTTGTCTCCTATTGTTCATAGACTATACATGAGTCGAGTTTTTTTTTTGTAATGTACTAGTTTTACATACCATGTGAATCTTCTCTAAAAGTGTGATTGATCAATTTAAGTAGTTTTGTTCTTTGCATATGAAGCAAGTTTTAAGGCTTAGGTAGATTATCTAATTATGAAATGCATGACCTCGTTAGCTTTAATTTACAATTATGAGATGCATTTTGATTGGTTTCTTAGTAGCTAAATTTAATACAGGAGCATAGTGGTTAAGTGGATAAAACCATCTACTATAGTTGTACGTACAATAATTGAAGCTTTTTTTATTTGACTGTCAGGTATAAATTTAATTCTTATTACCATGTCTTTTAAGTTATAACTCATTTTTATCGTGCATGTTTGCCATCGTTCTCTGAAAAGATGGAAGAAATTCTTATGTTTCTGCGAATTTCAACTCAACTTCTTTTTCCTTCATTTCAATACCTTTGTGGTGCTTTCTCCTCCTATAGACCCTGGATAGGAGTTGCTAGGGATGATTCCATTTTCTTTATTGTTATCGTAAAGATTGTGGATATTTCACTGGAGCATGTTGGTGAGCACATCTGGTTTAGTTATTTCCTTGAGGATTAATAGCTCCTCAGACAACGTTAATTTCTATGTTGGCCTGCCAGAGAACTAATACCTGATTGGTTAGATGTCGATGGTGTTGGAATTAATGCATTCACACCTTGATGTTTAGTTTTTCAATATTATCTCTTAGTTTTAAAAAAGTCCTTTAGGATTTTGTAATGCATATATCTAGTAATTTGTGATACATGTATCTAGTTATTTGTGCTCCTTTGATTTACATTATTACTAGTATAAATAGAGATGTAGTTGATGATTGTAATCATCTCATGTACCTTAGTATCCTATATAAAAATTGAGCATTCTCTAAAGATAGTATCTCCTTCCATATTTCCTACAAATTTGTATCAAGAGCAGATTTCGTTCTTAATCGGGGGTAAGGTGAAGAAAAAAGATGGCATCCAAATCAAATGAAGGTGTTGATTTTTTCAATTGCGTTTACTCCATTTTATGATGGAACTGATTTTGAAAGATGAAGGTTTGCGGACGGACTACAGTTGCAAATAGCTTTGAAGAGTCAGACAACGATCGTTAACTTACAATACCAAAGATGAACAATCTTTAGGCTAAGTATCGTCAAGATGCAAAAGCCTTGAGCTAAATCCATATGGGAGTCTCAAGAGCATATCTCACAAAAATTTCTACTTGTGAAACTACAAAGGAAGCTTGGGATTCTCTGAAAACTGAGGTGTATGGTGACGAAAAGGTACGCATTATAAATCTTCAAACTCTTAGAAGAGAGTTGAAAATTTTGAAGATGATAGAATCTGAAAAATAGATGAATATAAAACAGGAGTTGAATAATGTTAAAGAAATGAGAAATCATGGTGGTACAGTTTCTGATCAACAAGTTTTGAAAAAGGTTCTAATTAGTGTTACATAAAAAATATGAGCACATTGTTGCTATCACTCAGGAGTTGAAAGATCTTTCAAAGTTTTCCATCAAAGAGCTAGTTACATCATTTCATACACACGAGAAATGAATATTTTTCGTGAAAATTAACCCAAAGAGACAGCTTTCAAGACCTAAACAAATGATAATTCTCAAAAATTCTCAAAAGATTAACAAGGACGAATTACAATCCAAAAAATTAAAGAAGTAGGATCATGATGGTTCTTCCAAGAAGGTTGAAGAAAAGGCTGAGAAAAACTCTAGTCTTTTTTGTTAAGTTGTCAAAATGACTAATTAGACTATCGAAAAATGTTGGCACAAAGGCAAACCCCATGTAAATTTTGTAAAAAGTTGGGCAACATTGAGAAGGATTGTTGGCACGTCTTTCATATCGAGCCATTGAAGCAGCGCGTCGTGCTATAATCGGACACTTCCATCGTGCTATGAGCAGACAATTCTAAACAAATGGTAAGATATGGGTAAGACAAGAAGTGAGAGCAAGAAAATTTTTGTTAAAAACTGGAGAAAGGAAGGGAAGAAAATCTTTTCTTTGCTTCCAAATCTGATGCTTCAACAAAAAGTTATGAATGGTACTTTAGTTGTTGTAGTAATCACATGACATGTGATGAAACGGATTTTCTCTCAATTAATTATAGCATCATTACTAAAGTGAGAATGGGGAATAAAGCCTTAGTTGATGCAAAAGGTAAAGGTACCATTTCAATCAACATAAAAGGGAGCGGTAAGCGAATTCATGATGTGTTTTATGTTCCTGAATTGGAAGAAAATTTGCTTAGTGTTGTTCTAATGGAAAATGGTTATTGTCTTGTGTTTAAAGATGATTATTGCAAGATTTATGATAAAATTGAGCCAAATCAAGTCATTGTTGAAGTATAGATGATGAAAAGAAAATTTCCTTTACAATATATTCAAAAATGAAGTTGTAGATAATTTATGGCTTTGACACAAAAATGTTTGTCACTTTAATTTTCATGGTTTGAAGCTTCTCAAGCAAACATACATGGTGCAAGACCTTTATGAGATACATACTAAGAATAAGGTAGATAATATTTCTATCATATATTTAGATATGTCAAATCAAGAAGAGTACGAGGAAGATGAAGATGTCCCTCAAGGAGGAAAAATTTCATATTCAGATGATGAAGAGCTACTTCAAAGAGAAACAAAAATGTTGAGTGACATTTATCAAAAATGCTACTTTGTCAATGTTAAGTAAAAAAAATAATTAAGAAGCAATAAAATATGATGTTTGTTAGAAATAAAATTATAATGAGGCAATAAAGCATAATGTTTGGAAGAAAGTCTTGGAATAAAAAATTCGGAGATTAAGAAAAATAATACTTGGGTGTTTGAGTATATCCAAATAAAGAGAAGTTGTATGTCTAAAGTGGATTTGCAAAACCAAATTCAATCAAAAAGGAGATATCCAAAATGCAAGAGAAAGGCGAACTTAGTTGCAATTATCGTCACACAGGAGAACAACTTGCTAACATCTTCACCACAACACTTCCAATTGAAAAATTTTGTCATATTTGAGAGGACATTGGAGTTTTCAAGCAAAATGCATTAAGGGGGAATGTTGGAGTTAATGAATTCACACCTTGATGTTTAGTATTTCTTATTGTCTCTTAGTTTCTCAAGAAGTTCCTAAGAATTTTGTAATACATGTATGTAGTAACTTGTGTTATATGTATCTAGTTATTTGTGCTCCTTTGATTTACATTATTACTAGTATCAATAGAGATGTAATTGATGGTTGTAATCATCTCAAATGTACTTAAGTAGCCTGTATAAAACTTGATCATTCTCTAAAGATAGTATTCTCTTTCCATATTTCATACAACTGGACGATGGCGAGTCCAATGTTCTATCATTTTGGTTATTGAGATCGAGAAACTACTCGAGTGTCATTTAATGTGTCTCACTATCTGTGTGATAGTTTTCTTGTCATGTTTTTCCCTTGCCATGGTGATGGTTGCTATTTTAGTTACCTAGTTGTCGTGCTTTAGTTTCCTACTTGTTTGAAGGACAATACTATCTCTCTCTTGTGAAAAAAGTCCCGATGTGCATTTTAGTATTTTCTACAATAAATCTTCTTTTCTCTAATCATGTTGCGAAGGGTTGAGTTCACTGTGTGAGTACAGTGATATTTTGTTCCTGTACTTGGTCTTTGGATTTTTTCGAAACCTATTGTTTTTCTGCTTTGTTAATTGCATTATTTGTTGTTGATATTGTTCTTTTCTCCGTTATTTTATATATGGTTTCTTTACTGTTGTATTTCCTTTTCTTACTTATTTGGATATGCTTTACTTGGTTCAAGGGTTTATCGAAAACAACCATTCTACCTTCACAAAGTTGGTCTACTACTGCGTACATATTGTCCTCCTCAAATCTATTTATGTGATTTCACTGAGTTTGTTATTATTGTTGTCGTACTTGGTGTCTGTAGGTATCTCTTCTGCAATATTCTACTACTACAATTTTGTTCTTATTTTGTTATGTCCAAAACCCTTTTGGTCCTTATCATTGTATGTCATAGAAAACATTGTATAAAGGGACAACATGGTGCACAAAGCATTCCATTAGCAGGGCCCGGAAAATGGTATAGTTTAAATTGTTTTGCCCTGGTATTCATCATTTTAAGTAAAACATACTACAGTGTATACTTGGATTAATTTGAAAGGATATCTTTGATTTTTCGGAGCTGAAAGTTAAATTCTAGGATAAGTACGTATTTGGTGATATATTGATATCATAGGAAAATATCTTTTTATCATCCTTGTTCCATTATATAAGACTTTTTAGGGATTTGAATTTCTCAATAATATGATTAGTGATGAGTTGTTTCATTAAAGTGCCGGCAAAATGATCTCATATTTTGGTGACTCATCCAAACAACTCATATTTTAATGAGTTGAATGAGTGACTTTTCACATGGGTAAAATATGTGTATCAACCCATATTTGACCCATAAAAATATTGGTAAAAATAGGGGTGAATTATAGGTAAAATATAAATTAGTCAAATGGGTTAAACTTCTAACTTTAATTCACTCAATAATCATGATATCACTAAAAAATAGTGTAGTTTCTCTTTCTTTTTAGATTATTCTATCGAACTAACTATTATTATCTCTAATTGAAAATGTGAAGTCTGACCCTCCAAAAATATATAATTTCAATGTACATTACTTTTATTATTTATTATTTTATTTAATTTTATTTATTTAATTTTAATATTGGATAATCAATAATAGTGTAAAATAATCAAATCATGTATTAGTATTGACATTGCTTAAAGTGCATTAAGCATGTTTTAGTCCTAAAGTGCAAATATTCATTTACTTTGAGATTAAAAATATTTTCATCTAGTTATTACATAAATTAAAAAACTTCTTTAATATTCATGTGCTTAGTCAAAGCAAGGTTGTGTGACTTCTAACTGCACTAGGATTGATTGTTAAGTGATTCAATATATGTATAACTTAAGTCTTTATTTTTGCATGTATGACTATAAATTTTAGGAGATTCATACTTTTCTATAATATTTATTTAAATTAAAGTATTATATATGTCAGTACAATAGCATCGACTTTGAAAGATTTTGTGAGATCAACTTATGAGTTGTTACTTCTTCTTTTTGTTGTATGTTTTGATTTTCATTTGATAGCACAGAGAAAATCCAACAATATTGTTGAATGCCTTGAATTGGGCCCTTAATTATCTGTCAATTATGTATTTTGGGCCCAAGCCTGTTAGGGTGTAGCTTAGCACTATATATAGACGCTATGGCAAACCCTACTCTGTAATTCTGTTCTTGCCTCTCCATAATAAAACTGCTCCCCCTCTTCCCATGGACGTAGCCAATTTATTGGTGAACCATGTAAATCTGTTGTCTTGTTTTTCGCGTTTATATTTTCTCGTATTATATCAAATTCCGCACAACAAATTGGTATCAGAGTCTCTCGATTGATCGGTGTTCTTGGAGAATTCAAGATGTCTGCTTTGAACGTGAAAATCGACAAATTCACAGGGAGGAACAGTTTCAGTTTATGGCAGATCAAGATGCGGGCTTTGTTGAAACAGCAAGGCTTCTGGGCGCCGTTGTCGAAAGACAAGAACGCCGCCGTTACTCTTGAGATGGCGATTCTGGAGGAAAAGGTGCACTCGACGATCATGCTGTGTCTCACGGATGACATCATCACGGAGGTCTCGGATGAAGAGACTGTTGCTGGTCTGTTGTTGAAGCTGGAGAGTTTGTACATGACAAAATCTCTAACCAACAAGCTGCTTCTGAAACAACGTCTATTCGGTTTACGAATGGCTGAAGGTACACAACTCAAGGAACATTTAGATCAATTGAATACTTTGTTATTAGAATTGCGTAATATCGATGTGAAGATCGAGGATGAAGATGCTGCCCTGATTCTGTTAGTATCTCTCCCAATGTCGTTTGAGAATTTTGTTCAATCGTTCATTGTTGGGAAAGATACTGTGTCGCTGGAGGAAGTCAACCGGCCCTTCATAGCAGGGAATTACGGCATAAGGCTAACGGCACAAGTACGGACATACAGCCTTCCAGTCTGTTCACCAGTAGCGGAAAGGGAAGGAAAAACAGCGGAAAGAAAAATAAGCCGATGTTGAAGGGTACAAAGCCGGATGATGTTTGTAATTACTGCAAGGAGAAGGGACATTGGAAATTTTATTGTCCGAGGAAGAAGAAGAAATCGGAAAAACAATCAGTTTCTGTTGCTGTTGCTGAAGAAGACACCAATTCTGAAGAAGACATTGCCCTAGTTGCGGATGAGCACACTCATCATTCAGATGTGTGGGTTCTCGATTCTGGGGCATCCTATCACAACTGTCCTAGGAGAGAGTGGTTCACGACTTATGAGCAGGTAGACGGAGGCAGCATCTCGATGGCCAACAGTTCTGTCTGCAAGGTGGTTGGAACAGGCTCGATCAAGATAAGGACACATGACGGTAGCTTCTGCACATTGAACGAGGTCAGGCACGTTCCATTGATGACGAAAAATCTGATATCTCTCAGTCTTTTGGACAGCAAGGGATTCAGCTGGTCGGGAAAAGATGGAGTCTTGCGGGTCTGGAAGGATTCAAATCTGATTCTGAAAGGTGTCATGCGTGGTACTTTGTATTTTCTACAAGGTTCCACGGTTACAGGTTCAGCCCATGTTACACCGTCAGAAGTTCACCAGGAGGATATGACTAAGTTATGGCACATGAGACTTGGTCATATGGGTGAAAGAGGGATGCAAGTTCTGTCAAAGGAGGATCTTTTTGCTGGTCATAAGGTTAAGAGCCTAGACTTTTGTGAACATTGTGTCTTTAGAAAACTACATCGCAACAAGTTTCCAAAGGCCATTCACAGAACAAAAGGCACACTTGATTATATCCATTCTGATTGCTGGGGTCCATGCCGTGTTGAGTCTTTGGGAGGCTGCAGATTTTTTGTGTCCATTATTGATGACTACTCAAGGATGACTTGGGTGTACATGATGAAGCATAAAAGTGAAGCTTTCCAGAAGTTCAAAGAGTGGAAAATTTTTATGGAAAATCAAACAGGGAAGAAGATCAAGAGGTTGCGAACTGATAATGGGCTGGAATTCTGCTGGTCTGAATTTGATCAATTCTGTAAGGGTGAAGGGATTGCTCGACATCGTACAGTCAGAAATACACCACAGCAGAACGGTGTAGCTGAGCGGATGAATCAAACACTTCTGGAGAGAACAAGGGGAATGCTTTCTAATGCTGGGCTAGATAGAAGATTCTGGGTAGAAGCGGTTAGTACAGCTTGCTACTTGGTTAACTGCGGACCACATACAGGCATACAGTGCAAGACACCTATGGAGATGTGGTCAGGAAAAGCTGCTGATTATTCAAATCTGAAAGCTTTTAGTTGTACAGCTTACTATCACGTCAGTGAAGGTAAGTTAGAACCAAGAGCTAAAAAGGGAGTATTTGTGGGCTACGGACATGGAGTGAAAGGTTTCAGAATCTGGACTCCAGCAGAAAAGAGGGTTATTATGAGCAGGAACGTTGTCTTTGATGAAAGTTCTCTGCTTAGAACCATTGTGAAGCCTACAACTACGTCAGAAACTGGGAGTCTTGATAAATAGGTGGAGTTTCAAGTCATTCAGAACGAGAGCGATTTGAAAGAACCTGAAGAGGAGGATCAAGAGCCACAGACAGAAACTAATATTCCTGAATCTATGCCATCAAATATCCATCAGAGTATAGCTCAAGATCGGCCAAGGAGGGTTGGAGTTCGGCCACCTATGAGGTATGGTTTGAGGACATGGTGGGTTATGCACTGCAGGTTGCTGAAGAGGTAGATACATCTGAGCCGTCTACTTACAAAGAAGCCATTTTAAGTCCTGATTCTGAAAAATGGTTTGCTGCTATGGGAGATGAGATGGAGTCCCTACACAAGAATCAAACATGGGATTTGGTCATACAGCCTTCGGGGAGAAAGATTATTACTTGCAAATGGGTTTTCAAGAAGAAGGAAGGGATATCACCAGCAGAAGGAGTCAAGTATAAAGCCAGGGTTGTTGCCAGAGGTTTCAACCAAAGAGAGGGAGTGGACTACAATGAGATCTTCTCACCAGTGGTCAGACATACTTCCATCCGAGTGTTACTAGCGATAGTTACACATTAAAATCTGGAGTTTGAACAACTTGATGTGAAGACAACGTTTCTACATGGAGAGTTGGAGGAAGAGATATACATGACTCAGCCGGATGGTTTCCAAGTTCCAGGGAAGGAAAATCACGTCTGCAAGTTGAAGAAGTCCTTATATGGACTTAAGCAGTCTCCAAGGCAGTGGTACAACGTTTCTACATGGAGAGTTGGAGGAAGAGATATACATGACTCAGCCGGATGGTTTCCAAGTTCCAGGGAAGGAAAATCACGTCTGCAAGTTGAAGAAGTCCTTATATGGACTTAAGCAGTCTCCAAGGCAGTGGTACAAAAGGTTTGACAGCTATATGGTGAAGTTGGGCTATACTCGGAGCTCATATGATTGTTGTGTCTACTACAATAGGCTCAAGGATGATTCATTCATCTATCTGGTGCTTTATGTAGATGATATGCTGATAGCTGCAAAGAAGAAGTATGACATTCAGAAGCTGAAGGGTTTACTTAGTGCTGAGTTTGAGATGAAGGATCTGGGAGCCGCTCGAAAGATTCTAGGGATGGAGATCATTAGAGACAGAGAGAGAAGGAAACTTTTCTTGTCACAGAGAAGCTACATTCAGAAGGTCTTGGCGAGGTTTGGCATGTCTTCATCTAAGCCTATTGATACCCCCAGTGCTGCCAACATCCATCTCACTGCCATGTTCGCTCCACAGTCAGAAGAAGAGAAGGAGTATATGTCACGAGTCCCTTATGCCAGTGCCGTAGGAAATCTGATGTATGCTATGGTCTGTACAAGGCCAGATTTAGCACATGCAGTCAGTGTAGTGAGCAGATTCATGGGACAACCAGGGAAAGAACATTGGCAGGCTGTGAAGAGAATTTTCTGGTACCTTAGAGGTACATCTGACGTTGGTCTCATTTATGGAGGTGATACTCAGTGCTTGGTTACTGGCTATTGTGATTCTGACTATGCTAGAGATGTTGACACAAGAAGATCGATGACTGGCTATGTGTTTACCCTTGGAGGATCTGTCGTTAGTTGGAAGGCAACTTTGCAACCTATAGTGACTTTGTCTACTACGGACGCGGAGTACATGGCCTTGACAGAGGCTGCAAAAGAAGGGATTTGGCTGAAAGGGCTGGTTAGTGATCTTGGTTTGCATCATGATCAGGCTATGGTGTATTGTGACAGTTTGAGCGCAATTTGTCTAGCCAAGGATCAAGTCCATCATGAGAGAACCAAGCATATTGACGTGAGATATCATTTTCTGAGAAGTGAGAAGAGAATCAAGGTGAAGAAAGCAGGAACTGCTGATAATCCTGCTGATATGTTCACAAAGCCGGTTCCATAGAGCAAGTTTCAACACTGTTTGGACTTGCTCAACATCAAAAGCTGTTAATTGCCCTGCGGGGCAATTCTGAGGAAGAGGGGGAGGCCTGGCACTATCATAGTGCGTCTGAAGAATCTGTTTGGAGAATTCAAGTCAAGGTGGAGATTTGTTGAATGCCTTGAATTGGGCCCTTAACTATCTGTCAATTATGTATTTTGGGCCCAAGCCTGTTAAGGCGTAGCTTAGCACTATATATAGACGCTATGGCAAACCCTATTCTGTAATTCTGTTCTTGCCTCTCCATAATAAAACTGCTCCCCCTCTTCCCGTGGACGTAGCCAATTTATTGGTGAACCACGTAAATCTGTTGTCTTGTTTTTCGCGTTTATATTTTCTCGTATTATATCAAATTCCGCACAACAAATATATGTATCATTTAAAATTTAATCATTTGCAATACAATTTTTTTTATTAACTATTTTAAGATAAACTTATGATGCACGTTTTCAACAACTAATTTTATTAAATAAACTTGACAAAAATATATAAATGTGACCTTAACTGAAATTTATGCCTTTCAAATTTGAGTTAAGATATACACAACTAGATACTCAGAATCAATGAAAGTTGACCGGGTTTTTCTTTGGTTTTGTGGAAATGATCCACGCAAGTACTATTCGTAAGTGTTTGGAAATAATGACTTCAATCAATTTCCTTACCCCCAATGTTTACGCAATTCACCTTTGAATATTTTTTGTCAGAAAATTTGTTCATAATATGATTAGAATGGTATTTTTTTCTATGTTATTTAGTCTTTTAAAATGTTTAACCCATATAATCAAACAATGGAAAAAATTAGTTTTTTTTAAAATAAAAAAAATATTATAGTTTTTTAAATATTCGGACTAAATTCTGGCTAATTTTTCTGGCCATTTAACACTTTATTTATTCTTGTGTTTTTGTCAATGGGATGACTTTTCAATAAACGTTTGTGGCAATCACAACCATTTAACTTTATTAGTATGTTTTTTTTAATAAAAAAAAACCCCCATTTTATGTATAATAATAAATAATATTATTTTCTACGTTCCAATTTATGTGATTCCCAAAAAAATATACACATTTTTATATGAAGTAACAATTTGACTATAGAATATCTTTTACGCTTAATGAAATGATTTACAGTTACACAAATTTCTAACCTTCATTTTGAACCATAACTTTTAAAAGTCTTTTTTTAAAAAAAAAAATTGTGCTGAGTAAAACTACCCCACATAAAATGGGGCAGAGGGAGTAAAAGGAGCGGAGACATAGGGGGTTCAATTGAACCTACTTTGTTGATCTATGTTCACGTTGAATGTCATATTCCTCCTCCATGTAGTTTTAATATACTTTGATGGGTTTTAATTTGTATTAATCAAACATACAAAACAAAACCTCTCCCTCTCTACACACGCATGCACGCCCGCCCGCATGCAGGCACAAAGACACGCACGCACGCTCGCACGCACGCGCACACACACACATATATATGTACACACATGCGCACGCGCACACACACATTTATACACACATACATTATTAACCTCTCTCTCTACACACACACACATATATATGTGTGTGTCTTTGTGTGTGTGTGCGCGCGCGCAGAAAGTGAGAGAGAGAGAGAGAGGTTATTATGATTATTGTATCGCTTGTACTACCTGCAGTGTTTCTACTTGAAAGTGTTGCATTTTGCGATTTCATATTTGAGTAGCTTTTAACTTGTTTCACCTTCTTTTTTAGTAGCTATCCTTTGAATTCTTGAATACGCTAGAATGAAATTAAGAAGTTGAATATTATTTGTACTTAAATGACCACATGACTTAATTTTTTCCTTTATTGGAATTTTCTTTTTCCAGCCTCTCTACCGCAATTTGTCAAGTAAAAAACTAAAGACTTTTCCACAGTGGTTGATTTGGAACAAGTTCTGAGAAGGAGATTATTACGAGTATTATTCGTGGAAACTTTAGTATACTTGAAAATCACAGAAAACAGATACAAGCAAATATTAGTGCATCCATATGCAACAGGAGAAAACATGGTGCAGCTTCTTTGCATTTCATATCCATTCACAATTGGTTTAGGAAAAAGTAACAGAGAGGTGATGTACCGAGCACACGGAAGGATAAATGGGATGGACTTGTATCCAATCCAAGTGACAAACAACAATATCTTCAGCTCTATAACAATTTTGCATATTTCCTTAATCAAACCATGAACACCTTTCTTTTGCTAATTGTGTAATACAAACACAAATCGTGCAAGCGCTGTTGTTCATATGGTATTTCTAAGATACTTAAAATAAAACTTTGAAGAACTTGTTAAGACACAACAAAGTTTAAGAACATTTTTCACCAGTAGAAAATTAAAACTAGTAGACTAACTAGAATCAAAAACATATTAGAAAAAATACACAAATTTTTTTCTTAAAGAAGAATTGTTGTAAATCCGTGGTTAAAGACTCTTACTGATTCCAACAAACTATGCAGAAACACGAAGTTACCACATTTTAAAGAACCACTGAAGTACAGAAATTAATTCACAAACTTAAAATATGTAACATATAATAGAATATGGAAAAACAGAAAGAAGACCAAGCCCACCGAATGCACGGTGTCCCCTTAAGGAAATTATTCCCTTATAGTATTGGAGATTTGTTTTGGAATCTGTCCTCCTAGTATAGAATGATCTCAATCATAAGTGTATTGATACACAAATCGCTGGTTTCCGTGAGAAACTAAACGACATTAAGTACACTAAGAATACTAGATTTAGTAGTAGTAGAAGAAGTCCAAAAATAATATATTTTAAATGAAAGAAAATCTCTCAATTTATAGCAAATAAAGCATATAGCACAATCCTTTGGAAAAGTCACAATCTTTCAAAAAGGTCGTCATCTTTCATAAAAGTCACAACTTTTCATAGAAGTCGTAAATTTTTATTGAAGTCGCAATCATAACTTTTCATAATCGTCACAACCTTTCATAAAAGTCGCAACTCTCCATTTCCATTCAGACCTTTTAAAACCCAAAAATCCCCCTCGTTTATGGGTAATGACTCCAAAAAAAAGAAATTGTCAAGTATGTGTACTTTACAAACAAGAATTAATTGCATTTGGATAAGTATGTTTCCCTTTGGACTTTCCATAGAACATATGTCGGATATACTCGGTCAGTCGGTAGATGTAATATCTTTGAACCGTCGAGTTTTGATCTATACCTAGACAACCATATTTCACATAATTCACCCTTTACCATTTATGGTTCTTACAGTTGTATTCGTTTAAGCCATGAACACCTCCTGGTTTCATAAGTTTATAGAGAATAGACTTTTAACAATAATTCTCTTTGAAGCGGCTAATACTTCACACTCTCATAGGTGATTTCTGACCGTGTTATTACGTAGATACACTATTGGTCAACTCTGCCAAACTTAGAAAATCATTAAAATCATTAAGTTTTATTAACTCATTAATAAGCATTAATGTTGTATCCTTGTTCCTGAGCATTGTCTTCATCATGAGAATGAATTGAGATTGTTGACAATGCAGAGCGTCATTCACAACTTTGTTTTTCTCCTTGAATCTAGCTCTTGGGATTTCCAATTTGCTAGATAGAGTTATCGTCATGATTACTTGTTCTAAGCCATAAACCTAGCAAAAAGATTATTATAGAGCAAGTGATACATGTCTCTTTGGAAATATTTTGAAGAGACTGCTCCTCTACCAAGAGTAAGTATATATTCGCTCATGGATTTTTACTTATTTGTCCAGTGATCAAATTTGCATCACCACATCCTTTCAATAGTACTGGATATTTTTAAAATGCAATCCATAGTTTTAAGTATTTTTTTAGTACTCCAAAACTCTATTTATTGCCATCCAATGAGTTTGATTGGGATCACTTGTGAACCGACGCTATACGTTAATAGAAAATGTTATATGTAATCACACACACTTCATGATATACATCATACTTCCCAATACTCTAGCACAATCCAATTGTGAGTCACTTTTGCTTTCACTCTTTTGAAATGTAAAGCTCACATTTATTGGAGACTTGACAATATTGACATCCAAATATTTGAACTATCCAACTACCTTTTAAATGCACTGAGACCGTAAAAATGCTAAACATTATGGAGTTCTAAGGATTCTCATACCTAAGACCACATCAACAACTCCAAGATTTTTCATTCTAAACTTTCTTTCTAGCATACGCTTAGTAGAATTTATGTCATTAGTGTCTCTATTGATGATCAAAATATGACCAATATACAAAAAACAATGACCTAGTGATTTTAATGTTAACACATTTATCACTTCCATCTTTCTTAAATCCATTTGCCAACATGGTTTGGTAAAATTTCTTATGTCATTGTTTAGGTACTTGTTTTAGTCCATAATGTGACTTAACAAGTTAAGACACTTTCTTTTATTTACCAGGAACCACAAAACCCTCGGGCTGCTCCGTACAAATTTCTTCCTCCAATTCTCCATTTAAGACAATTGTTTATTCATTTAATGAATTCAGAGGTCATATACCACAGCTAACACAAGATACAAATGAAGGTAATTCTGGCTACTGGTGAGTATGTATCGAAAAGATCAAGACCTTGTTTTTGTCTAAAACCTTTGACAAAAGTCTTCCTTTATAGTTGTAAACAGTTCCATTGACTTTCATTTTCCTTTTGAGGATTCACTTTGAACCCAAAGGAAGATCAACAAATTTCAAATAAGATTGCTCAAGATTCAACAAATCTTAGTATTGACACCATCTGTTCAAAAAGATGAGTCTATGCAAGACACAAGAAATATTACAAAATCTTATACGAAGAAAATATATATTCTTTGACATTTACTACGCCTCCGAATCTCTTTATTAAGTACATTCGCCTCTTGTTCTTCCCAAGGTTGTTTAGATCTTCCACTAGACTATTCAAGTATATGTTTACGGTCCATAGTTTTACGTCCTAAATCATTTTAGAAATAGGAGCTTGGACTTTGGATAGACACCCGCACAGTTTGAAATATTTCAAGTTGAATTTCCTTCCTTTTCATTTATCATTTAGAATAGATTGTGTCTTAAACAAACAAAATTGCTTTCTTTACGAAAAGACAATTTTTTGTTGTTCTCTTTTGTAGTAAGAATAGTTTCTTCACAAAAGTTTTGAGGTAACCCCGATTATATAAATAATGCATCCATCATTTCTTTCAACGTTCATTTTCATTAGATTGAGGTGAATAGGGCAGTAGTTTGATATATAATTCCCTTTTTTCAAACACATTTTTGAAAAATGATATTTATACTCTCCATCCCTATCACTTCTTATCTTTTTCCCAACTTATTTTCAACCTCAATATTATATTGTCTAGACGTTTCTATTGCATAATCCTTATCTTTCAGCAAATAGACATAGTCATTTCTAATGCAATTGTCAACAAAAGTAACGCGATACTTTTTTCCACCACGAGATGGTGTTGACTTTATATCACAAGTTTCAGTATAAATCAATTCTATGGGATTATAATTCCTTTCAGCATATTTATAAGAATGCTCAACATACTTAGATTCCACACAAACTTGACATTTTTATTCATTACACTCGCATTTAGACAAAACTTCTCAGTTGATTAGTTTGAGTTTGAAAAGCTCTCCATGAGGTGGCGTTTTATCAAATAATTTGTTCCAACTTCTTACGATTTTGTGTGATACAAACATCGTATAGAGTCAACACCTTTCAAATGTCCTTTTCATAAGGACCATTCAATAATTTCAATTTGATTGTTATACAACTACCCATTTAAAAAGATTCATCGAGTCCAATAAAAGTCATATAGTCCAAATGCTTCTTTTACAATACATGAAAAATTACTATTTACCAATATTCATGTCTATACAAATAATTATATATAATAGACATATATTAACATGAAAAATCAAAACATTTTAAGTGACGCTTTTTCATAAAGGAAAATCATTTTGAACAAGTATACACAACATTTGGTAATTTCATACTAGTAAAACCATTTACTAGTAAAAGAGAAACTCAACAACAACAATATCAACTATAGTCCAAGAATTTTGTGGGTCTAACATAATACAAAAGTATCATTAAATTTCATATCTTTTGTTCCAAAAATAAATTAGACACGAAGTCTATTTTTATTTTTATCAATAGAAAAGAACCCCCATATTTTAAATGTTATCTCAAAAATATTTTCAAGTATTTGAAAATAGTTTCTCCACATATTTTTCAAGACTATCGAAATGTCATTGGCAGTATGAAACCTCTTTTGAAAATATTATTCTTCGGAAGAATTATAGAGTTTCAATTCTCTTTGACAATCTTTACATAGTGTCAAAGTTCATTCCAAAAACTCACCAACTCTAAGTCATTCATTTTTTTCCACTATCACGAATACATACCACTTACTATTTAGAGTGTTTCTATATATTAGTGAAATTTATAGAAAATCAAAAGTACAACACAAACTTAATAGGTGAAGTTTTCATATTCTTCAAATTTGAAGGAATATTGATTATATTGAAGTGTTAACCTAATAAGGGAATACATGGGACATATATATAGGAGATATAGGAAGGAGTACTAATCCTAATAGGACTAGGATTAAGGAGTACTAATCCTAATAGGACTAGGATTAGTACACAGTAAATACTAATATTATTTTATACTATTTATTTAATACTATCTGTTATTAAAATCAATTGCATAGTCTAATTTATTAAGAATAGAAAAAACTAAAAAAGTAATCCACAACAATAAGAAATAATCAAATTCACAAGGAGTATAAAAATACAAAAGTTTTTTTTTATTCTCCAAACAGAATTAAACATATTCTTTATCACATAGAAATGTTTTTTTTTTCCAGCAGTCATCCAACGATAGCATTTTCACATACTGTTTTATCAAACAGAATTGTGCATTTCTCATTTTGCAAGCTAATGAATTTTAAAGGCAAAACTATTTTCCAATCAAGATTCATTTCACAACATATATTTTGCAGATCTTTTTCCAAAGATACAAATGATAGAAAATCAAAATTGTTAAATCTTAGAAACTATTTTCCCCTTTTATAAATAATAAGAAGGTTACATGGTGTAATCGTTAACCAGAATACCACAAATTTATTCTATTACGTTTTCTCTTCAACCATGCTAAACAAACAAAGGAATTATAGAGAAGTAATGCATTTATCTTCTACTTCCATGATCGGATTCTCAGAATCAGTAAAATACAAAAAAATACTAACAGTATAATAATTTCCTTTAGATTGTTGTTCATCTTGTATTCCTAATATATTTAGAATAAAACTTTGAAAAACTTGTTAAGACACACCAAAGAGTAAGAACATTTTGGAAACTAGAAAATTAAAATTAGTAGAGAAACTAGAATAAGACATTGCAGAAACACGAGTTTACCAAAGTTTAATGAACCAATGAAGTACAGAAGAACAGAAATTAGTTCACAATTTCAAATATGTAACACATACAAGACACTGAAAAAACAGAAAGAAGATCAAACACATTGAATACATGGTATCCCCTTACGGAAATTATTCCCCTCTAGTATCCGAGGTTTGATTTGGTGTATGACCTCCCTGAATAGAATCATCTCAATCACTAGTGTATTGATACATAAATGTTGGTGTCAACGAGCCACTGAGTGACAATAAAGTACACTTAGAATACCAGGTTTAGTAGTAGAGAAGAAGTCCAAAAATTTTGCCTTAACAAAAATGTCACAAACCTTTGGAAAAATCACAATCATTCAGAAAGGTCGTCATCTTTCATAAAAGTCACAATTTTTCACAAAAATCATAATTTTTCATAAAAGTCACAACTTTACATAAAAGTCGCAACTTTTCATAAAATTCATAACTTTCCATAATAATCACAATCTTTCATGAAAGTTACACTCTTCATTTTCCATTCACACCTTTTAAAATCCAACAAACGCAAGATCCCTTCCATTAACACCTTTCCTTTTCTTTCCCTAACTTTAGATCATCCATATGCCGTGATGAATGGATGTGTTCATTCTCTTTTAGCGTCGGTTGTGTACGTAGCAAGAGTTAATCAGAAATGAAGGGAAGATGAAACAAGAGGAACTTGGAAAGTTGGGAACTTGAAACTCCTCTTATGCTTTAGTGAGAAGGCATTTCTCCCTCATCGGTGGTGGAAAGAATAAATAGAAGAGTTTAAATATAGAAACATCCCTATTAATTGTTAAAAGGGTTGGAAAGAGGAACCCCCCCCCCCCTCGAGGTGTCGTCGAGCACAAACACATTATTAGTTTAGTGTTTTGCTAGTCATAAAATAGCATAGTATAAAGATCATTTCCATAGGGATTGGTACAAATAAATAATTCAATCAAATCTCCCTTGCTATTATTCAGGTGAACAAAAAGAAAGAGTTGATTGTGGTTATGAACCACTTTAATAGACTAAATGATGATAAAAATCAATTGGTAACTATGTCGATTAATATCAATTCTAAAAAATTGGTATAAGACTAAACAAGTGTATAGTGATAGTTAGGATTTCACAACATTCATTTATCACAACTCAAGTTCTATTAATTCTCTCGAATTCAATAGCTTATTAGAGTATCCTTAATACATAGATTTTTTTGTCCGAGTAAATCAAAAGTTAAAGAATAAACTAGTTATACCTAAATGATTCTAATATGCAAAAACATTTTAATGGTTGTTCTTAAGGAAGTAAAGTCCTAGACTATTTTTTTTAGATTTAATCTATAATTATCAACAAGCTCCTTTGATAACTTTAGAGAAAATATATTGATTAAATAAAAAAAATTATGCAACAATACTCACCAAAATATTTCTCATTCGATTAAATCAAATAATGAACAAGGCTGCAATTAAATTCAAATTCTTATAACAAATTCAAGCATATGAATGAAAATAAAAATTCCAACAAATTCATAAAAACAATATGTTTATCAAATACCTTATAAGAATCTACTCCATGGATAAGAATAATTTTACTAAGAACAAAAGAGAAAAAGAAAACATAACAATCAAACTTTGAATTCAACCTTCTTTTATAAATTCGAGTAGTGTACCACATCTTCCTCTCCCTTTCGCTCGTCGTCCCTCTTTCTGCTCTTTTTTTCACAGTCCTATTGCCTTGGGGAAAGATCCAACATCATATAGCATAGGGTTTACGTGTAAATTCTGAAAACACCCTTCATTTCATTATTTCACACCTCCCTGCCGCGCGGGCACGCCTTTGGAAATCCTAGCGCGGGAGAGGCAGTGGCTTAAAAAACCGACCACGCGGGCGCGCCGCCAAGAGACCAGTGCGCGCGACCAACGTGCGGAGAGTTAATGTTTGATCATTGTTTCAAACGAGTGCGCTTCTGGGCGTGCGGACAGGCTTCCCCTGCAAATATCTTATTTTTTCCTTTTTCATCCTTTATCATTCTTGATAGTCTTTTTCACTAATCATGTTCAACACTTGAATTGACAATCCTACACACATGAAAAGTAGACCAATAATTGAAAAATTAATAGTTAAAACTTATCTAAATTAACTCATTTTATCGCCTATCACTCTGCTCGGCTTCGGAAAATAATCAATTGAGAGATTATTTTTTGGATAATTTTTTTAATTATTTCGTTAAGTAATCCAATTAAATGACCAAAATGTTTTCAATTTATTAGTTGATAACTGATTGCGGCCCGTTTTATTTAAATTCTTTCCCGTTTTAATTCGAATTTCCCGCCACTGGAAATGACTGTTCTGAAATGTTGCAACTTTTAGGAACAACCATGACCATTTGAAAGATTGCAAACTTTCATGAATAGTCGGGTTGATTCTAAAACAATTTTAACCTTTTGGAACCAGTTCCTTTTGGCTATAAATACCATTCATTATTTAGATTTTCTTTTACGAAATTTTCTGATTTCTTGTTCTTCAAAAAGTTTTTTCGGGTACTTACCAACGTTGAGTGGCTCGCTGACACCAGCGTTTTCGGTATCAATACACTAATAATTGAGATTCTATCCTGCGAATACATATTACAAATCAAACCTTAGATACATGAGACGAATAATTTCCTTAAGAAAATGTTGTGCATTCACTGATCTTGATTTTTTTACGATTCTGATTTTCCAGATTCTAGCATGTTTACAAATTTTTGTTTTTTGTGAATTAATTTATATTAATTTGTTCTGAATGGTTCATTAAACTTTGATAACTTCATGTTTCTATGAAATTTTTTGAAATGAGTAAATCTATTTTTTAAACATAGAATTGCAAAATCTTAAGGAAATTATTTTTTATTTTGAATAGAATTCTAACAATTTTTTACATAATTAACCGCATTAATTGTAGGAAAGTAAATGCTAACTATAGAAAATTAAATGAGGTGACTGTTGAACTTTTAAAATAATTTAAGTAAAATATTTATATGGTAGCCTGTTGGAATTCCATGTTTTTAGGTAGATATAGATATAATTAATCATTTTTAGGTAACTTAACTGCGCTTTGCAGGATATAACTTAATTTAATATGAACTTTTTTATAAGTTAAGTAGGGATAAAAAGAAAATATTTATTTTGATTAGAAACGATATTTGTGTTTCCTCTTAAATAAAATAATTAAGAAAAAAAATAATATCTTCACATTAAGATGACATATCAATTTTTATGTTATAATATTTTTAAAAATGGAATCACCAAATTAAGGTTTTAATAGAATATCATGTCCATTTCCAATTAACTTTAATAAAAAATAATAAAATTCATATATGAAAATAATTAACTGTTATTTAAAAATCAATTGAAGAATCAAATAAACAATATATTCACATACTTAAATCAATTTCATGCAGATAAAGAAATTGTGAATATATTATTTATGATAGCTCCCATGATAATAATTTAAAATATATAATTCAACAAAAAAAAAAAGAAGCTACAATTCTTAATCGAATGTAATCAAAGAAGAGAACCTTATTTTCCATTCCAATAAAAACACTTCGTCTAATAAATTATTTTCTTTAAATTGGGCATAATTCGAATTTTTATTTTAAAGAAGTCCAAAAAAAACTCAAAAACCTATATACCAATAACTAATATTTTAAAATAAATAAATAAAATAAAGTAAAAAGAACAAATAATGGAAGAAAAAGGTAATTTAAGGAAATGATATAAATAAAATTAACGATGAGATTAATGGAAAAAAATAATAGCATTAGTGATGAAATGATTTCAAAATTTTGAAACATGCAAAATAGATAAACTTTCTAATTCACTCATATAAAGTCAAAATCATGCATACTTGGCGGCGTTGGAAAGATCGTCCCATGAGCTTTCCAAACATGTCTAGAACTACATCTATCTCATTTTCATACAGGAGTTATGACTCTTTGAAATTGACCAAAAATTCACTTTTAACTAAAAAATTTTAGGTTTCTTTATACTTTCCAAAAACAAGTATTTTCATATTTTAAACTTCTTTCTAATTTCGAGATGTTACAATTAACATAGTCAAACTTTTAAGTTTATTGACATGTTTATTTCTACACTTGAATTATAATATATTTTGATTGATGACTTGAAGGTATGATAATGTACTTCTATAGACATTTTCACCTCAAATTTTTAGAAACACTCTTTGGCGGTAGCTTTTCCGTTGTTGCATTTGTAACGGGGCGGATTTATTAATTGGATGGGGTTTAATTGGTAATGGGTGGGTAGTGGATTGGTTTATAAATTATATTAAAAAGTTAAATTATTACAAATATGTCACGACCTAAAAATGGACGTGATGGCACTTGTCTTATCCCACCAAGACAAGTCAGCCTAAAACTCAACTTATTACAATAAAATGCGGAAAATTTACTATCAACTTACATTATACCCCAAAACCTGGTTGTCACGTGTACAAGCTTCTAAAGTATTATAATTGAATCAAAAGAAAATATAAGTCTCATATGATATTGTTTCTAGAGTAGAACAAGATCATAATTAAGGAGAACAAAGTCTGCTGCGATGGAAACAACTACCTGACAAATCTCCAAGAAACCTCAGACAAGGAGAAGGGAATATCACAAAGTCCGGGCTAGTAACCTAAAAAAATTTGTAGTAGCAAAGGTTGAGTACCAAACCACACGGTACCCAGCAAGTAAAACGTCTAAACACAAGCTAAGGGGATAAAATACGGGTACTCCTACCACCCCAACCAAACCTCCACAAGTACAACCTACATTAAAATTAACCTAACCTAAAAGTTCATATTTCCATAGCACGTAGCTCAACAACAACACTTAGACAAATTACATATCCTCAACAACAACACTTCAACAAATTACATATCCTCAACAACAATACTTCAACAAATTACTTATCCGCAATACCAAGCTCAATATTGATCAATCACAAGTTCCGCAGAAAGTCAATCACAAGATCAGCAAAACACAATATCAAGTTCACCAATGATAAGTATGTGTAATGCAATGTCAAGTATAATGATGCATGTCTGACCTAGTGATACACACCCGCTGTCTCTCAGTCCGGGACCCATAGGGGACATATGTGTCCATGCATCTGTCGCGGTGCGCGACACGACCCTCGATAATAGTAACCATCGCGGCGCGCGATACGTCCCTCGAAATATAGTATCCATCGCGGCGCGCGATACGTCCCTCGAAATGGTACATCCACTTTATGTTCTCATTCTTTCTCAATGCACATAACACTTTTCACAATCATGTCATCAAAATAATGCAATGACATGTTCATACAAAAAATAAAGAGGATATCACTATTTTAATAACATTGCACAATTCACAACAACATCAACAATGATTCAACAAGCCTTTCAAATCATTCTCCATTATCAACACATTACACACAACCCATTATTCACATTGCCTTTTATTACCCTCTTGTTTTCCTCATTAGAATTAATCAATGTGGACAAGTCAACCCATCACCAAGTCCCATTACTCCCAAACATATAGCACAAGGAAATACACGCATTCCATACACTTAACAAGAGTTTAGAAGTTCACTTGCCTCAATTTATCGAACAATCACTTCAGGACTTTAGCCTTCCTCCTTTGTTGTACTTTCAAATCAATACAATCTATTCAAATCAATAACCACAATAAGAGTTCAAATCTTACAACACTCAAATTACTATCTGTTTGACCCAACAATTTATCCAAATTTATAATAAAGTTTCTTAATCTTGATTCTAACTTATAAGTCAAATCTCATATTTCTTAAATTTCAAGTCAAGAGTTAAGTCATAATTTCTCCAAACACTACAACCCTAATAGTTTCCATATAATATAATTGTCCAATTATTATCCCAAAATGGCTATTGACGGCATATCAACATTCCATTGGAAATCTTGACATACTTTCAAAGGGAACACCATCAATAATTTCTAAAAAAGCCAACTACATATCTATAACTAGTTATGACACTATCACTTTGACAAATTTCATAATAATTATAAGAAAGATTTAAAGAAAATTAAACCCCAACAAATTTTCAGAATCTATATGTCACACATTAAATTCCTATATATTTAGTACCCACCCATTACCATTAACTTTCAAAACAAACTCACAAATCCTTTTTTATTTACAAACCTACAGTAATCCAGTTCAATTTCCTATCTAACTCTTAACGAATTAAAAGTATTAATCAACATAAAACTTATCTTTTATACATGTATTGTTTCATCCACCAACAATAATAATTCATTTAATACCCTCTAGTCCATAATTATATGTAAATAACATGTGCATACATGTACACGAAATCAAAAACTAGTTTCACATATTAGTGTAAATTATACACGTTTTAACTTAAAAATCTACTCCTAATTACATTAAAAACTTAATAGAAAGGATGGAAATAATTACCTTGACGCCTTGAGATGAAAATATTGATTTTGCTCCTCCTTTTTTTTGTTTTTTTTTCTTTTCTTCTCTGCGCATTTCTTTCTAATTTTTTTTTCATATGAGCCGTCACAGGCATTAGAAGTTTAGGGCACTTTGCCCTTTTTCCTTTTCTTTTATTTTATTCATTTATTTAATTAATTTCCTTTTTATTTTTTTTCTTTTTTTTTCCATTATTATTAGCAACAAAATAATCTTTTATTAAATCTAAAAATCGTGTCACTCATTCTTATAAGTCATATAAATCAATTATAAAATCTACTAAAAAAGTTAATATAAAAATAATGGTTGAAATTTCTAAAACGACTAAGAGGGTCGTTACAAAGTAGTTGAGCGTCACGTATTAAAAAAAATATTTAAATAGTTTAAATTTAAAAGCGTTAAATAAGTGGTTAATTTTGAACCCAAAGGTGGATGAAAAGGGTATTTTGGAGCTAATACGTTTATAAAAAGGGTGTTTTGAAGCAAGTAGGTGGATGAAGAGTAGTTTTATACCATTTCTAATAATTTAAGGTTATTTTAGGCCCTTTTCGATAATTCTTTTTCTAAAAAAAACTGAATTAGAAGACACATAAGGTAAAATGAACAAAAAACTTAAAAGAAAAAAATTAAAAAAGAACGAATGTAGAAGAATAAGGAATGAAAATAAATAATGTGAGCGGTAATTTAGGATACTTCAAATATAATTTACAATATAAATTTCTCCTCGTTGTCCTCCTAATTTAAGTCTTCTCATCTAATTATCTAATAATTTGTCTTCTTATCTAATTATTTTTTCTATAAGTTTTTTAATCAGGATGTTTTTTTTTTCAATAAAAATTTTCATGTAGAAAACATTTTAATGCAACAACTTTAAAAAAAATTCTTGTGAAGACAAACACTAGTCACGTGACTTTTCTTCTTATCTTGAAGAATCATGAGATACTCTGTTTTTCACTTTTCGTAGAGAAATCATATTCGATCAGTAGAAGAAGAACTGACAAAATTAAGGTGTCCATTTTTTGTTGATTTTAATACGAAAGTTTTATATTTTGTAGGCTAAATATAAATAATTCGGAGAATTTTTCTTATATGTATATATATTTGTAATTGTACAATGATTTTGAAATATAATATTGTTAACATATTTTACATTCCTAATAACTTAAAAAAATTTCCTAATAATTTTACTTTTGTGTTTGGTCTTGATTATTAATGTTTTTTTAGTCATAAATTTTAAACAAATAATTATATGCTCAGTTATTAGTAATATATTTGATTTTAAAAAAAAACAAACGAATATGGTGCAATTTGTAGTTAGTCGACCATATAGAATATCATACTAAACATGATATTAGATTAACTCTTGGATAAACTTAATTTCTATTTTCAGATATCTAATGTTTACCGTCAATGATCCAACTATTATTTACATTAAAATCGATAAATTTTTGTCCATTCTGAGATCTTTTCTTTATCCATTCTGAGATCTTTTCTTTAAATCTCCAATTTGCTTCGAAGGAGCTTTGTTGTTTCTGTTTTTCCTTTTCTGGTGCTTGTTATCTTTTTCCCTTCACGATTTTTCTCTTATGTATTTGGTATGTTATTGAATTTTTTTTCTTTTTGATAAGTGCATGTGTAAACAACAAATTCTCAAGTCGAGAATAATTAATAATCAAGACAAGAAAATAGATGTAACAAGATGTAGTATTTGATTTCAAAATATATTGTGTATTACAATCTCTATGGTAATCTTCTGATTCTTCAAAATAATATGAAATATGTAGGACTTAAATTTGATATAGTCAAGAGCATGAATAATTTTATCTTGAATCTTGAACTTTGAACTTGAGTGGGTATTATTCATCACGAACACTTGTATAATTATGACGAATAACTAGCATGAACAAGTAACTTGATTTTGATCCACGACCTCTTTTCTTGCTTTTTGTTATTGAAAAAACTCCCCTCCTATGAATAATAAGGACTCCTATTTATCGTAGTAGGGAGTGGTCTACTAGTGTGATTAGATTGACCGGTTTTAACCAACCGATCACATTGCTCCATGAAAAGCTTTGATATGATTGGTCAGAACATTTCACTATACACATGTCATCATTCTAGTGAGATCATTTTATTTGACTTGAATTGCCACATAACTTAGACACATGGCATGATTTTAGTGACTGACTAATTTGACTTGGATTGCCACATAACCTTGACATGTGGCATGATTTTAGTGGCTTATTTAACTTGACTTGGATTGACACATAACCTTGACACGTGGCATGACATTAGTGGCTTATTTAATTTGACTTGATTGCCACATAACGTGCACTATATTTTTGAATTTAATAACATCCAAATTAGTAAAATCTTAATGCTTACAAATGCCCCTACTTCAAGTCTTGTCAAAATATTTCTTTTTTTAGACTGAGCTTGAAGTACTTAGTGAAGATATTTCCTAATTTATAGAGAAATTTTGGGTAATATTACTCTTGGAAAATTGTATTTTATTTTATATGTATATATAACTTATTTTATTTTATTTTTTATCAAATAATAATAATAAAATAAATAAATAATAAAATAATTAAAAAAAATAAAAAAATAAAAAAAAATATAAGAATTTTTAGTCTTTGTAGGATTAGACATTGAAAAGAAATATTATCTCCTTATCCCAAAATATTTGACCTATCAAATATTGAATTTGTTTTAAGCTAGGACACTAACATCCTTTTTAGGTACTCTATAAATAGTAGTCAAACTCATTCACAATTTCATCAAGAAATCTTGGAAGACCAATTTTTGTAATCTTCTTGAATGACCTCTTCTTTTGCCCTTTTTTTTTGTTTTCTATACGTTTTTTAAAGTAAAATAAAATAAAATAATAAAAATATGAAGAATTTTGAGTCCTTGTAGGATTAAATTTTGAAAAGAAATATTATCTACTTATCCCAAAATACTTGACCTATCAAATATTGAATTTGTTTCGGGTTAGAACTCTAACATCCTTTTCAGGTACTCTATAAATAGTAGTCAAACTAATTTACAATTTCACCAAGAAATCTTGAAGACCAATTCTTTTAAGCTTCTTGAATGACCTCTTCTTTTGTTTTTTTTTCCGTTTTATTTTTTTAATTTTTTTCTACTTTTTTTTTCTTTAAGTCGTTTTTTAGGAAGACTTTTGCACCTTTTGAGCAAAAAATTGTATTGCTCAAATCAAAGACTTTACACTGTTTAAGACAAAGTCTTTACATGGCTTGAAACAAGGGCATAATGTCGTCTGAGTCAAGGATTTTACATTGTCTAAGGCAAAGCATGTCATCCGAGCAAGGATTTTACACAGTCCGAGGCAAAGACAGTACATGTCTTAAGATGATGACATTATGTTGTTTGAGCCAAAAACTTCACACTATCTAAGGCAATGACATTACATGGCTTGAGTAGAAGGCATTATAACATCTCAGCCAAAGATTTTACATACTTTAAGGCAAAAATCATATGTTTTAATTCGAAAGCATCCCATAGTCTTGACCCAAATACTTCACACCTTTTGGTGCTAAAACTTTGCATGAGTAGCTTGGATATTACATTGCCTAATTTGCCTTAAAGGAATAGTTACTCATTGTTTAGATTAATAACCTTTATTATTGAATTATTAATCTATGTGTTATTAAAACCCTTGTCCTCTCTCTTTTTTTTGCAGTTCGAATCATGGTTTACTTCAAAGAATTGAAATCTCCTTCTAATGCACGATACCTTGTAATATCGGATCATTAGAATATGAAGTGGAGACCAAATTTCTTGTAGAGAAGCCATTAGGTGGTCAATATGCCTCTCCGTGTCCTTATCTAAAGGAACTTCTTGGTCTAGATGATTCGACTTCAAAATATAATAGTCGTCCTCCCAAGACATGGGTACTTTTCTCTTATAACCATCCTACCAAAAATATTGCAAGTTCTTTACCATGTTTGGGGCGGCGAATCATAAATAGAGACTCAATGGAATGATCTTTCACTTTTGATGGATAGTTTCGCTATATACCAGGGTATTGGGAGTGGGCTGAAGATATACTTAGTAGGGGTCGACAAACTTTGAAGGACGCAAAAATATACAATGTTGTGTATGGATGGATCACTTTTTACTTCTGATCGAAATACTAACCTCATGCAAGCCTTTGCAATGCTTGGTGTCCTACTACAAACACATTGCTCACTTCTGTCGGGGAATTATCCATATCACTTTGGGACTTACACGTGATTTGTGGTATACCCATATCATGTTGCCTTTATGAAGAGGTTGTACCAAATGTTGAAGAACTTACAAGCACATTTGAAAATGGAAAAAGGTTCCTCCCTCAATCTCGTGAACATCTATTTGACGCCTTTCATCCATGACAAACAGAAAATAAGGATATTTATGGAGAACTGGGTACGTAGAACTTTGGTGTAAGAAATATATAAAGTATGGATAGCCTCGCCAAGAAAGGAAAAGAAATATGCTCGTCTTAGATCATCTCACAATCCAACTGGGCATTTGATGAGTTTCTTAAGAGGTCTTCTTATGAAGAAGCATTGTTCCACAAGTTACAAGTTAAAGTCTTAAAATGGATGAAACATATTTGGCAACATTTTTGTCCTGTTGGTTGTGCATATTTGTTTTTCCTACTAAGGTAGGTTGTTTTATTCGCCCAGGTGTCTTTAGAAATGCCTATCATTTGTCATGTGGTAGTAGAGTTAGCATTGCGATCCCAGTTTTAGCCAGCATTTACAAGGGTCTAAACACAATTTTGAGATGTTCGCAACTTGATCTCATCCAAACTTCTTTCCCAATCCACTATGTGTATGGTATTTTGGAATTTTACTTTAAAACCACTTACCTATTAGCTAATGGTCCGACTAATCCCCTTATGACTACAATTTCTGGTGAAAGGTCTTCTAGGTATTTTTGAAAAGAAGATACAAGAAAGCGTATACATGGATGAGGAACCATTGCTTGGGCTGCAACATTTGTTCATAGACCTCATGCATACCGATATCGCGATGACAGGACTGAAAAAGAATACCTATCAAATTTCTTCATGATCATTCGCTCAAACTATCTCACTTTAAGGGAGAGAAACGTCAATATCATTGTGCCATATAGTCCTCATAGATTCAATCGTCAATTTGGCTTTTTCGATGATTCTCCTGGTCGACTAGATCAAGATTTTCGTGAGGCCTCAATGGAAGATGCATTAAGGCTTGCATGTAATAGTGTATTGACAAAATCTAGGGCAAAAGCAACATTTACTCCTAGTGGATCTAACATGAAAAAGTTTGCTTCACAAAATTATAAGTCCTTGTGGGAAAAGGTGCACGAGAATCTTCCTGAAAATCATGTGCAGTTTTTGGTGAATGTTATTGGTTCGATTACTGATGCCTTTCAAAAGAACAATGAAGATCTTGATTTCAAAACAATCTCCAGTTTTAAAGTGTAGGGTTGGTGTTCCAGACAAGGTCAAAGTACCTCCGAATGAAAAATTCGAAAAGGAAAAATGTTCAACCCAAACTCACCAGCCTTCTTGCAAGAGGCCATTTCAAGATGAGAGTAGTGAAACCCGTAGTTATCAATGTTGTAGGAGAGGTAGACCACCTTCGGAAAAGCAAGAAGATAATGATTTGCATACGAGAGATATTAATGACAACAATGTTAGGTCTTCAAGGACTTCGACAACTATTACAGAGGTAATAATTTAAACTTTCACGTAGTTCTATAGTTACAAGTTCCTTCACTTATTATTATATCACCCCTTTTATTTAGCCAAGACATGTCAGCATGTTAGAAACGAAGCCTGAATATAGTATCGAGTCCGTAGAATTCCAGATCTAAGGAAATCTTCTTCTATGCCTCTAAAAAAATAAGAGGTTACTTATATTTCTCATGACAAAACTGCGACAAATGTTGAATGAAGGTTTCCCAAGCAACTAATAACATGCAAGTACATTTTTGATGGAAGAAAGTTTGTATCGTAACTTCTAAAATTTTTTGTCAAAGGAGCGTGGACTAAGATTTGTTCTAAACTTGTTGACCTTGATGCAGACCGTGTTTCTTCTCTTATGGATGAGACTCAACTAATTCTTGCAGATGTAGATTCCATGGGTGTGGACATTTCTCCTTTGAAGACTTTATTGGAGTTATTCTCTAAACATGCTTTTTGTTTTGACCAAGCGCGATCAACTCTTGCTGATAAGGCCAGATAATTTGAGAAAACCGATTCTTATTTGAAAGTGAAGGAACACCTTGATCTTGTATTGCATGAAAAGAATGAGAAATGTGAGGAATTATCGGTTGTTTTTCAATCCCTTAAGGACTCAAAGGAAAGGGTGAACGGGTTAAAATTTCTTCGAAATGCTGCTAAGAAAGAAGTTGAAGATGTTAATCTAAATTCTTGGAAGCCCAACAAGAGTTCAACAAATGCACTTCTGTTTCTTTAGTGACTACGAACCTCAGATGATGTACAGGAGAAGAAGAGGGTCTTAGAGGTCGTTATTCATGATTTAACTAATTATACACTACGTTTAGATTAGCTTATTTTGTTAGCCTTTTGTTCTTCCTTTTCCTTTTTAGCATTTTGAGTGATTAGTTGATGTTCTTAATATTTTAGGAAAAAAACAATTTGATTGTTTTAATATTGTCCATTTATTATTTCTTTTGTACTTTAGCTTCAAAAATCAAATATATTATCAGCCTTGTGTCTAAATAGTGCAAAGGATATATCATGATGTGAGAACATAAGAGTCATGAAAGACTTTACGTACCAAAATCAAACTTCATAATCTAAACATATCAGAACTTCATAGCTGAAATCTTTCAGAATTGTTCTGGATGAAGGCAATGCTAACCATTTCAAATTTTCATGACTTGGAATTTTTTTAGACTCATGTAAGTGAACTTAGAATATGTTTCTAAGAACCTATGTACCTCAGTGAAGAGGATCAAGTCACAACGTAGTTCTGGGATAATAAAGTGATTTTTTGTGTCATACACAGTTTATACTCTTGTGGGTCAGAAAAAACATGCATCTTAGGCTCGTACCTTAAGGAGAAACTCCTTTGCTTCAGGGATAGTATCTTTTCATGAACTTTCCATTAATAGGGCCAACGCGTAATCTTTCTGAGTCAACAAATTTTTAGGAGCCACTTGAATATACTTCTTGTACCACATATGGTACATCCCATTTAGCGGAGAACTTGCTTCCTGATCAACGAGAGGTAATAATGGGCCTTCTTACAACAAGAACCTGGTCACCAACTTGAAAGCATCTAAGATGAACTTTTTTATTAAAAGATCGAGATAGACGAGCTTGATAACATTCTAAACTTTGTTCAGCTTCTAGTCTTTTTTCATCAAGAGCTTCCAATTCTTCAAGACGTCACCGAGCATTTTCTTCATCAGTGAGTCCTTCTTGGAAAGCAAGATGTAATGACGGAATCTGACGCTCGAGCGGAAGGATTGATTCAACTCCATAAACAAGAGAATAAGGAGTCTCATGTGTTGGTGTATGATACGTGGTCCTATATGCCCAAAGATATTCTTTCATTCATTAATTACAATCTCTCATAGGTTTTGAGACAACTTTCTTCAATAAATACAGAGTGTTTTGTTGAAAGCTTCAGTGAGCCCATTAGCGGCATCATAGTACATTAAGCAATTGCGTTGCTTAAAGTAAAAAAGCTCACATATCTTTTCCATCAACATGTTATCAAATGGTTTTCCATTGTTTGTCAATATATATCTAGTAATGCCAAAATGATAGATAATATTGACTCGAATGAAGTTTGCGACATTCTCTTTCTTCACTTCATTAAGAGAAACATCTTCTGACCATTTTGAAAAGTAATCGGTCACTACAAGGATATAAAAATGACAACCAGAGGATTCAGGCAATGGCCAAACAACATCCAAACCCCAAGCTTCGAATGACCAAGAAACAACAGTTGGGTGTAACACTTCAGAGGGTTGATGTATAAAATTGGTAAATTGACACCTTTGGGTATAATCCAAGCAATATTTTACCATAGTTTGCCAATAATATCCTATCATTTATATATTAAAATGAAGTTTTGGGCCCGATTGATGCGCTCCGTACACTCCAGAGTGTGTTTGTTTCATGGCTTGAAGAGATTCATCTACCCCCAAAAAACGTAATAGTACCCCATTGAATGACCTCCTGTAGAAGGTATCTTTATAATAAAGAAAATGGGGGGCTTATCGTCGGATTTTGGTCCTCCTTCAAAGATTTTCTGGCAATATTCCATAACACAAGTAATAAATTGTTGGTTTTCGCTAATCTTCGATTTCACCCTCGGAAATATCAATAACTTGTCCACATTATTCTATGTGTTCATCTGGTGGTGGATATTTCATTTTCGGAAAACAGCAACTTGTATTTGATCAAGTGATGCTAATGCAGAAGCTAAAGCTGCCAACACATCAAACTTCTTATTTTCTTTTCTAGGGATATGTTGAATAGTCACCTCCCCAAGCCAACCTCTCATCTTTTGAGCATAATTGAGAAATGAGAGTAACTCGAGCTTCTTCACTTCATAATCCCCTAGTACTTGATTAATCACTAACTTGGAATCACCATAAATTTGCAACTGCAATTGTTTCATATCAACAACCATTTCAAGCCCGAGTAGAAGTACTTGATATTTAACAACATTATTGGAGAAATATTGTGTAAGAGTGAAGGAATATGGTAGGACTTCTCCATATGAAGTGACATACACTACTCCAGCATCAACTCCTTCACTCGCGCTAATCCATCAAAATATAGCTTCCAAGGTCATTGCATTTCAATTAAAATTGCGTCTTCATCAAGTAACTCATCAGATAACTCCCAATCATTTGGAATTGGGTGGTTGCCTAAGAAATCTACTAGTACTTGTCCTTTTATTGCCTTTTGAGAGATACATGTGATTTTCAATTGTTGGAATTGGGGATACCACCTTGCTAATCGATTACTCAGTACACGTTTGGACATGAAAAATTTGATAGGATTTGCTTTAGACACAAGTCCAACGACATAAGCTTGAATTTAATGTTTCTTCTTTTAAATTGAGATTACTAAGGCTAGGCATAATTTCTTAATAGGTGAATATTTGATCTCATTTTGTGTCATCGTCCTACTCAAGTTAAAATGGCATTTTCTTTCTGTTCATTGTTTTTTTGTGCTAGAAGTTCTCTTACTGACCTTTGTTGTGCAATAATATATAATATCAATGGTTTTCCAGATAGGAGCTAAGAGTACTGGAGGATTTATCAGATAAGATTTTATGCTCTCGAAAATACTGTAGAAGCTTGGTCCCACTAAAAAACAACATACTTTTTCATAAGACAACAAAATGGTTGGCATTTTCCAGCTAGATTTGAGATAAACCTTCTAAGGTATGCCAATTTTCCCAGCAAGCTTTTCAATTCATGAATCAGGCATCATTAAAATAACTCTATTTTGTCTTGGTCAATTTCATCTCTCGATGTCGGACAATAAAACCAAGAAACTTTCCTGAAGTAACCCCAAAGGCACATTTTAAAGGGTTCATTTTGAGTTGTTTTCTTCGAAGTGGTTCAAACATAATTCTCAAATCTTGCAAATGGTCACCCTTTCTTCTTCATTTAAGCACTAAGTCATCAAAATAAAACTCAACATTTTTATGAAGAATCTCATCAAAAATATTCGGCATGGCTTGTTGATAAGTAGCTCCAGCATTTTTTAAACCGAACGACATTACTTTGTAGAAATATATGCCTTTTGGAGTACCAACTGCAGTAAGTTCTTCATCTTTTGGTGCCATGTGAATTTGATTGTGTCCAGATGAACCGTCCATAAAAGACATTGTCTCATATCCAGTCGTGGAATCAATCATAAGCTCAGGGATTGGAAGACGGAAGTCATCCTTAGGACATGCATTATAAATATTCCTAAAGTCAACCCAAACTCGGATTTTGCCATTCTTTTTTCTTACCGGCACAATGCTTGAAATCCATGTAGGATATTTAACTTTATGAATGAAACCTGCTTCAATGAGCCTGTTGAATTCAGTTTCGATCAAAGAAAATAATTCAGGTCTAAATCGACACTGAGCTTGCTTAACTGGACAAACACCTCGTTTCACAGCAAGACGATGAACTGCCACTCTAGGGTCTAGTCCAGGCATCTCCTTGTAGTTCCAAGCAGATACATCTCTAAACTCCATAAGCAACTCAATGTATTTCCTTTCTTCATCATCACTCAATGAGGCACTAATATATGTAACCCTCATATCATCATCAACCCTAAGGTTCACTTCTTTTAAGGTATCAACAGTATTCTTCATCTCTTCCTCGAGTTTAGGGGGTGCATCTTTTGCGTCCTCATCTTTTTGAGGATCACCATCATTGAAGGCTATGTGACGACATGCATGAAAATTAGAAAATTTGTCCTTTATCCTTGCATGAGTTGAAGCATTGTCTTTGTCGCAAATTGTACTGTAGTGTGATGATCCTACAATATCTTCATCTTCATCTCCCTCCTTAGTATGAACTATAGTATGCATTACTTCTCTCAAAACCTTCCCACATGAAACAAAAAGTTTTTCTTCTCGCCTCATTCTAGAAGAAATCAAACTAGGACAATTCTTGGGTGGACGTTTCTCTTGAGAGTGAACATGTCCTCCCATTTATGTACAATATCCTTGGCGTTTGTATTTCCTTTTCATAGGTCCCAAACAATCAAACACTGAAGTTTCTTGAGTTGACTCGACAAGCCAATCCAATACCAAAACATTAGAAGTTGGGACAGTAAGTCGATCAAACATGGAAGTCCTTTTGTTAGACATCGCAGGTTCTTCTATCATAGTAATGTAGTTGATGCTCATCTTTTTAATATAAATTTGTACATGTGATTTTTATTTGAAATTCAAGCCTTCACGTGATTGTTTAACCATGTACCATCTTTCCATCAAAATCCTTTGAGTAGGAATAAAGCCATGCTTTGCCTTTTCAATAACTTCATGTGGGACTTTCCCCAATTTAGAGGTCTCATCGGGATTGTGTCCCACTTTCACCAATAATTTATAAGAAATCGGGTCAAAACCTTCAATTATATGCTTCCGAGGAAGTGTTTTATATGAATCGTGGTTTGATGGTTTTACAAATCCTTTAGTCACTTTTGAAGGTGATTTGATTGCATCAATTTGTTTGATAGGAAATGTCAATTCATTACTCAGCAACTAAGAAGGTTGAATTTTGACCTTATTTGCGTTTGATATATAGTGAAGAGTAGGAGACATTCTTTTACTTAAATATGTCTGGCTCGCCTTGGGTACTGTGCTTATATCTGAAAGAACCCCTACATTTTTAGTTGCTACATCAACTCTCTTTGTGACATCAACCTTTTTGATTGGTATAAAGTTATCAACTTTGACTTCCTTTGGGACATAATCCTTTAAGTAGAACTTTTCATCTGCGAAGTGCGTTTCGGTACTTAAAGCATTGATGGTACGTGGATGACACTACTTTATTCTTGTGGATCCATGGCCATCCTAATAAGATATTATAGGAGGTCTTTGATTCAATAACGTGCATCCATACACTCTAACACATACATATCTTCCATTTCTATCTCTATTTTGATTTCTCCAATTGCTCTTTGCCTCCCTTGGTTGAATCCCTAAATTATTAAACGACTTTTAGATAATTCATTTATCGGTATTTTCAGTTTTTCAAAGTCCTAATAGGAAGGATATTGACCCTAGAACCATCATCCACCATAATCTTGTTTACTTTATGCCCACACACAAAACCTACCATATATAAAGGGAGATTATGTGATGTTTCACCCAACAAAAGATCATCAGTAGTGAATGTAAACTTTGCACCACAAGTATTCACTTGTTCTGAGAGAAACTTGTTGGGATTTTCACAGGACGGCAGTAAGGTTGGTGAGGAGTCTTCCCCTATTATTTCTTCTTTCTCAATGTTACAACATGAGGCCTTGGTGTCACAATGAGAAATCTTAGTGTAAAACCATCTGTGCAAGAATTCCTTTATTGTCACTAGGGAATGCCAGTTTTGATAGTGATTCTCCACGACTCTCGATTTGTGCGCATTTTTCTTCACTCCTCAAGTTTTGAGTAGCTTTTTCATTTTTTTCTCTTGTCACTTCCTTTCTTGTATCTCTTTGTGTGTTCGCTCTGCAGAGTCTTCGTCGTTTCACCAAAATCAATCCTTCATCATTAGCACACTCATATTTTTTTTTTGCTAAAAAGTTTCCTCTCACTATTGTCTCCTTCATGGATGGAAGAACAATGATTTGCTGATATCTATCTGTTCAAAGTCACAAAATTTGATCATCATTGGTGGTAATGAGGCTAGGACATCATCACTGTTATGTACTTCAACAAAGTTGCAATGAATTGTGCGATCATGTGAGCCAAAAGTCATACACACTTGATTTGAATTTTCCTTTTATCTTCAGGTAATATCTTCCTTCACGAGCTAAGTCCATGATCTTTTCTTTAAAGATGAAGCACTTTTCAATATGATGACCCATCAAACGATGATATTTGCAGTAATTAGGATCATTAATCCTTCTGGCTTCTTGTGGGCGCTTTATTTTAGGTAACTCAAACAGTTTCAATGCAAGGAGCTCTTCAAAATTTGTTGTAACATCTGAATCAATGAATGGGTACTCTTTTGCCTGCATTTCCTTCAAAGATAACGTTCGTTCGGCACTATTTTGAGAAGTTGTGATCTTCACAATTTGATTGTTGCCTAGATTTGTGGCGACTTTCAACGGTGCAGCCATAACATTCATTGCCACATAACATTGACATAGAATGAAACTTGTTTGATGTTCATGTAAAGTTAAAAAGTAAAAAAAGGAAGAAAAACAATTAAAACAAAGAAGATGTTTGAAAGACATGCATCAAAAGAAATGAAATATCGAGAAAGGAGATTATCAATACGATGAATTTTTCTACTACTCCATGAATAATGACATTAATTTCAATTGATGAATAACTTTTACCATAGTTTTCAAAATAATTTGTGATTATCTATCCTATTCTTAATATGAGAAAATAGTTGACATTCTCTCATATAGATTATCAACAACTATTTATTTCCCTTTTAATTTCTAATATTTATTTACTATATTAATAGTCATTAAAAATGAACTGTCAGTAATATATTTAACATATTTATTTCTTTTTCTTCTTCAATTATTAGAAGAAATATGAAGAAAAATTCAAAAAAGTGAGGAAAAAAATAAATAGAAAATACTAGCCATAGAGAGGTGCAAGATAGGATTGTTTATATTCATATAATGAGTAATAGCTTGCCGGTGTTTCTCTTGCTGCAATAGTCCCCTATATCTTGCTTTGTTGATAGTGAAATACGTCCACCTTCATCTTACTAGAGTTATACACAGAATGAGGAAAAGAAGAATCTGGAACCCCCAGATATCAAGCATTAATAGAGACAACATGAATGTCTTTGATTTTATGGAAAAATACTAGTAAATAGGGTATGGGGATTACCTTTTCGTCAATAAGTATCATGTCCATACTTATCATCTTGTTGTCTTGCTCGTAATTTCTAAATTTCCACATTCTGCAAATGTGTACTCGAAACAACCGATTATCCCTTGAAGTATCTAATATGAAAAAAGTGAATAGTCTATACGTTTATTAAATTACTGTATCGAAGAAGATGTTCTGTGTGTTGTTTCAAGGAAGTTCAAGAGGTGTGATTGTTACTATGGGTGTATGGAGCCTACAAGGCATGATATAGCAGTTGTTAGGAGAAGGCACATTGTTTTGGAACAATGGTTAGGAAAAGACACATTTACAAAGCGGTGTAAAATTAGGCAGGCGATCGGGTTTGGGAATAGGTGTCATGAAGCGATGTAATGTTTGGGAAGAGTTGTGTTGTTTGATTTATATACGGTTCAGAAGAGCTATGCTTTGGATAGTTAATTACGGTAGTGGTAATTTGAATTTGCAGTTGCAAGTTGACAGTGCATTACATATGGCGCTAAAATTTAAAGGTATTTTTGTAACCATGTAAAAATGTAAGGGAATTTTAACAATTTTTTTTGTAATTTTCTTTCCCTTCCATTTTCTTGATTAAAATACAAATTGTTTAGTTCATAGCTAAATAATGTAAAGCAACAACAACAACATATACCGACTGTAATCCCGCATGAATACGCAGGGTAGTGTTTACACAATCTTAGTTTAACCTTGTAAAGGTAGATATGTTGTTTTTCGATAGACCCTTGTCTCAATAAGAACCATGTAATACAATTATTGAATAAAGAAAATAGAATATAATAATAGAATTAAGAAACAAAATAGTCTATGAATGATAAAAAGAAAACTAACAAGAAAACTAAATAACATTTAGCTACCTACTAACCTTCTACTCTAATCCTAGATCCCCATATCCCGCCCTGAGCCTACACCCTTGGCGGGATTGACACTCGATGACCATTACTGGTCTCGAGCGGACCCTTGGCCTGACTGACTTAACTCAGCGAAAGACAACAATCACACTTACAATGATAAAAGAACTTATTTGAACTGAATAATAAAATAATTGGGAATGTCTTAAAGATTTAAATATTTAACTTGGCCAAAATGACAACTCAAGTCTACACTATAAGAATGACAATCTAAAGACTACTTAACTAATAAATTGTTTATAAAGCATCTAAACTTATTGAGATAGATGTTGGGACAAACCCCACAACATCCTATTCACCTAACTTGAAAGAAATATAAGATGTCCTTCAAAGTACAACGTGACTCACCAACTGACTCTGAAGTGCTCAACTAAATCAACGGTGCACTGGATGTCGATCCTCGTTACCTGCGTATGCACCATAATACGATGCAGGCCAACTTGAATCACTATATTAAATGTACAAATATGTGAGTTGAAATGCTAATATAACATAGGCTAGAAAGATTATGATATATATATACACGCACACACACACACACGCACACACATAGAATTTGAAGAATCAACAAAAAAATTTATATGTTTTTCAACTATTTCAAGTTTAAATTATTGAGATTTATAGGGCTTTTACGTTATTTTCAAAATAATCTTTATTACTTTTTTTACTCAATTTATGTGGCACCGATAGAATTTTGAGATTCAACCAAAATTTTTATGTCTTCTCAAATTTAAATATTTTACAATATCAATTATGGTGATTTGGAGAATTTTTTTATATATAATTTGCAAATATCCAAAAAGAACAAACAAAAAGATAAACAAATTAAAAACAAAAAAATATAACAATTACATAACTGACCTTGGCTTAAAGCAGGCTTGTCAACCAAGAAGTTTCTGCTCCTAGAATTCTCCATATAGTAGTAATGAGGTGAAAATTTATAATTTATCTACTTCTTCGGCCAAAGTTCTCTTTGTTCTTTTTTAGAATGCATTATCAAAATTAAATCAAAGCTTCAATCTCAATTTTGAATTAGAAAGGTTTTAAGGGTCACACATCAAATCAGGAGTAACATCTTAGTCCTTGGTACCATATTAGCTCATATCAAACCTTTATACCTTGGCAAGGTATACTCAATGTTTTTATGGGAATTATATATCAAACTTTATGTTTAGCTTATATGGTAAAATGTCTGTCATTAGTACCTCACATAATCTAGTCTTAGATTATTGCATTGTCCTTATATTTATTTATTCTTATTTAGTACCTATCACTTGCATGTTGATTTACTTGATCATTGCATGAGTTCATATTTTTTAGTTTCATGTTCAGTTCAACATCTCAGATTTTTCATACTTAGTTTATTTAATTATGGTTCTTATCTATCATACTTAGTACATTCAAAGTACTGACCTCATACTTTTGCATTATATTATTTTTAAATATAGGTTTGGATACTTAATATCCATCCCCGGTTAGTACGACTTCTAATCAGCTCAGTAGCAGTTCTGTTAAGTCCTTAATTTTTGAGTGCAACCCTTATATTTATTTCAATTAATTAGTCTTTTCAAAAAGTTAGAGTTAGCCGGGGTCTTCTCCAATTAACTCATCTAAGAAGCGGCTTTCATTTATATATTTAGATAGTACCGATCGTCATTCACGAAAAATAATGTATACTATTACAATCGCAAGAATCCTGACTAAATCATGTCATAACTATTACCTTCTATTAGTCTCATGGATGACCATTAGTCTCTTACCATGCATGTACATTGTAACACCCTGTATCCAAAACAGACCAAAAACTAACTTTTTAGAAAAATCTACGGGTGCAACCAACGGAACCATCGACGGACCGTAGACTGACCCACGGTCCATCCTGAACACCATTCAATGGGGTCAGAAACAGCCAAAATCTCAGACAAGGAAAATTTGGTTAAGTCGTGATCGACGGATAGACCTACGGTCCGTAGGTCAGACTACAGTCCGTAGTCCATGACTGACGATCGACACCCCATTCACCCAGTCTCTACAAGAGCCACGGATAAGCAGCACAGTCAGTAGATGGACCGACGATACGTAGGTCTGACCGTAGGTGAGAAATAGCGGACAGTTAGTGGGAAAATACAGTTAGTCAACCTCAAATGATCATAACTCTCAGCACAAAATGAATCAGGTGTCCCATGACCTACCAACAGATAGATAATTAAATTAACTTTCCATAACCACCGACCTTGATAAAATCCGACCTCCAAATAAGAGTTATTCTCATTTTAGTAAAGGCATGTCGAACAAGCCCAACCTTTAGACTAAATTATGGAGCGTCGATAGAACAACGGACCGTCTGTCCAGGTCGTCGTTTAGTCCTACAACACTTTACGCAAGGATCTTTTGGTCTTTTCCCACTTCGTTAAAACACTAAGATACGTCGTTTTGACCCTAAATCATCACATTTTAGTCAATTTAATCCTACAAACATAACTAAAACTTTATATGTCAAACCATTGCTCAAAAACATAGAAAATTAGGAGCAAGAAAGGAGAAAAAAGGTCAAGAACCCTACTTCAAGAACGCAACAAGGTTCCAACAGTTCCAGCCCCAAAATCTAAGTGTTTCCTTTTGAATTTCATCACCAGGTATATAGGATTTCACTAGTAGGTTCCTTTCACCCATTGAGTCCCTAGTTTTCAGTTAGTTCTTTATTCTCTTATCATGAATAAGCCTAAGGTTTCTAGAAATTTGATAGAACATAATGAATTTACTAAATATATGTTCCAAATCATATGGTACAGTTATTATTTAGTTTATGGGATGAATATCAGAACCCTAGCTTTGTATCTCTTTAGCTCTTGAATTACACATACTAGGTCAGATATTTTAGCTATTCAATTTATACATGCCTCAGTTTTTAATGCATCATTATCAGATTAAATGTTGCATTTTCAGTTTGTATGTTCAGTTTTGTGCTATCCAATATTTATAGAAAATTCATACATAATCATTTAACTATATAAATCCATGGGAGTAGCATAATACCAAGTTTGATTAGGGTTTAGCGTACCCAATTAGTCCCATAACTATTAGCAAAGAAGGTTGTAAGTCCCCTGTGTGGGTAACAAGTTTAGTGATCATGCCAGCATGCCTTTTTACCTCTGGAAGGGTATATTAGGTCCTCTCGATGGGGCGTGTACATCGGACTCCATATTTAGCTCATGTGATTTCATTTTTTGTTATTAGTAGCTCCACAGTTCAGTCAAACTCTCTTACATTGACCATTTATCAGTATACTCAGTATTAAATTTTAGCATGTTATAAATTAGTCATTTTATTTTGTTAGCTCAGAATTTTCTATATCATGTTCAAATTATTATACTTGATTTTGTGCTTGTTTAGTTATATTTTATTTCACTTTATTCCATCTTACATGATCAATACCTTTCAAGTACTGACGCATACGTGCACTACATCTTATCGTGATGTAGGTTCAGGTTTTCTTCATCCAGATCATGCATAGATCGATTTTCGATCTTCAGTTCAGCAGATTAAGTGGTGAGTCCTCATTCTCCAAGGACAATAGTCATGAGTTTCTTTTCAGTCATTTAGTTTCAGTTTTTACTAGACTTAGCTAGGGCTTGTCTGAGTATTTCTAATCCAGTTTAGAGGCTATTATCAGACATAGTTAGTTTCAACTTAGCATTGAGTTAATAAATTCTTTACATTAAAATCATTGATTTCATTTACCTAAGTTATAGAATATGGGTATTCCCCATTTTTTCAGCTTAAAATTCTGATTTAGTTTCTGCAACAGTTTATATTGTTTCGTATGCTCATGATCATGCCAGTAGGGTTAACTTGGGACCACTTGTGGTCCTAGGTTCCATGTGCGCATCTCAGGGGTAGCTCGGGGCGTGAAAAAATTTGGTATCAAAGAACTAGGTTCAAGAATCCTAGGATGTCAGAAAGGCCACACTAACTAGTGTCCTTTTCATGGGTGTGAAATTCACCACATCTAATGAGAGGGAGGCTATGAATTTTTTGAGGAAAACTTCACTTTCTTGTTACTCTTATTGTGCGTAAGGTATGATCTTATTCCATTCTAACTTGACGTTCTACTTTTCAGATCATGCCTCCTCCTAGAGCTGTAGAACTAACGCTACGAATGCAAATGCCAGGAATGCAAACGCAAATCCTCCAATCCCAGATGAAGAAGTCACTAATTTTGAGTTCAGGAATGCTATACAGATGTTGTCTAAGAGTATGATCAACTAGAACAATCGGGTTCATGCTCATGTCAAATGAAAATGGTGAATCAGTAGCAGCAAGGGTCCTCGAGTTTGTTAGGATTAATCGCCTGAGTTTTTAGGATCACAAGCTAATGAGGATCCTCAAAATTTCTTGGATGAGATAAAGAAAATCTTTGAGGTAATGCAAGTCACTCGGAATGATCAGGTTGAGTTGGCATCACACCAGTTGAAAGATGTTGCTCATATTTGGTACACTCACTTGAAGGAAAATAGGGGTGCAAATATGGCTCCTATCACTTGGGATTGCTTAAGTGAGACTTTTCTCGATAGGTTTTTCCCAATAGTGTTCAGAGAAGCAAAAGCCCAAGAATTAATGAACTTAAGACAGGGTAACATGACAATCCAAGAGTATGGACTCAAGTTTAACCAACTCTCCAGGAATACTCCTCGCATGATTGTTGACTCCAGGGCTCAAATGAATAAGTTCTTTCATGAAGTGTTGGATTTGATGAAAAGTGAGTGTATAAGTGCTATGTTACTTGGAGATATGAACATCTCTAGGCTTATGACTCATGCTCAGCAGGTTGAGGGTGATAAGCTTAGGGAACAGGCTAAGGAGAATAAGAAGGCTATGACAGGGAACTATGACTATTCTTAGCAGAAATCGGGTGGTGGAAATTGCTTGTAGCTTCACAGAAGTTTTTATCTCCCGCCCCTTCATCAGCTAGTGTTCCATCCTCCAAGAATAGGTATGACCAGAAGGGTAGAGCACCAGTCTCTAAATTTTAGAGAAGTGTTTCAGGAACCAAGACTTACCGCAATTGCCCTAAGTGTGGTAAGAACAATCCAATTGAGTGTCTTGCAGGAAAAGAGGGTTTTGGGTGCGTTCAGTCTGGTCACAGGTTGAGGGACTATCCTTCTAGACAGGTTTAAGGATACGGTATTGGTAAAGCTCAGTCTACAACATTAGTAGCACCAGCAAGTCTCCCAACTCAGCAGGGTAACTCCTCTAGTACTTGATATGCCTATTCGTGTTTCTACTCCGGTGGGTGAGTCTGTGGTAGTTAAAAAGGTGTATAGGTCTTGTTTGGTGAACTTTGTGGGGAGCAACACTTATGTAGATTTGGTTATCTTAGAAATGGATGATTTTGATGTAATTCTGGGTATGACTTGGCTTTCTCCGCAATTTAAGATCTTGGATTGTAATGCTAAAACGGTGACGTTAGCCAAGCCTGGGACAGATCCGTTAGTGTGGGAGGGTGACTACACTTCCAACCCGGTGTGTATCATATCCTTTCTTCGTGCTAAGAAAATGGTTAGTAAAGGGTGTTTAGCTTTCTTGGCACATCTCAAGGATGACACTACCCAAGTACCTTCGATTGAGTCGGTTTCAGTAGTCCGTGAGTTTCTGGATGTGTTCCCTGCAGACCTTCCTGGTATGCCACCAGATAGGGATATTGACTTCTGGATCGATCTCGAACCGGGCACACGCCCCATTTCTATACCCCCTTATAGAATGGCTCCCACAGAGTTAAGAGAGTTAAAGGCACAACTTCAAGAGTTATTGAACAAAGGCTTTATTAGACCAAGTGCATCTCCTTGGGGTGCTCCGGTTTTGTTTATGAAGAAGAAGGACGGGAGTTTTCGAATGTGTATAGACTAAAGACAACTAAACAAGGTAACCATAAAGAACAAGTATCCTCTTCCCCGCATCGATGACTTGTTTGATCAGTTACAAGGTGCTTGTGTCTTCTCTAAGATTGACGTGAGATCCGGTTATCATCAATTGAAAATACGGGCAACGGATGTGCCAAAGACTGCTTTTCGAACGAGGTATGGGCATTACGAATTTGTAGTGATGTCTTTTGGTCTTACGAATGCCCCTGCTGCGTTCATGAGCTTGATGAACGGGATTTTTAAGCCATATTTGGACCTCTTCGTGATCGTATTTATTGATGATATATTGGTATACTCAAAGAGCAAGAAGGAACATGAAGAACATTTGAGAATGGTATTGGAAATGTTGAGGGAGAAAAAGCTTTATGCCAAGTTCTCTAAGTGTGAGTTTTGGCTAGATGCAGTGTCCTTCTTGGGACACGTGGTTTCTAAGGATGGAGTGATGGTGGATCCTTCTAAGATTGAGACAGTGAAGAATTGGGTAAGATCTACTAATGTGTCAGAAATAAGGAGCTTTGTTGGGTTAGCTAGCTACTACCGTCGATTTGTCAAGGGATTCTCTTCTATTGCTTCCCAATTGACGAACTTGACTAAGCAGAATGTTCCATTTGTATGGTCGGACGAATGTGAGGAAAGCTTTCAGAAGCTCAAGACCTTGTTGACTACCGCACCTATCCTTACCTTGCCAGTAGAGGGTAAGAACTTCATTGTTTATTGTGATGCATCCTATTCTGGTTTGGGTGCAGTACTAATGCAAGAGAAGAGTGTGATTGCTTATGCTTCAAGGCAATTAAAGGTGCATGAACGTAACTATCCAACTCATGATTTGGAATTGGTTGCGGTAGTGTTTGCATTAAAACAATGGAGACACTATTTATATGGGGTTAAGTGTGAGGTCTACACGGATCATCGTAGCCTTCAGTATGTCTTTACTCAGAAGGATTTGAACTTGAGATAGAGGAGATGGATGGAACTACTGAAGGACTACGACATCACTATTTTGTATCATACGGGGAAGGCGAATGTTGTAGCAGATGCTTTAAGTAGAAAGGTGGGAAGCATGGGAAGTCTAGCTCACTTGCAAGCTTCTAGACGCCCATTGGCTAGAGAGGTTCAGACTCTAGCTAATGACTTGATGAGATTAGAAGTAAATGAGAAGGGAGGATTGTTGGCTAGTGTGGAGTCAAGATCTTCTTTTCTTGACAAAATTAAGGGAAAACAGTTTGATGATGAGAAACTAAGGCGAATCCAAGATAAAGTATTGCGAGGGGAGGCTAAGGAAGCACAAATTTATGAGGAAGGTGTTTTGAGGATCAAGGAAGGGTATGCATACCCCGCGTCGATGATTTGATCAACACTATTCTGACAGAGGCTCATAGTTCAAGGTATTCTATACATCCGGGTGCAACCAAGATGTATCGTGACCTAAAGCAACACTTTTGGTGGAGTAGAATGAAGCGTGATATTGTTGACTTTATTGCCAAGTGTCCAAACTGTCAACAAGTAAAGTATGAACACCAGAGGCCCGGAGGAACACTTCAGAGAATGCCCATTCCTGAATGGAAGTGGGAGAGAATTGCAATGGACTTTGTGGTTGGTCTTCCCAAGACATTGGGAAAGTTTGATTCTATTTGGGTAATTGTTGATAGGTTAACTAAGTCTGCTCACTTCATTCCGGTCAAGGTGACTTACAATGCAGAGAAGTTAGCCAAACTTTTACATCTTGGAAGTGGTGCGATTGCATGGGGTTCCACTATCCATCATATCAGATAGAGGTACGCAGTTTACTTCTAAGTTTTGGAAAACATTGCATGCGGAATTGGGTACTAGGTTGGACCTTAGTACTGTGTTCCATCCTCAGACCGATGGTCAGTCTGAGAGAACGATTCAAGTGTTGGAAGATATGCTTCGTGCATGTGTGATAGAGTTTGGTGGCCATTGGGATAGCTTCTTACCCTTAGCGGAGTTTTCATACAATAATAGCTATCACTCAAGCATTGCTATGGCTCCATTTGAAGCATTGTATGGTAGGAGATGTAGGTCTCCCATTGGTTGGTTTGATGCATTTGAGGTTAGGCCTTGGGGTACTGACCTTTTGAGGGATTCGATAGAGAAAGTGAAGTCTATTCAAGAAAAGCTTCTAGCGGCACAAAGTAGACAAAAAGGATATGCAGATCGAAAGGTTAGAGACTTAGAGTTCATGGAGGGTGAACAAGTCTTGTTGAAGGTTTCGCCCATGAAAGGGGTGATGCAGTTTGGAAAAAGGGGTAAGCTAAGTCCAAGGTACATTGGTCCCTTTGAAGTACTTAAGCGAGTAGGAGAGGTGGCTTATGAGTTAGCCTTGCCTCCAGGGCTGTCCGGAGTACATCCGGTATTCCATGTGTCGATGTTGAAAAGATACCACGGGGATGGAAACTACATTATCCGTTGGGATTCAGTTTTGCTTGATGAGAACTTGTCTTATGAGGAGGAGCCTGTTGCTATTTTAGATAGAGAAGTTCGCAAGTTGAGGTCAAGAGAGATTGCATCCATCAAGGTGCAATGGAAGAATCGACCCGTTGAAGAAGCCACTTGGGAGAAGGAGGCGGATATGCGAGAAAAATACCCACATCTGTTTACAGATTCAGGTACTCCTTTTCGCTCTTGTTTTCCTTCTTGTGATCGTTCGGGGACGAACGATGGGTAAATTGGTATCTATTGTAACGACCTGTTTAGTCGTTTTGAGCAGCAAATTTTATTTCTGGAAAAACAAGTTGAGGCGACGAACCCAACGACGGACCGTCATGGGCACGACGGACCGTCGCAGGGTCTCGTTTCCAAACACTTAGAAAATCTGAAATTGGGTACTGAAAATCGACTCTCTGAACTTCGTAACAGAGTGGCAGGACGGACCGTCACAGGTGTGACGGACCGTCACAGGCCATTCACCCAAAAATCAAGTTTCTGAACTATGCGACGGACAGCAGGACAGACCGTCGCAGGCGAGACGGCCCGTCACAGCTTGCGTAATCCCAGTTGGAGTCGGATTTCTGGTTATGTTTTAAAGGGGCGTTTTGGAGTATTCCTGCTATAATTATATATTTCGTGGGTTTATATTAATAACTCAAATTCTTGGGGGTTAAAAGAGGTAACCTTAAGTTAATTAGTGGGGTATTATTGTCATCTTTTATTCTTAATTATATACTAATTAGGTTAAAGAAAGAGGGTTTGAATAAGAAAAATAGAAAGAACAAAGAGAGACAGAAAAAGAAAGAGAACGAGTAGAGAGAGAGAGAAACGAAGAGGATAGCAAGGATTTTGAGAAGATAGCTTCTTGATCGCAATTCTTCGGTGGAGGTAGGTTATGGTTTTCATGCTATTCGTAGTAAACTCTTAATAGCGAATGATATGTGTTAGTAGTATTGTAAACCTTCTATATGCTTAATTGTATGCTTGCATGAATGATGTGATTATGTAATTGTGAATAAATAAGCATGATGAAGCTATTGAATCCCAAATCTTGAAAAGAAACCCTAATCTACTTTGTTAATGATGATGCCTTGGTATAAAAGAAGGCTTGATGAACGAAAGTGGTGAGATTAGGGGATCGGGTGCCACGTTCCGATACCAGGATAGAATATGGATCGGGTGTCACGTTCCGACACCAGGATAGAATATGGATCGGGTGCCACGTTCCGGTACCAGGATAGAATATGGATCGGGTGTCACGTTCCGACACCAGGATAGAATATGGATCGGGTGCCACGTTCCGGTACCAGGATAGTATATGAGGATCGGAGTGTCACGTTCCGACACCAGGATAGAATATGGATCGGGTGCCACGTTTTGGTACTAGGATAGAATGAGGATCGGAGTGTCACGTTCCGACACTAGGATAGTATATTGAGGAGCGGAGTGTCACGTACCGACACGAGGGGAATAAAGATAATGAATCTTGAAATATGTTAATATATCCAATCTAATGAACTAAATTCCCAAATGAGTATGATGAGGAGGTGTGAGTCCTCATTGATGTGCTTGGTGTTGTAACCAAGGGTTATGGTAACTGTAAATGCTGCATGCTAAGGATATTAGTTGATTTTATGATATTGCTTAATACATACTATTTTCTATTTTGAGTTGGCCGATGATATCTACTCAGTACCCGTGTTTTGTACTGACCCCTACTTTTATTGTTTTCTTCTTGTTTATTTGTGGAGTGCAGCAAACGTGCCGTCATCTTCGACTCAACAGTAACTCAAGCCAGTCTTACTACATCGGAAATTCAAGGTGAGCTAATGCTTCTAGCTTGGACTGGATCTTCTTCTTCAAGTCTTGATGCCTTGAACTTCCGGCATGGACTAGCTTCTTATGTATTTTTAGCTTCTTAGAATAATCTTAGTTTAGTAATTTGATTATAGATGTTCTTGTGATGATGACTTCCAGATTTTGGGAATAATAATAGTTATTGATTTTATTAATGAGTTTAAGTCTTCCACATTACTTTATGTTGATATTACCTTGAAATGTTAAGGTTTAGATTGGTTGGTTCGCTCACATAGGAGGGTAAGTGTGGGTGCCAGTCGCGGCCCGAATTTGGGTCGTGACATTATAAATTTAAATTTTTGGTATATTAAGTTTCCTTTTACTGCACTAATTACGCTTTTTCTATAGGATGTATAATTTTATCATCTGCTAAGTATATTTCAATATGTGTATCTATTCCTTCTCTAAAACAAGCTTTTATGAATATTTCTGTTCCTCCTAAGTGTACGTATTTTATGGGTGTTTTAGCTTTTATATCTTGTATTTCTTTATTAATTATCCTCTTATTTAGTATAGGTATTTGTGGTTTTCCTTTTGTATATTTACAATCTATGATGTGTTCTTTCTGGCTAACTACATAGTATTCATTTTTTTGTCTTTTAAACCAATTTCTTATTATAGGTATTTCAAGTATTTTTTCAACACTTAAGTATAATTCTTTTCCTTTTATTTGTTCAAAAATTGTATTATCAAATATAATTTTTTGTTCTGATAATTCTTCATTTTGATAGTCTTATTTGGATATTATTTTTGTATCGTCTTCAGACATTTGATTTCTTCTGTCATTACATCATTATCTAGATCAATATTTTCTTCTTCATTTTCAGTTTCTATATCTGATACTTCATATATACTATCATTTTCACTTAATTAATAGTCTACATATTCTATTTGCATATATTCATCATTATCTATAATTATTTCTGCAATTTGTTTTCTTTTTAATTATTACTTTTTTCATTTTTATTTTTTCTTTTTGGTTTTCGCATAATTGTACAAACCATTGATGTAAAAATCTTATTCTAGCTCCTAATGTATCTGTTAATCCTTCATTGTTCCAGTCTTTAATTATTTTTGTACTAAATGGTTCTGGTAGTTTTGTAAAATATTGTTGTCTTATTTCTTTTGCTTCATTTGTATCATATCTTGCTTTGTAATAATATTCTTTGAATGCACATGTATATTCTTCTATATAACACATTTTATATATAGCTAATTTTGTCATAAGTTGTCTATTTATTGTTTTTTCTCTATTTTGTTCTTTTATTTCTGTGGTCATACCTCCAAATTCATTCCGTATTGCTAATTCGTATTTATCTAGAATATCTATTTTTGTTGTTGATGGAGATCCGTCTATTTTCTTGCCACTTCTAAGTGTTTCTAGACTTTCTGGGGGTAAATTTCCTATCCATAATTTTGTTGTTCCAACAAATCTTCTTTCTATATATCCTGGTGTTTCTTTTGTTGTTATTTTGTTATCAATTAATTTTTTAGATATATTTCCTATCAATAGTAATATTACTTTATTTATATCTATAACACACTCTAGATCTATAAAGTTATATTGTTCAGTTATTGGTCTACGCGTCCATTTTTTATTTAACCTGCTATTCCATATTGCATTTGTTCTATCTGATCGTTCATAATTCTCTGTATAATAAGTTGGTGCTGTCCATCTAGGATTACTTCTAGGACTATTACCAGGGGTTTTAACTCTTGATGTGTTGGGTTGATTTATACTCCTGTATTTATTTCTAATTTTTTCGGCTTATTTACTTGTTCTAGAATTTCTGTGTATGTTTCACTTATATCACTTATTTCTGAGTTTTGATCGTTTATTCTGTCTGATTCATTCATTTCGTCTATTTCGGCTATTTCAAGATTTTCATTTAATTTTTGTTTCATCTTATTTATCTCATTAGTTAATTCAAGTTCTTTATCTTTTTCAACCTGTTTCTCTTTTTGTTTGGTTTCATATAATAATTTTAGCTTAGCTAATTCTTTTTCTAATTCACTTATTCTTGTATTTTTTATCTCTTCTAGATGTTGTACTTCTTACTTTGCTTGTGTTTTTATTTTTTCAATTTCTTTTGATTTATTTATTTCTTCATTTTCCTTTGTTATTCTTATCATAGCTGTCAGGCTATCTTCTAATTTTGCTGTTTCTTTTTCTAACATTAAATATAAGTTATTTCCTATTTTTTTATATCGTCTTCCTAAATTTGAAAATATTACTTTTATTAATAAGCCATCTTGATTTTCATATGTCTTTTCGTCTACTGCAAATTCTTCTTTATTCATTATGATTTATAATTTATAATTTATATCATGTTGTAACTTATATTCAAGGCAATTTATTTGTATTTCTAGCATAAATATAACTTTTCTTTGTGCTAATATTGATTTATTACATACTCCTGCTAACATATTTTCTTCTAATCTTTCTTTCCTGTGTTGTAATTCTTGTCTTTTTTCAATTATTTTCTCTATCAGTTATTGCTTATATATTTCTTTGTTCATATTGTTTTTTCAGATAACAAACATACTTATATTCTGGTTTAGAAATTATATCTATTAAAAGATTTGTTTTACTATTATTTGTTTTAGTAAGTTGTAATAATCCATATTCCATGTATAAGGTTTTTAACTTTTTCTGTGTCTTTCGTACTTTTCTTTCTATTTTAGTTTTTGTTCTAGTAGTTACTTTATTTGATGTTTGATTATTCTTCATAGTTTTAAGAATAAAATATTTTTTCATAATATTCTTTTTTAAGTAGATCTAATCGTTGTATTTCATTAGCGTTGTTTGCAATATATTCAAAATATTCATTTTCCCTAGTTCTCAAATATTTGTGTAAGTTTTCAATTAGTAATTTTGTTTGTTTTACTATTATTTGTTTTAGTAAGTTGTAATAATTCATATTCTATGTATAAGGTTTTTAACTTTTTCTGTGTCTTTCGTACTTTTCTTTCTATTTTAGTTTTTGTTATAGTAGTTACTTTATTTGATGTTTGATTATTCTTCATAGTTTTAAGAATAAAATATTTTTTCATAATATTCTTTTTTAAGTAGATCTAATCGTTGTATTTCATTAGTGTTGTTTGCAATATATTCAAAATATTCATTTTCCCTAGTTCTCAAATATTTGTATAAGTTTTCAATTAGTAATTTTTTAAATAGTTCTATTTCTTCTTTAGTTTCTTTCCAGAATCATTCTCGTTCAAGTAGTTGTTTGGTAGCTCGTTTAATATAGTAGCTATTCCAATAGTTCTTTTGTTAGCATAAAACTCCGGAATATCTACCTTCTGTATCTCTTCTTGTGTATCTATTTTCTCTGGGATTATCATTTCCCTGGTCAATCCTATCTTTATAACTTGTATCGTAGGTTTGATTTCATCGTAAAATATCTCCGTTGTTGCTGAATAGAATTTTATGTAAAATAAAGTCTCTTTGGTTATTCTTTTATATTGTAAAAATGTCTTGTATAGATCCGGTATTTTAGCTATTTCGATACAAATGAAGCAAAAGAGATAAGACGATAATATTTTACAAAACTACCAGAACCATTTAGTACAAAAATAATTAAAGACTGGAACAATGAAGGATTAACAGACACTTTAGGAGCTAGAATAAGATTTTTCTATCAATGGTTTGTACAATTATGCGAAAACCAAAAAGAAAAAATAAAAATGGAAAAAATACTAATTAAAAATCTAGCCTGTTGTAAAGATAAAACAACAAAAAGAATATTATGAATAAATATTTTATTCTTAAAACTATGAAGAATAATCAAACATCAAATAAAGTAACTACTATAATAAAAACTAACTAAGTCAGCATCATGACTTAAAAAATATGGAGCTAGAAGGTGACGATGGAAAACACCTAAAAACCCAAAACAAAAAATTATATACATATGCAGGAAGCTCAGCTACAGCAGGAAGTACATCTACCGCAGGACCATCTACAAAAAAGGAGGAAGATAAGGTAAAATATACAAATACAAACATGAACAAATTATTTTCTAAACGATATACTCCACAAAATACCCAAAAAGACATATTCGTACCCCCACAGATAAATACTTACAAAGCCAGCCTATTTTTTTCACTAATCATGTTCAACACTTGATTTGAAAACCCTACACATTGAAAAATAGAACGATAATTGTAAAATATATACTCAAAACTTATCTAAATTAACCCATTTCATTGCCTATCACTCGGCTCAGCTTCGTCTTCGGAATATGATTAATTGACATATTAATTTTTGAACAAAGTTTTTTTAATTATTTTTTATTTATTAAATTAATTAATTAAATTAAATTAAATGACCAAAATTTTTTTAATTAATTAGTTGATAACCGATTGCGACCCATTTTATTTAAATTCTTTCTTGTTTTAATTTGAATTTTCCACGTTGAAAATGAGTGTTCTTAAAGGTTGCAACTTTTAGGAACAAGCATGACCATTTGAAAGGTTGCAAACTTTCGTGAATGGTCATGTGGATTCTGAAAGGATTGTAACCTTTCAAAACCAATTCCTTTTGTCTATAAATATCATTCATTCTTTAGATTTCTTCCGTACGGAATTTTGTGATTTCTTCTTCTTCTTCTTCTTCTTCACAAAGTTTCTTTGTGTGCTTTACTGTTGTTGAGTGGCTCACTGATACCAGCGTTTTGGGTATCCATACGCTAATAATTTAGATTATTCTATCCTGGGAAGACATATTCCAAATAAAACCTTAGATGCTAGAGGGGTATAATTTCCTTAAGGGGATACTGTCTATTCAGTGGGCTTGTTCTTTTTTCCAATCTAATATTCCAGATTCTGGCATGTTTACATATTTTAGTTTTTTTGTGAATTAATTTATGTTTTTCTGTTTTTACTAGCTCATTAAACATTGATAACTTCGTGTTTCTAATTTTTTTTTGAAATGAGTAATTTTATGTAACGACCCGCTAGGTCGTTTTGAGAATTAGGATTATTTTGGCTCTTTTCGAAATATTTAAAGAGGTATTTTAAACTATTTGATAACTAGGAGTAATTAGTTGATTTATATATCTATATTATAATTAATATACTTGAATAGTAATTGGGTCAAATTCATATTTTTTTAATAACCCTTACCATATGACTTTATAATTAAAACAGTTTAGTTAGGTTATTTTAGGAGAAGAGAAAAAAAAAATAAAAAAAAGTTAGAAATTACCTGGAGGCGACAGAGGACCAAATAGCCGCGACGAACATTGAATTCCAGGTAAACTTATCCAAATTAATTAATGTTTATATATAATTGTATGGTGCACTTGTAGTAATATATCAAAATAAGATTGTTAGAGATGATTTAATTGTAGGATAGTTACTAATGCATATTTTATTAAATTCAAAGTGACATAGGGTTGATTGGGATAATGATGACCAATGATTACTTAATCATTGGAACATTGAATTTCTCATGCATTTATATGCATAATTCTTTAAAAAAAATAAGATACTAGGCAGTATCCATTTGAACAAAAGGAAAAAAATGTATTCTCGGCATTACTCTATTTCTTGATTTTCTTAATTAATTCTTAATTATATTTATTTTATTAAATTATGATGCTAGTTTTTGATATATTGAGATAGATAATTAATTATTAGGTTTATATTATATGATTTAACATTGAATTTTAGGGTATGTGGAAAGGTTAAAGATAAATTCTTGGCTTGAAATTTAGCAAGTACGATAATTTTGGCATACAAATTATATCAAGAATTGGAGCTTGATTAGAAGTATGAGTGAAATTTTTTGGGTCTATGATAGGCACATAATAATATGAATGTCTACAAACTCGCTTACTTATGATATTGTATCATTGGTAGAACGTGAACATTATGAAACTTTGCAAAAAGGGAAGGAACTATCTTAAAGATTCGTGACACGAATTTGGCACTTGAGGTATGTTAAGACTTTTTAGACTTGTTGAAGGATGTTTTCCTAATTAAAGATTAAAAAAATGAGAATAGACAAAGGGGTAAGGGCGGAAGATGGGGGTGTAGTATCAATGGTGTGACGGGTATTGGTACGAGTACCGGTGTTATAAAACGGAAAATTTTCTACTATATAATGCGGATTGTAATTTGAGAATTTCCAAAGCATATGGGCATTAGCTGATATATTATTGACTTGAAATTTTTGTGTGATTGTGTTTTCTTTATTACACCCGTATAAATGTGATAATTGAGGTGGTTATGTATTACGTTGATATTGATTGAGTGAGATGCATCATTATCCCCATTATATTGAAATGATATTGTATACATGCATTGACATGAGATTGAGTATAAGTTGGGCACGTGGAGATCGTCCGTGTTGGGGATGGTGAGATGTTAAGATTGTAATTTGGGCACGTGGAAACCGTCCGTGCGGAAATTATTTGATATTATGATAGTTCGTTGAGATCGTCCGCACAGACACGTGGACATCATCCGTGTCGGTATATGGACCTCGCGAGTCCCCCATGGGTCATGAGCTCTCGATGTATTTCCGAGGAGTATCATGTATATACGGTTGAGTGAGTACTGGGTATTCTGAGACATATCATTACATGATATCATATTGCATTGCATTTCATCCCATTATTCATTCTTGATGATTATATGTTTCGTTTGGTGTTTGAAAAATACTTAATGTTGATTTCCTTTATTGATGAAACTTAAATAGTAAGTGCAATATATATATATATATACATATACATATACATATACATATATATATATATATATATATATATATATATATATATATATATATACTTGTATAATCTAAGAATTTGTTTTCTTATATAACTCCCGTCACTACTTCTTCGTTGTCGGTCAATGAGACATACTAGGTACACGTGGTTTCGTAATCATACTACACTTGTTGCACTCTTGTGGTGCAGATTCGATTCCGAGTAGGAGCACATCTCGAGGAGCAGTTTGAGTCCGAGTTTTGACTGTCTTGGAGTTGTGGTGAGCTGCTTGGCTGTTCCGTGGCCCACACCTCCCTCTATCTTTTACTTATTCTGTTATTCAGTATTCAGACAGGATATCCCTTATGTTAGATTTGTCTTTTTAGTTTCAGACTTGCATCGTATTATAGAAGCTCTTGTACTTATGACACCAATTCTTGGGTAGTATTTTTTTTCCAGTTTTCCGCATTCGTACTTATAAAGAACTTAGTGTTGGAGATTTGGCAATTTGTTGTCTTTTCACTTATTAGTTAGTTAAGTTTGTTAAAATATGTTGGTTGGCTCACCTATTGATTGGGAAAATAGGTGCCATCACGACTCGTGATTTTGGGTCATGACATTTTATTTTTTAAACAACGACTGACAACAATCTTATGGAAATTATTTTTTATTTCGAATGAAATTCTATAACCATTTTTACGTAATTAACCACATCAATGGTAGGAAAGTAAATGTTAACTGTAGAAAATTAAACGAGGTGACTGTTGAGATTTTAAAATAATTTAAGCAAAAAAATTTATTGGGTAGCCAGCGAAAATTCCTTATTTTTAGGTATATATAGATATAGTTAATCATTTGCTAATAATTAGGAAACTTAACCGCGCTTTGCGCTATGACTGTAATTTAATATGAACTTTTTTATAAATTAAGTAGGGATAAAAAGAAAAATATTATTTTGATTAGAACCAATATTTGTGTTTCCTCTTAAATAAAATAATTAAGAAAAGAAATAATATTTTCACATTAAGTGGATATCAAAGAAAATGATCAATTTTATGTTATAACATTTTTAAAAATGAAATTACTAAATTAAGGTTTTAAAACAATATCATGTCCATTTCCAATTAACTTTAATAAAAAATGATATCATTCACATATGAAAATAATTAATTGTTATTCAAAAATTAATTGAATAATCAAACAGACAATATATAAGTATTAAGGGATTTTAATCAATTTCATGAAGATAAAGAAATTGTGAATACATTATTCATGATAGCTCCCATAATAATAATTTCAAATATATACTTCATTAAAACAAAGAAGCAGAAATTCTTAATCGAAAGTAATCTAAGAAGAGAATCTTATTCTCCATTCCAATAAAAAGAATTCATCTAATTAATTATTTCTTTAAATTGGAAATAATTCCAATTTTTATTTTATAGAAGTACAAAAAAAAAACCTCAAACACCATGAATAGTATTTTAAAGTAAATAAATAAAATAAAATAAAAAGAACAAAGAATGGAAGAAAAAGGTAATTTAAGAAAATGATATAAATAAAATTAATGATGAGATTAATGGAAAAAGAATAAGCATTAGTGATGATATGATTTAAAATTTGGAAAATTGCAAAATAGATAAACTTTCAAGACAAATTTTGAGGAATTATTTTTTTAAAAAAATAAAAGAAAACTTAATTTTTTTGATAAAATTAAATAATATTTGGATTTAGATGAGTGTCATCATTTTTTATTTTTAACTTAAAATATTCGGTATGGATATAATCGTATCGATCTTTAGCAGAAAAGATGATCTAATTTTTTTATAAAAAATAATATCAAATTACGTTGATGAATATTAAAAATATGTTTTAAAAAATTATAATAATTATTTCTTGTGATAAATAAATAAAAGAAAGTAATTTTTTTTAATAAAAAAAGTGATGTATGAAAATAAATGACATTAATTATCTTATTAAGGTAAGGGAGTAAGAAAATTAATATGATTATTGATGAACAAAATTAAATATGGTTATTTTTTTTATTTTGTAAAAATTTAAAGTGAGACTTTGTCTTTTAAAATTTTAAAAATGTTAACAAATTAAAGTATAATTAAAGATAAGTAAAAAATACAATAAAACATTAATGAAATATGGTACAACCAAAAAAATGATTTTTTAAAAATTAAAATGGTACAAAACTAACATTCATCCACCTATCAGCTTTAAAATATCCTTCTCATCCAACTATTGGCTCTAAAATACTTTTGTCATACAACTTTGAGTTTAAAATGAACAACTTATTTAACAGTTTTAAATTTAAACTATTTAAATATTTTTTTAAAATCTTTGACGCTTAACTGTTGAATATAATTTAATTTATTAATATCATCTATAAATCAACCAACTATCCACTCATTAGTAATTAAACCCCATCCAATTAATAAAGAAATTCTAATATCAAAATCTTGAAATATAAGTTTTAAACTCAATTAATTTCTCAGTCGCTCTAGTCGGGTTGGTGACAACCTTTTTTCGACCAGATCCCCCCTAAAAATCGTATCTGCAGGTCTCCCCGCATGTGGCTCACTAAACACTACTAAAACACGCTGAAATCACATATTCCTGAAAATGACATCCAAAATTATTCAAGTCCAAATAGAACCCAATTAAATTTAAATTGAGCCACTTATTTAGGAGGACACTTTCAATAGGTTTCTCTTTCAAGCTTCAATTCGAAATTTATGATTAATGGTAAAGAAGTAGTACATCTCGAATTAATTCATGCACTTTTTAAAAATAATTTTATAAATGTTCATTATGCGATTTAAATATTAAAATATTAATATATAATTTTTTCAAAAAATGTTATTTATTAAGTAATAACACATAATTGCAACGAATAAATAATTACGATGAATGTCATGCCCCGAGCCTACATCCTGGGCGTGACCAGCATCCGAAGACCATTGTTGGCCTCGAGCAGACCATTGGTCTGGCTTAATTAACTCAGCAAAAGAAAATAATCAATAATTGTAATCACCAAAACTCAATTGAACTGATAGAGCATACGAACTGATAATGTTGAAAAGGTTAAAAACATTCAATTGACAAAAAGTGGTAACCCAAGTCTTAACAACTAGAAAGAAATGGAAAAACTAAAGGACTAACATCTGACTATCTATCTATGAAGCCTTCTAAAACTGAGATGGATGTTGGGACAGACCCCACAATATATTAATAAAGAAAATACTGGGAAAAAGCAATAAAGGGTGTCCTTCGGAATGCAAGGAGGCTCACCAGCTAACTCTCTAGTGGTCAATTGGATCAACGGTGCATCAGATGCCAATCGTCGTTACTTGCGTCTACATCATAATACAATGCAGATCAGCTAAAATCAGTACATTGAATGTACGATTATGCGAGTTGGAATGATAAATAATACAACATCGACTAGATAGGAGAATCTAAAGAACTTACTTGGCTCAACTCAACTCTGGAAGATTGAACTTATTTCAATATAAAGCAATTTAAAATAGGTGAAATTTAAAATATGATGTCAACTCTGTATGTATGCAAAGATACAATATAACTTTCAGATGTATGTGAAATACAAATAACTGTATATATAAAATACATTATGTGTGAGTTTCTCTAACTGAAAATCATCACCTAAGACTCTAGTGATGATAAAACGATCTACCTCACGCTATCAGCGCATCCTTTACCCGGTGATACGCTCAAACTTACTTCTCAAATAAGAAGTAAAGCGGTCGTGTCAAGTAAATAACCCAACTAGTGAGGTTGGGATCGTTCCAACGAGGAAAATAGTCTAGACTTAACTTCAACCTGTTATTACTATTGTTTGGTCAATGACTTCCTTGGAAAGTAAAAACAATAAAAGGGGGATTTCGATTTCTAAATGAATGAAAATAACTAACGCAATTGAAAGAGACACTTAATAGCTTTGAATGTTGGATTTTAATCAATTAATCAAAGTAACTAGGGTTTACGTGTTCCCCACAGGTTCATAACTTGATAATTCTAACTATAACAATTCTTTCCTAGTATCTTGCATGAAAAGTGATAAGTTATGTATTTCTAAATCCTTGGCCCGGCATCTAGAAAATCTCACTCCGCACCTTGGTCCGGCTACGTGTGTTGCTATCCTAACCCTTATCATTACCTTATATTAAGCATCGTATTCGATATTTGACTAAGTTATTACCTTGTACTAATCAATACTAGCCTATTAGATAGTATACACTAAATCTATGTTGATAATTCTTTTCCTATTATCTACCTTCTTGGTCCGGCAAGTAGCATTAAGGCGAGTTCTAATGTTGGTCATCCGTTAAAAAGACTTCTAAGCGAAAGAATTATTAATACATGCAAGACACCATTCTAGAATTGTTGTTTTAGTTAGGTTTTATCTCATTATTTGCCTATGGTTCCCACAACCCTAGTTATGGAGTTTAGTTACTCATAGTCATAATCACAATATTCAAATATATTAATTAAGAATTCATGTACTTACTTCAATGAGAAAGAGTAAATCCGAGAGTTTGCTTGATTAATCACCAATAATCACTTTCAAGAATCTCAAAATAATCAATAATCTCACAAAAAGTCTAATGATAATCAAAAGTCTAACAATACAATGTTTACTAATACGGTGTCTAACAATATAAGAGTCTAACAATGATCCAGAGTCTAACCCCAAAAACGAGATTTTTTGAACTATTTATAGAAAATAAAAACCTAATTAAACAAGGACTCTATTTGTTGGAAATCTGTCAAAATGCGACTGGATCGACGGAACTCGTGATGGATCGTCGTGGTCACGACGGACCGTCATGGACTCCGTCGTCCCATACTTATGCAATTTCATCTGCTGCTCTCTTCATTACCCTCGACGGCAAGTATGACGGACCGTCATACGCACAACGGTCTGTCGAGGGTCTTCGTTCCAAAACACTTCAACTCTTGCAATATGGGTACTGGGATTACTTCTCTGAAATTCATGATGAACCTGCAGGACGGACCTTCATAGACACGATGGACCATCACAAGCTTCGTAACCCCACACTTGGTCAGAATTCCCCATCTTCCTTCAGCAGCTGCACTACGCTGCCACCTACGGACCGTCACAAGCACGACGGACCGTCATAAGCTCCGTAGGTTGTATCTTCTGCATTTTTTCGCTCAAAATCTCCGCATTCATCTTTGGACAGATTTCCTGCAAAACAAAGAGAAACTTATATAAAAATTAGCACAAAAAGACTTTTGGACACACTAAACTTAAGGAAAAAGTATTTATAATCCCGTGAAACCACGGTATATCAACACCCTCAACTTAAATTCGTTGTTTGTTCTCAAGCGACGCACTATGACTCAATACAAAATATTTGTACAATAGTATCCATGTTTCATCCTTTGCAATCATTTGGCTATCAATCCCGATTAATCTCATCAAATTTATGCATGCTATCACTATTAGGCTTGAATTATGTGGGATCAGAACATGACACAGGCTCACCATGCACTAACACGTATCCTCTTCAATTTCTCACCGAGGTGCTAACAATTCCGGTATTGCAACTAGTGTCCTCACTTTAAAACAAAATCCTCATTTTTCACACAATGATTTCGGTTTGAGTATAAGGATTACTTTTCAACACCCGCTCTCAGAACAAAGTCACACTCATTCATACGTATTGCCATAAGTTTGCCCTTATTTTCACTGCCTTAAGTTCGCTATACAACCCTTAGGATCACGATAGGACTTTTTTTTTAGCTAGTAATATAGTCTCAGGGTCAGGTAGGGTATATTTAGGTATACTTTAGTCACTTTTTTGCCCTCCTTGACATATCGGCTAAACCTTCCACTTTCTATCATTTTATCTCGCCCAGTTTCTCATATTCTTTCACCTTGCTATTTTCTCTTCTTTGTTCATTTGTGTAAGTGACTCTCTTCTTTTCTTGCTTGTATTACTTGTATATTTTTCTTTTTCTTTACTTTTCTTTCAACTAATTCTTGAGTCACTTTACTTTTGTTATTTCTCTCTCTCTGTTCTTTCAATCCCACTTTCCCAGAGCATTCCTCATAATAGCCACCCCCATGAGTCAAGGTACACAATAACCAAAGTTGGGTCAGGTCCATAACAAAGGTTGTTCACTACATTATCCACCCTCAACTTATGCTTTTGGCATAAGCTGAGTTGCACATGTCCAAGGAGGGACCAGGGCCAACACTGTTCCCAGAAAAGATCAGTTGGGGTGAAAAAGAAAGGTCTAATTTAAGCTCAGATCATTTGGATCAAAGAAGGATAAATTTTATTTGGTTTCTTTTATTTAGGCTAGAAATGGGCTATATTGAATAAGGGCCTATGATTCTTTCCTAATTGTCTATTACAACTTACTTTTAGCAGGACTAACCAGACAAGTTCTAGGTCAGTACCAATAGTGGACTATTCAAATCTTCCTCACACTCACTTGACATCTCATCACTATACATGATTATCACACACCTAGTTCGAATTTCATACTAAGGGTAATCCAATGGTGTACCTCTATGTCATGCTTAGAGCCACATATTTATCAGTTACTATACCTAGTCATGCATCATTTTCCAATTTGTCAGGATATCATTTTAGCAATCATGCTCAAGAATTAGACTATGTACAAAAGATATAGACGTTCCAGTTCAACAGAAAAAGTAATCAGTCTTTTGGGGAAAAAGAACACAGGCAAGAAAATCCCAAAAGAGGATAGTGAATTGGGCTACTCAGACTTCACCCTAACACTCACTTTCCATTTATCCCACCCCCAACAAAAAAACATGCAATTGTCCCCAATTCATACAAATTTAAATACTAGAGTGGTAGGTGAAGCGAACCTGTGGCGCAAAGCGCCGTCGATCGGCAAGCTGGTGGGTCCAGTTCCTGGGAACCCACGTCCTCTGCAATCTGGACACCCTCAGTGGTGTCCTCAGCAACAACCGAACCATCAGTAGTGCCTCCTGCTATCTCCACAGTTCGGGAGCTAGACAGCCCAGCCGCTAACTCTGATGCTCTCATCTGGTGCGCCTCCTCCTCAGCAAGTGAGGCTCTCCTCGCAGCCTCCATCTCTCGGCGCTCCTTCTTCCGTGCTCGCGCCTTGTCCTCTACTCGACCCCTACGTCTCTTGGCATTCTCTCGAGGAGGACGTGGTGGAATCTCTGATGTGGCAAATAGGGCCGCCAACACTGTGTCTTGTCTTCAGCAGGCTCGACAGAAGGGGCCTCAGACTCCGGCACCCTAGCCTCTAAGATCGTGTCAATATCTGCGCGAAGGCTGTCGATCGCAGCCTAAAGAGTCGACACATCCACTTGAGGGGATGGCCGGGCTAGAACCCTCAACTCAAAGGCGTCCAAGCGCTGGTGAACCTGAGCGATCTTCCGCTTTGTAAACTAGACCATTTTCCGCTGTAGGCGCTCTTCTGACTCAGTAATAGACTTCTGCATCCACGACTGGATATGATGCAGAAGTGTAGCCATTTGCGCCTCTAATTTTTAAACCCTAGCAAGCGTGACCAGCGCCGATAGAGGGGCTGTGTGAGAGGAACTCGGGGCAGTGCTACTACCCGGGATAGACTCGACCGAGGTAGTGTCAGTGGACGCTGCCTGTGTAGCTGTGTGGGCCTGGGCTACCGTATCAACATGATCATCAGCAAGTGGGAGCATCTCCAGATGGGGCCCTCTGCGTGGAGCCAACTCATTGGCCTCATCTCTAATGAGGCCGACGTCAACAGTGCCTTGCGGAGTCTTGAGCTGATCTACGTGCCATATAGGCACACCTGCGGACCTGTAGAGAGAAAAGATCATGCACGGGAAAGGGTAAGTAGTAGTGACCTTGAAAGCCCTCTCGTGCATGACTGCCTGTAGAAGCCACGCAAAATCCACCTTGAACTCAGCAATCATCGCCGCCATCAACACTGCTCGATCCCATGTAACGATATTATCAGCGGCTGTGGGGGAAAGACAGTGGCGGACAATCAGCCACAAGAACTTTGCGGTGAAAGTGAGGTTGGCCTTTTTGATGGCCCCCTTTGGCTCAGTCACCCAGCCGGCACCCTCTCTATCAACTGATAGGTGCAGGGCCATCAACCTCTTGGTGGTCTCTCTCAGCGATGGTCGCGCAGGAACTGGCCATCTTTAACAATATGATAGCGGTAGTCAAACTCGGTAGTGAGAGGGGTCCGAGTAGCATCAACACCCTCTCCGTATAGAAACCGGCGAATGGCAGGCAGGGAAATATCAACCTGAACGCCCCGTACTGAGACATGATCCAGTGGAGCCTTTTTGGCGGGGGTAGCCCGCCTAACTATCTGTGATCGGAGAGTCGCTACGTAGGATGCGTAGAACTCTCAGACCATTTCTTCACTGTAACGGCCCAACGGACGTGCTGTCCACTCCAGGCAATGCCTGGTGAAGAGATTGTAGATCTCAGGCATCGTCGGGAGACTCCCTGTAAGGACCCGCCGCTCCAAGGTGAGTGTTCGAGTCATCACTCCTTTATCAGTCAGGAACTTGGCATCGGAGTAGACTTGAAATTTCCCGTCGACGCATCACCGGTTAGGCTGGTCAGTGGCCGGGGTGGGGGCCTGAGCTGGTGAACCTGATGTGGATGCCGAACTGTCAGCATCATCAGATGAGGCCGAAGCTGCAGCGGTGGCGGGTGCAGGAACCTAAGCAGAGCCGGAGGCTTCCTCCGACCAGGATGCTCCTAAGGATCCAGACGCCCCTTCTTCATTTATGGCTTACCCAGAGGGTGTGCCGGTCAGTGTGCGCTCCTCATAAGGCTGAGGGGCAGTGACTACGTCGGATGCCACCTTTTTGGGTGTGAATCTGGGAGCACATGCAGCACGGGAAGGGGTGGAAGTGCCTGGGGGCACGTACTTGACGTCACACTCATAATCAGAGCCAATGACCATGCGGGCAGACGGGGCAACAGACTTTGATCGCCCGCGTGCAAAGATTCGATCTTGCTTGGGTGCCATAGTAGATAGTACCTGTAAAAGATCAGTATTAGTACGAGAAGTGGAAAACAAGACAAGCAAAACCACATAAAAAAATTAAAACAGTATGTCATTTATATGGTCACACTGACACACGACGGGCCTGGTGATGGCTCGTCGTGACTATGACGGACCGTCATGCGGTCCGTCGTGTATTACTTAGACTATGTATATATGGAGAACCCTGAAGGAGAGTCTCTGACTAGTATGACGGTATGTGCAGAACGGGCCATCACAGGTAAGACGGTCCATCGTAGGTGTCCGTCAGAGGACACTTTGAAAAAAAAAAGAGACCCTTAGGAGAGGGGTTTCTGACCGTCATAACGGTCATGCAGGACGGACCGTCGTGGCTACGAGGGTCCGTCACATGTGTCCATTGAAATACACTTAGAAAAAGTGAGAGACCCTTAGGAGAGGGGTCTCTGACTGTCATAACGGTCATGCGAGACGGGCCGTCGTGGGTACAACGGTTCGTCACATGTATCCGTTGAAGGACACTTAGAAAAAGTGAGAGACCCTTAGAAGAGGGGTCTCTGACCGTTATAACGGTCATGCAGGACGGGCCGCCGTGGGTACGACGATTCGTCACATGTGTCCGTTGAAGGACACTTAGAAAAAGTGAGAGACCCTCAGAAAGAGGGTCTCTGACAACCAGAACGGTTGTGCAGGACAGACCGTCGTGGGTATGACGGTCCGTCACATGTGTCCGTTGAAGGACACTTGGAAAAAAATGGACAGTGGGGTGTTAGGGATTTTGGCATGGAGCCTACGACGGTCCGTCATTGGGGTCTCTTTCTGTAGATTAGTGACAGAACTGGGGGCACCCCATGCATCCCCGATTAACCCAAATCGAAATTGTTGTGTTTTGGACCTACATTTGTCTAACCCAACTACCTAGAAAACTAGAAATGCAAAAAACGTATGTCCAAGGTTGTAAACACAGCAATTTCGAACACTTTTAACCTAGATTAGGTAGAATCTTATATAAAAGAAACGAATATATAAAAAAGAACTAAGCTAATACTAATTAATAAGAAAAAATGCTGGATAAATGAGTAGAAATTAGAGACACATACCTTAGATTTGGAGAAAAACAAGATGGGCAAGTACTCGGTGACCAGGAAGACACCCACAGCAGCAACTCCGACTACTAGATTATCACTTTTAGGGCTTTGGAGAATTGTGTGGGGGAGGGGGGGCAACGACTGGTTGATAGAGGGAGAGATTGTGGAAGTTGAAAAGAGAGGTAAATGGGAGGAATAATGAAGGAATGGGGTGAAATGAGGGGTTGGGGAGTTTAAATGGTGAAATTTTATAATAAACTCCAATCGGGTCGGGTCGGCTACGCCTCATTAATCATGCGACTGTTCCCTGATGACGGGCCGTCGCAGTTGTGACGACCCATCGTTGGTTCCGTCATGTGTGCCCTAGTTTGAAAATAACTGAAAGACGTACCTGGTACGACGGAGGCATACGACTGTTCGTTGCAAGCGCAACGGTCCATCGATGTATCCGTCAATGACTGCTGCAGAGTAATTTCTGCAAAATTTCTTGGTGATGTGCCTGCAAATTTAAAAACCCATTAGTAGAAAAAATGCTACCATTACTAAAAAGATTACAAGTATTGGGTTGCCTCCCAACAAGAGCCTGATTTAATGTCGCGGCACGACTGGGGACACTTGATTACTCAGACTTCATCAAGATGGTATGCCTCTATCATTTCATTCCCCGATGTTTTATGCCCAAAATAGAGTTTTATTCTATCTCTATTCATCTTAAACTGCACTCCCTCCTTGGCTTTTAACTCAACTGCTCCATGAGGGAATACTTGGGTAATCAAGTAAGGGCCAGTCCATTTGGACTTGGGCTTGCCCGAAAGACAAGGCGACCCAGAATTGTCTACAAGCACCAAATCCCCAACCCTAAACTCTTGTTTTGCACTTTTTCGTTCATTCTCCTTCTTCATATTTTCTTTGTGGGATATGGCGGATACTGATTGGAGCTCACCACTCTGCCTTATAGTCCTACACACGTTGAAGGTCGCTTCTTCATTGTTCAACCGAAATTTCATCTGCCCCTTTTCCATATCAACTAAGGTTCTACCAGTAGGAAGGAATGGCCTCCCAAGAATAATAGGCACTTCAAAATCAACTTCACAATCAAGAATAACAAAATCAGCCGGAAAGATGAATGACTCCACTTTTACTAGCACATCATGGAGTATCCCTATAGGCCGTTTCACTGTCCGATCAGCCATCAGTAGTCGTATCGCAGTGGGTTTTGGGTCACCCAAACCCAACTTCTTATAGATCGAGAGGGTCATGAGATTTATGCTTGCCCCCAGAACACATAATGCTTTCGCAAAATGTAATGACCCAAGTGTACAAGGAATAGTGAACGCACCCAGATCTTCTTTCTTTTGTACGAGGGATCTTGTAGCAATAGCACTACAATGTTGCATTCTATCATCATCCTTAAAAGTGATCGATCTTTTCTTTGTGACAAGATCTTTCATAAACTTGGCATAACCGGGCATTTGTTCTAGAGCTTATACCAAAGGGACATTGATAGAGAGCTGCTTTAGCATTATTATAAAACACCGATATTTACCATCCTCAGTCTTTTTCACTAATATCTGAGGGAATGGTGGTGGTGTTCTAGGCATGGGAATTACCTTCATAGACTTCTGCATCTTTTCCATTGCTCTCTTCTTCCTCAACACTACCTTTTACCACCTTATCATCATCCTTTCTCACATTTTCCTCATCAGGCGGCATAGGTGGGTCAATGGTTTAATTACCACCCCGAGTAGTGATCGCCATACAGTGCACATCATTTTTTGGATTTTGGACAGTGTTGCTAGGAAGAGTGCCCAGTTGCCGTGTGTTCACTGTCGCAGATAATTGGTCCATTTGCAACTCGATCTGTTTAATCAATATTTCATGTGTATCAACTTTTTGCCCAATACTAGCTAAATAACACCTTAACTCTTTAATTTTCTCATCACTAGCATCGAACCTCCTCATCATTTTGTGCAACATATCCTCAACTCGCGCCATACTATCTCTAGCATCCCTAGAAGTAACTTCACGATTTTGAGGAGGGACATAGGGCCCATTCCTATCATTTCTGTTATCGTAGTTACCCCTATTCAAGTTTTTGTCGCGGTTGTAGTTTCCATCTCGGACATAATGACCCTCATGATTATAGTTACCATAGTTCCGACCTTGGTTCCCTTGACCTTGGCGCCAATTATCTTGATTTGAACCTTGGGCGCTTGGTCGGAAACCCCCGTCTTCTCATTTACTGCATAAGTGTGCTCCACATAATAACATTCATCATTAGGAGGTGGTGGTTTATCCAAGTAGTTGACTGCATTAATCTTTTCTGCACCCCCTGTTACACGTTTTAGTACCAACCCAAGCTCAGTTCTCATCTGAGCCATTTCTTCACGAATATCATCTGTGGCTGGGTTGTGAGTGGACTACACTGCGAAGGCGTTTCTCCCTGTATCAGACTTCCTAGTACTCCAAGCTTTGTTATTCCGGGAGATTTTCTCTAATTTTTCAGCAATCTCAGCATAAGGACATTCCCCATAAGATCCACCTGTTATAGTGTCCAACACCACTTTATTATTATCATCCTATCCCTGATAGAAGTATTCCTTGAGTGACTCATCATCTATACGGTGATTTGGAACACTTCTCAAGAATGAGGTGAATCTATCCCAAGAACTACTAACTGACTCTCCTGGTAGTGCCACAAAGTTTTTCACTCTGTCTTTGTGGTTTAGTATCTTGGAGACCGGATAGTAGCGTTCTAAGAAAACATCCCTTAGTTGGTTCCAAGTGAAGATTTGAGTTGTATGGGAGCTCAATGAACCATATAGCAGCCTCTCCCGTCAGTGAGAGAGGAAACACTCTGAGCCCCATTACATCTAAATCCAAATCAGGCCTCCCTACACAACTTTTACACACTGCCCTTACCTTAGCTATATGGGCATGTGGATCCTCAAAAGGTAGCCCTGAAAAAAAACCTCTGGCAGTGAGCATTTGCATCAGGCTGCTAGTTACCACAAAAGTGTGGCCTGTGGGTAGAGGAGGCAAAACCAGTGGCCCATCGGAGTCTGCTATGTTATCATAGCCTTTGTAGTATGCTTGGGGCCGTAGAGCGGGATTTGTCCCCTCTGTTGGTGTTCACCCGGAGCGTCGGGTAACAACTGACCATGAACATCAACTGGAGCTAGGATGTTCTGGTTTGGATCATCATCATTTATTCCCAAGTTTCGATTTATATTGCGTAGTGTACGCTCTAATTCGTGATCGTAGGGAAACAAGGGTTCTCTTCCTCTCCGTGTATTTGGCATACAAGGAGGATAGTTCTGAAAAAAATTCAAAAACAATAAAACAAAGTAAAATCAAGAAAATATCAACTAAACTATAGTAATAAGTTCAAGTAAATCTAAAAAAGCTACTTTCCCTGGCAACGGCGCCAAAATTTTATACGCTCAAACTTACTTCTCAAATAAAAAGTAAAGTGGTCGTGTCAAGTAAATAACCCAACTAGTGAGGTTGGGATCGTTCCCACGAGGAAAATAGTCTAGACTTAACTTCAACCTGTTATTACTATTGTTTGGTCAATGACTTCCTTGGAAAGTAAAAACAATAAAAGGGGGGTTTCTATTTCTAAATGAATCAAAATAACTAACGCAATTGAAAGAGACACTTAACAGCTTGGAATGTTGGATTTTAATCAACTAATCAAAGTAACTAGGTTTTAAGTGTTCCCCAGAGGTTCATAACTTGATAATTCTAACTATAACAATTATTTCCCACTATCTTGCATGCAAAGTGATAAGTTATGTATTTCTAAATCCTTGGTCCGGCATCTAGAAAATCTCACTGCGCGCATTGGTCCGGCTACGTGTGTTGCTATCCTAACCCTTATCTTTACCTTATATTAAGCATCGTATTCGATATTTGACTAAGTTATTACCTCGTACCAATCAATACTAGCCTATTAGATAGCATACACTAAATCTATGTTGATAATTCTTTTCGTATTATCTACCTCCTTGGTCCGGCAAGTAGCATTAAGGCGAGTTCTAACGTTGGCCATCTGTTAAAAAGACTTCTAAGGGAAAGAATTATTAATACATGCAAGACACCATTCTAGAATTGTTGTTTTAGTTAGGTTTTATCTCATTATTTGCCTATGGTTCCCACAACCCTAGTTATGGAGTTTAGTTACTCATAGTCATAATCACAATATTCAAATATAATAAATAAGAATTCATGTACTTACTTCAATGAGAAAGAGTAAAATCCAATAGTTTGATTGATTGATCACCAATAATCACTTGCAAGAATCTCAAAATAATCAATAATCTCACAAAAAGTGTACTGATAATCAAAAGTCCAATAATACAATGTTTACTAATACAGTGTCTAACAATCTAAGAGTCTAACAATGATCCAAAGTCTAACCTAAAAAACGAGTTTTTTCGAACTATTTACAAAAAATAAAAATCTTAAACAAGGACTCTATTTGCTGGAAATCTGTCAAAATGCGGCAAGGTCGACGGAACTAGCGACGGATCATCGTGGTCACGACGTACCGTCACAATCTCTGTCGTCCCATACTTATGAAATTTCTTCTGCTACTCTCTTCATTACCCTCGACGGCAGGTATGACGGACCGTCATAGGCACAACGGTTCGTCGAGGGTCTTCATTCCAAAACACTTCATCTCTTGGAATATGGGTACTGGGATTACTTCTCTGAACTTCAAGACGAACCTGCAGGACGGACCGTCATAGACACGACGGACCGTCAGAAGCTTCGTAACCCCACACTTGGTCAGACTTCCCCATCTTCCTTCAGCAGCTGCACTACGCTGCCACCTACGGACCGTCACAAGCACGACAAATCGTCATAAGCTCCATAGGTGGTCTCTTATGCATTTCTTCTCTCAAAATCTCCACATTCATCTTTGGACAGATTTCCTGCAAAACAAAGAGAAACTAATATAAAAATTAGCACAAAAAGGCTTTTGGACACACTAAACTTAAGGAAAAAGTATTAATAATATCGTGAAACCACGGTATATCACCCGACCAAACGTATAAGACCTAAGTTGTCTAATGAATCCACTAGTATCTGTGAAAAGAGTTCATCCAAAAAGTATGACACCCTTTTCTACTCATAGTGGTTACATGATTTTTGGAGATGTGAGTTATCTAAACTCATGATCGTCCCTAATTCAGTGCTCAATACTGCTCCAAAGATTTATTGACTCTAATTTTATTAAAAGTATTGCTTCTGTGATAAGATTGTAGACTATCTTCAAAATCTCAATTTCTCTGCTTGCTTTATTTAGAAATTTATTACTCTTTTTGAAAACTAGCCTAAGTCTCGTTATAAATCTCAGTTTCTATTTTTTTAAAATGTGAAAACATTTTATACTTCCTTGGGAATTACTTAGTCCCCATATACTTCTTTGAAGAAAAGACTTCAATTTATTATGAACTGAACTCAAACTTAAGTCTTAAAAAAGCATTTAAAATGTTTTCAAAAGACTATGGATCTTTAAATGAACTGCTTCTCCTTATCTTTACTCTTTACTCAAAGTGATATTTAAGTCTTAAAAAAAGTTTAAAAGCATTTGTAAAAGACTTCTTGAAAGGACTCTAAGAGCTTTTTCAACCTGGTTCTAAACTTTTCTTGAATTTGAAGTTGTGGATTCAAGGTTGTAAATCATATTTCTGGATGCTTTCTATATGATTAGAAGTCATTTAGAGGCCTCATTCTGCACGAAAAATGTCGATTCATGCTTGTCCTCTGCGAAACTGGATGAAAAATGTTGATTCATGCTTGTCCTGTGCATGCTGCGCCAGACCTCAAGTTTAGAGGCCTCATTCTGGCGCCCTGCTGGCGTGCCGATCCAGACCCTTTGGTGAAGATGGGGTGGTCCACGCCTGGACCTGCCTAGGTGACGCCAGACAAATTTCTGAACTCGTTTTATGACCTTAAATCATTCCTTTTTGATTTATTTTTTAAAATTCACTTCGATTTCAGGTACCCACACCATGTCTACAAGGATGTAACCCAATGAATTAAAAAAAACACTTACATCATCAAGGAACTCCTAAATCTCAACTTATGTTCAAGAATGACAACAATTCAAGAATAATTTTTTAGAGTAATTCTTTTTCATTCTTATTCTTTTAAGAATATGGATTAGAAGGAATAATGTCTGCTAGTGGTGGTGTTTACAGTTGCGGCATCATGTTGATGGAGGTTTTGACAAAAAGAGGCCAACAAATGAAGAGATATGCAATGAAAATCTGTACATGATGAAATGGATCACACAATCATTTTTAGGGAGTATGATGGACGTTGTGGATGGCAGTTTTTTCTCTGAGGAAGAAGACATCAATTGTAAAAGTTAAATGTGCATAACCTCCATGATAGAATTGGTTTTAGACAGCACAATGGAAATGCCACAATAAAGAATAACCATGAAAGATGAAGTCAAGACGCTTACTAAAATCAAGAACGTATAGGTTACGAGGAGTTACCGTAGAAGTTAGTATCCTCTTCGGTGGTGTTCTTTTCTGAGCTACAAGTTAACATGTCGCTTTTTGTTTACCTGGTTTCTTCACTCGCTTGTAGTTACCTGGATACATGTAGTATTTGTTCTTGAGAGTATTGCACTTTGTCTTTCATAGTTGAACCCGCTTCTTGAATAAACTAGAATTAAATTAAACAAGTTGAATTTTATTATTTGTACTTAAATTGGAACTTACTTTTTCTAGTCGTGTTGCAGAATTTGTTAACCGCAATTTGTGACTTTTCCACTGTGGTTGATTTGTAAAAACTTATGAGAATGAGATTATTATGAGTATTATTCATGGAAACTTTGGTATACTTGAAAAACACAGAAAACAGATACAAGCATATATTAGTGCACTGATATGCATCAATAGAAAACATGGTGCAGCTTCTTCGCGTTTCAGGTCCATTCGCAATTGTTTTAGGAAAAAGTAACAGATATGTGATGTACGAAGCAAACAGAAGGATACATGGGATGGACTCGTATCCAATTCAAGTGACAAACAATAATATCTTTAGATCTATCACCATTTTCCATATTTTCTTAATCATACCTTGAACACCTTTCTTTTGCTAATTGTGTAATGACAATACAAATCGTGCAAGCGCTTGCTCATGATCCTTTCCAACAACACCTTGCTTTTTGTTCCCCTAACTTTAGATCATCCTTATTGCATGATGAATGGATGTGTTCATTCTCTTTTAGCGCTTGCTCATGCTTGTCTATATATAGGTAAGACTTCTCTCCATTACTTGTTCTCTCCATTCCCCATATACCCACTTAAATGAAAGCTGACAGTAGGTCGATTATTTTATGGAACACTACTCCTAGGCAGTCTGCACATGTCTACAAACTTCAGTCCGTCTTGCTCACATTTTTAGATAAGTATAGAAATACTTTAAAGGCACCGAACTTTAATAATGAACAAACACTTTACAGGAACTCTTCCCAAGATTTATTAATCATAAAAACAATACAAGCAAAAGGCTTCACATATTTTTCTAAGGCCAGAATCAATCACTCAAGCCTTAGATTTAAACTAAAGTTTCCAACAACTATATTTCAAACAGATAGAATATAATTTCGAATTACATTCTTATCCTTACAGAAATAACAATATTCTAACAATTAGAATATTTCAGCCTACATTCCAAGACTTATAATATTTCATCGTACTTCCAACATATAGAATATTTCAACTATGTTCCAATACTTGGTTTATTTCAGCAATCCATGTGAATGAATTTGCCTTGCCATCGTCAAGTCACATATACTTGTATTGTCAATCCAACACACATTCTTGTCTTGCTCATGACGTCTGCCCATATGTAATCCTTGCACGTTCAAGCTGCCTTGCCAACACCCAAGCACCTTGAACTTTTGTTGCACTTTTCCCCCCCATGAATTCAGAGGCCAATGACCAAATCCTTGTCATGCCTGCACGTAGTTAGATCAAGTAGTTTATGTGTCTAACAGACCACCCTCACCACTTGAACTCGATGCCCTCATCGAGACTGTTTTTAGATAGTTATTAATTTGAGCATCGAACTTCCATAAGTCCTTTGCTTTCTCCCAAACTAGATCAGTTGCACTCTTGCCCTTCAAATGAATCAAGAATTTTGTCTTCATATTCTTCTTACTTGTGTTCCCATTACCCGGTGATCAAGGATATTCTCAATTTTAGCATCAAACTGTGTAGGTACTGATGGAGGAGCTGTTTTTGATTTGTTCCTGTATGGATCATCTGAATCTACAAAGTAAGGTTTCAAGAAACTCACATAGAAAGTGGAATGAATAACCTTTCTGGCAGCTTCAGTCTATAAGCAACTTTGCCCACTCGTTTTACCACTTCGACTGGACCATCATATTTTAGAATCAAATCGCAATGTCTTATGTTAGTTACAATCTGTTTCCAAATTTGTGGAGAAAGTTTCAAGAATACTATATCACTGACATTGAACTCAATTGAGCAACGATGTTGCTCAGCATACTTCTTCATGCGCTGCTGAGCCTTGGGCAGGTTGTCTTATGCTTCAGATAACAATTCAATATGTCCCTTGCAACCATGTATACCAATGAACAATTCCCCTGATTTTAGTCTTAGCGACATCCAATGGTTTCGTAGGCTGCTTGCCTAGAATGATTTCTGAAGGGCTCATTTTTGTTGCAGACGACTTGTCCAGATTATAACAAAATTGCGCAGTGTCTAACAATGCAACCCAGTTCCGTTGACTTGTTGTCACATAGTGCATCAAGTATTCTTCCAATAAATTATTAATCCTTTCCGTTTGTCAATCTGTTTGTGGATGATTTGCAGTAGAAAACTTCAACTTAGTCCCCATCATATTGAACAAAGATGTCCAAAACCTGCCTGTGAACCTTGTATCCCTGTCACTCACAATATCAGATGGAATATCAAAGTATTTAACCACGTATTTATAGAATAAACAATTAGCAACTTCAGATGAACATAAATCAGGTGCAACAATGAAAATAGAATATTTGGGAAACCTATCTACCACAACCATAATATATGTTTTGTCATCTACCTTAGGAAACCTAGAAATAAAATCCATGCTTACCGACAACCAAGGCTTTTTGGAATAGGAAAGGGTTGTAACAAACCAGCTTCCTTTTTACGTTCTGTCTTGTCCACTTGAAAAACATGACAAGTCTTCACGTATGCCTCGATGTCATCTTCCATCTTTGGTTAGAAATAAACACGAGACAGTAAAGCTAACATGCTTTCAACACCCGGATGTCCAGCCCATGCAGAATTATGTGCTTTCTTCATCAAGCCTTTGCACAATCCACCCTAATTTGGTATAGCAATTCTCCCCCCTTTAAAATAGAGCAGATCGTCCTCGATCCAATATCGTTTTGCTACAACTCGAGGCTATACCCTAGAAGATATGACATCCTCAAATTGCTACATAACATACTCAACCTCTCGGAGGTCTTATACAAACCTTTAGACATCTTTTATTGCATAATTGTAATAAAAATAGCAGAAAATTTAAAACTTTTCATAGCACATCATATGCTAGAACATCACTTAATATATGCATAGAAGTCTTTTTGCCATCTTTTGAAAAAACTCAATAGAATAGAATAGAGACACAACCCTTAACAACGTAAAATATACATCATCTTAAAGAAACATCTTCACATAGTCAACACTAGAATCATAAGGGTCCCTTTACTTGAACTTCAGAGACCTATCCAAGCCCTTCACTTAGGAGACATCCTCTAGCCATCACCACCTACACTTTGTGTAAAAGAATATAGAAGAATGGTATTAGTATAAAAATGCACTAAGTATGATAACCATCCAAAAACATGTATTTAAAGAGGACATTTCATTTGAAATCATGCAACATGTCTTTTTAGTAAACTTCATGAGCATTGGCAAATAAGCCCAATATGGTTCACATACATCACATAGACATAGATACTACTCATAATATCACATAGAGACATTTGCCATATTTTTTTGCATATTCAATACAAACAATACATTAATCTCTTCTATATTACTTCTTTCCTTAATTAACCCTCAAGTGTACTTAGTACAATAAATCCCCTTGAGGTCAACTTACGATAGCCTTTCATAATATGATTCATAACACAACCACATATATTCATAAGTCTTAAGCACCTCATAGACATCATCTTCACATAAGGAGAATCACCTAAGACAACTCCTAAGTCACACAAGTGTAATTTGTAGGTAGCATCCCATAATATTACTTCCACCAAGTGTACCTATGCAGTCACCCTAGACTAGGCATAACATACTTAACAAGTCATAACACTTTCATCTATAAGAAAACATAAGGCCACATAATTCATAGCAATACATAAGGTCTCTTTCGTTTACTAAACCTTAGTCATAACTAATTTAAATCAAACCATAAGTAAACCACCTTCATAACCCCGTCATAAGCTTACTTGTGCAATGTACACATGGAGTCCCATATCTCCCACAAATACTAAGTAACTCATTTAAAAGCCACAATAGAAATTCACATGCATAGTCATTATTCATGTTTTGACATAACAAAGTTACTTAACATGTATTCATACAGGTCATACATAACATAAGTCTGTACTTCCTAAGAGGCTCCAATCCTATCCTTATTGAAGTCATCTTGTCCAATATATAGGAAGGGTCCATAGTCCTCCCTATACTAAGTACACTTCTCAAGGAATTTGATTAGAATTCACATTATTATCTTATTTCTTTTCTTAACCTTCGGGAGACATAGGCATAAATGACATAGACCATGTAATCTATATGGAATTTGGTGTTCTACTCCCACACTGAAAAAGAGATGGTACTACATGCCAAGTTGGGACCTTCATACAAAATAGCTAGTCTAGTAGATCCACTAAGTTAAAACATTCGGGGGCACGTAGTTATGGAACAAAGATATTGCTACAAGAAACCTTGATTTTCTAACATGGATCTTTCAATCTCATGAGAAAACATCTAGGTTGGGAACCGAAACTTACTAACGTGAAGGCTTACTTTGTGGGAAGCCAGACATACTAACATGAAGCTCCCACTCTCATCTGTCATATTCAATTGGTGCTAAGATTAAATTCCCTTTTTTAAACATCAGTAAGCCTTTAGATAACATTAGTTCATAATATTAGGATTTAGGGACTTCTCATACATCATATAGCTCAAAGGTATCCAAAATGAGAATGTCCTTTCATCGTAGAACCTACATTATGTGAGAATGTCCTTTCACATAATCATATCATATTCATACTATAGTCTATTTTATAGTACAATCGAGTAACGCCTTTGAAGAGACTCACTTATTTATTAGACTACCATTAATAAACTTCATTCATACATGGAATTGTGTGTCTACATGTGTGTGCGATGTACCTTCCCATAAACACCTTTAGGAACACATGTTCATAACTTCATCAATCATATGCTTTACATTCCTAGAAATAGGTAATGATGCATAAGAGAATTATCTTTTCCTTAGTCATCATGAATCTATCCTATTCATAGTCATGCATGAAGTGTGTGTGTACACTGTCAACATGTTCACATAATGGCTATAAAATAACATTGAGGTAGCCATCCTCTAAATATCACGACACATGTACAACATACTTCAAGTCTCAAGTGATACACACATACAGATTATTCAGGACTATAGACTACACACACTCACATTATATCATAGGAGATAAGAACATACTCAATCATTATATTAGAAGACTCCTAGCATACTTTAATCGCACATTCATATAGGGTTCATATCTGTAGGGGTTATGCTACAAGGATATTCATCATCATTAGCCATATAGACCACACCCAACCCTAACATGATCATCACCCATATACATATAATATCATCCCCACACCTAGGTCATGCAACTAGTTTTGAAGGCTATTCATATACTTCACATAAACATCAATTCACTTAGAACTTGATATTATAATCAAGGCTAAATCCTCAAACTTCCTACACATGGAAATAATAATATAAATTAATATTGCATCTATGTGCCTTCAAGGATATGGTCATAAAACAGAAACCTGTACAAGAATGTAAACACCGCCACAATAAGTGGACCATACCACTCATCACAGTTCAATATACATTTTAACCCAATAAGAGGAAAATAGGTCAACTTACAAAATATCCAAGACAATGATAATGTTGATAAATTCCCAAATATTCATAATCAATTGACATAAATGTTTCTAACCAATTCATGATAATCTAAACATAATCTAATCATCATATCATCAAGATCACAAGACCTACATTATAGGAAAATTTTTAAATTAGGTGGATCATGCGTTCTTCATGAAATTAGATTGAAATTCATAATTAAAACAATAATTAAACATAAATCTATCATTATAATGACTTTGAAATCAATTTGACAATGAACACATGGCTAGATTGAAATTGAGAATTTTGTTCTATGAATCACGTTTAAAAGTAATAGATTGAACTCCTTAGATGGAAGATTAATTAAGGATCAACAATAATCACACCTTCTATAAGAGAAATCCCACGAAATGTGAGAGTATAGCTCCAATAATCCACCTCCATAGCTTGTTCTTGAGTTTGGTCCTCAATGGAGATTTTGGGGTTTTCGGAGAGAAGAAGGTTGTGGTATTTTTAATTTTTCTTATTAGGTGTTGGGGTTTTGACATGGGAAGGGGTTTAATAGATCTTTAAAACAGTTTATAACCACCTCCGAAATTAACCACAATACGCTATACTTATTTGGACTTTAAGACATGTCACACTTAACTTTCACTTTTGGAATATTCGTCGGGGAACAAGTCCGTGTCTTAAAGGTGTTCCAACACGATTTTCAGAATTATTTCTTGGGTAAGTATAGTCCGAAACTTTTGCCTATGGAGACCATAATCCGCGTACATGTTTCATGTAGGAACAAAAGGTTGCAGCCTTGGGCAGCTTGTTGGCCCAAGGTGTGGTCCTCTCAAGGACCCCTAGGGAGGTCCTTGGGGAGTCGTGCCGGGATATTTCCACCCTAAATACGATTATATACATGTTAGGGTCCTATACTTATAATTTGAGCACCAAAAAACACATAAAACATACCAAGGCACACTAGAACGCACTAGCACGTTTTAAGGCTAACTTTTCGAACTTCTTGAACGTTCTTGGACATTTGACCTTCAAAACGCTTCAAATAAACTATACATGTTATAAAATATTTTATTAACTTTTTATTAAACTTTTTGAACACATGTGAAGCCCAAGCTACCTTAGTTCATTTTGAGGGTGTACTAATACTCTCCCACTTCGAAACATTCATCCTTGAATGAAACTTAGAAACATTTTGAAACACTTTAAAAGACTCAATGACTCTCATAGAAGCTCACAACACATCAATTTATTATAACATAATAGTCAATATAACAAAATTACAAGGAACACCAACTTTATACTAACATGCATTCAAAGCAACATAATCAAACATGGACTACTTCTACGATTCTTCGCATGCATACATACCTCTTCATATTATTTCCATATAGAGGAACTACCTTCTCCAACTTTTGGCATGTACCTTCTCCAACTTTTGGCATGTTCAATATTTCACCACAAGGTTTAACAAACCATTAATTTCAATTGAACACTTAGGAATAATCCACACTTCAACTCATGAGAAAATTTTGAACAATTCATTTAGTTGCACAAGAATCATGAATAATGTTAATTAAATACTATCTAAAAGTCTGGACATAATACCATCAAGGTCATATATGAAAAATCACCATGATTAGCTTTGTTTAAGGAGTAACTACCTTCTCCTAGTCACAACCTATACACATGGCATCATAGAGTTCAAATGCAAGCGATGCATTGACGTAAATTCATATTAAGGAGGATTTCTTTACTCCAAACCATATTACGCTTATACTTCCTTCCTTATGAAATCAACATAATAAGTCACACCAACCACATCTCAACATTAGGAAGTAAATTTACAACTTTTTCTTTCTAGCACATCACTAGATTTTCGTAAGCATGCATCTTTTATGGAAATTATCACAACTTATAGGCACACCAAAAGACATAGTGTAGACAAACCATCACTCCTCAAGAGTGAGCCTATAGTAACACTCTCCAATTCTCAAAGGTCACACATTTTTAAAAAGACTTGTCTTTTCTTATTTAAGGGAGACTCAATTTCTCATTGAGGGGATAAGGCACCACAAATTTAAGTGACATAAAGCATGCTCACTAAGCTATCTCAGGAGATCAAATCGCACATTTATCATATAAGGATGCACAACAACATGAGCAATATGCGAATTCATCAAAATATCTTTTTTCATGCAATAATGACCTTTCATAATATGCATAACATAGTGTAATTTAAGACATGCGTAACATATGCTGAACATGCAACTTATCCTTTTACGAATGACTCATATCATGAACAAGCTACTTAGGAACTCTTGGGCTTCAAGATTGAGTAAGAATAGAAGGAAAAAAATAGGGATATCTACAACCTTAATAAACCTATTTCAGAGCAACTCATCTCAACTCTAGGGGAATTTTAGCTTACCCAACTTATTGACTAAGCACATCATCCCTATCTTGGGATCTAAGCTTATGAACACCCTTCTTACCATCACTACAGAGTTGATATCAACCTAGAGAAGTTCAAGTAACACAACATAGGGACATCAAGGGCACTAAAAATCTTACCATCTATGCACATTATCCCCCACTTTGGGGTAAGCCAAATCACATTATGCCATTAAACACCAAGGTCGAGGTAAGTCAAGACCAACCTACAAGCTTCATCACTTTTGGTGGAACTTTCCAACCAACCATGACAAGGTACAATATAATCACTTCATCAATGGACCATACTTAAATGCAAGCTTAAAGACAACTAACCACTTCAAAGTAGGTCAACCTCAATTCTCTCCTTCCCTCGAAGAATTAAGGGCTACATACCATACATCCCCCTAAGTCCCCTTAGGGTAAAATACTTACAACTTACAAAAAAAACCCTCCCCCCACTTTATTCCCACTCTAAAAATAGGTTCATAGAGGGAATCATTAACTAGTCATAAAGGTTCTCCCATTAACTAGCATCCTTCATAATCACCTTACAAGGCTCAACACACAATCTCCCCTCTTTAGGAGCAAGTTTATACAAAAGATTCAAGTCTACACAAGGACAACAATGAAACATTTCACATATACCGATGTAACTTTCATCTTTCTCACTATTTCCCACATTCTCAAAAACTTTTCAAGCCTATATCATAACATCATGCTACCATCCTACATATTCAAAAGGCGTTCTATTATTCCAAAGTTTTATTCAACCATAATAACTACTTAAAAGCTATAACCATATCAAATCATACTTTTCAGCATAACATCTCATTCCTCATAAACCACTTATAGCCATAAATAGCTTCACATCAACATATACTATATTCACCTTCACATATACTCATCAAAACACAAACCAACGTAAGCATAAAAAACTCACCTTTTTTTCCCTCAAGCATTGAGACAACATCCCAATCCAAGCAATCACATCTAAAAGAATATCAGACAAAGAAACCTAAGAGAGAGATCATATAGAGTTAAGTACTATGGAACGACTTGAGAATAGAGAAGAATGGAAACTCTATCATCCTCTAGCCTATTGCTCATAGATGTATCGCAACTTACTATCGATGAATAAGACTCCACTAAACATGGCAATATGAGACTTTGAAACCTAAGGACAAAACCCAAAATCTTATGATCTGATACAAAGTTTGTTACGACCCGATCGTATACCCTAGTAGATATGGCATCCTCAAATTGTCAAACACCATACCCGACCTCTCGGAGGTCTTCTACAAGCACTTTTCATTGCATAATTGTAATAAAAATAGTGGAAAAATTATAACTTTTCATATCACATCATATGCTAGAACATTACTTCATATGTATATATTCTTCATATGCATAATTAGACTCTAAGTCTCTTTTCCATATTAAGAAACAACTCAATAGAATAGAATAGGGACACGTCCCTTAACAATATAAAATATAATCTAACTACTACATCATCTTGAAAAACATCTTCACATAGGCAACCCTTGAATCATAAGGGTCCCTTTATCTTGAACTTGAGAGATCTATCCAAGACCTTCACTTAGGATACATCCTCTAGTCATCACCACCTACACTTTATGTAAAAATATGAAGAAGAATGGTATTAGTACAATAATGCACTAAATATGACAACCATGCCAAAAGATGTATTTATAGAGGACATCTCATTAGAAATCGTGTAATGCGTCTTTTTAGTAAACTTTATGAACATTGGCACATAAGAACAAGATAGTTCACATACATCACATAGACATGGATACTACTCATAATAGCACATAAATCCATTTATCATACTTTTAGGCATATTCAATACATACAATACATTACCTCTCTTTTATCTTACTTTTTTCCTTAATTAACCCTCAAGTGTACTTAGTACAATGTACCACCTTGAGGTCACCTTACGATAGCCTTTCACAATATGATTCATAACACAAACACATATATTCATAACTCTGAAGCACCTCATAGACATCAGCTTTACATAAGGACCATCACCTAAGAAAACTCCTAAGTCACACTAGTGCAATGTGCAGGTAGCATCCTATAATACTATTTCCACCAAGTGTACCTAAGAAGTCATCGTAGACTAGGCATAAAAGACTTAACAAGTCATAAAACTTTCATTTATAACTATACATAAGGCTACATACTCCATAGCATCACGTAAGGACTCTTTCCTTTACTACAACCTTAATCACAACTTAATTACTTCATACAATAAGTAAACCACCACCATAACTCCTTCACAAGCTTACTTGTTCAATGTACACATGGAGTCTTATACCCCCAAATGTACTAACTAAACTCATTTAGAAGTCACAAGAGCATTTCACATGCATAGTCATAATTTATGTTTTGTTATAGCAAAGTTACTTAATGCATTCATACAAGTCATACATAACATAAGTCTTTACTTCCTATGATGCTCCAATCCTATCCTTTCTGGAAGTCATCTTATGCAATGCATATGTAGGGTCCACAATCCTCCCTATACTTAGTACATTTCTCAATGAATTTGATTAGAATTCATATTCTTATCTTAGTTTATTTCTCAACCTTTGGGAGACATAGCCAGAACTCACATAGACCATGTGAGCTACATTGAATCCGGTGTTCTACTCCCACACCTAAAAAGAGATGGTACTACTTGCAAAGGTAGGACATTCATACAAAATAGATATTCTAATAGATCCACTAAGCTAAAACCAACGGGGGAATGTAGTTATGGAATAAGGAGATTGCTTCTAGAAACCTTGACTTTCTAATGTGGAAGTTTCCATCTCGTGAGATGTCTTCTAGGTTGGGAACCCAGACTTACTAACGTAAAAGTTCTCTTTGTGGGAAGCCGGATTTACTAACGTGAAGCTCTCATTCTCATATGTCATGTTCACTCGGTGCTAAGCTTAAACTCCCTTTTTAAACATCATTATGCCTTTAGATAACACTAATCATAAAATTTAGGCTTTAGACACGCTCCCTTATCCATGATATAGATCAAAGCTTTCTAAGATGAGAATGTCTTTTCATAATAGAACCTACATTATATGAGAATGTTCTTTCATATAATCATACTATGTTCGTGATATAGTCTAGTTTAGAGTACAATTGAGTAACACCTTTAAAGAGAATCACTTATTCATTAGACTACCATTAACACGCTTCATTCATACATGCATGTGTATATATGTCAAATTTAACTTCACATAAACATATTGAGGCATACATGTTCATAACTTCATTAATCATATACTTTACATGCATATAAATAGGTAATGATGCATAGGAGAATTATCCTTTCTTTAGTAATCATGAATCTATCATATCCATAGTCATGCATGAAGTGTTTTTGTACATTTTTCAACATGATCACATAATGTCTATAACATAACATTGAGGAATCCACCCTCTAAAGATCACAACACGCGTACATCAGTCCTCAAGTCTCAAGTCATACACACATATAAAGTATTAATGACTATAGACTACACACACTCACGTTACATCATATGAGGCAAGAACATGCTCAGTCATTAGAATAAAAGACCCCCAGCATACTTTTATCACACATTCATATAGGGTTCATATAGGTTGGGGTCATGCTACAAAGATACTCATCATCATTAGCCATGCAGACCACATCTAACCCTAGAATGATCATCACACATATACATATAACATCATCCCCAAACCTAGGTCATGTAGTTTTGAAGGCTAATCATATACTTCACATGACATCAATTCACTTAGAACATGATATTAGAATCAATGCATAATCCTTCAACTTCCTACACATGGAAATGATCATATCAATTCATCTTGCATCTAATGCCTTAAAGGAGATTATCATAACACATAAACATGTAATTAATGTAAACACCACCATCATAAGTGGATCATACCAATCATCACAATTTCATATACAAACTAAACCAATAAGAGGAAAATAGGTCAACTAACCAAATCTCCAAGGTAATGATCATCTTGATCAATTCCCAACAATTCATAATCAATTCAAATAAAGGAAAATATAACTTAGAAATTCATGATAATCTAAATATAATCTAACCATCATATCATCAAGATCACAAGAGCCACATTATAGGCCAATTTGAGAAGTTAGGAGGATCATGGGATATTCATGAAATTGCATTGAAATTCATAATTAAAATATTAATTAAACATAAATCCATCATTATAATGTCTTTGAAACTAATTTGACACTAAATTCATGGCTATATTGAAAATTGGGAATTTTTGTCTTTGAATCACTTTTGAAAATCATAGATTCAACTCCTTAGATGGAAGATTAACTAAGTATAAATGATTACCATACCATTTATAAGAGAAATCCCACGAAAGTATGAGAATAAATCTCCAAGAATCCACCTCCGTAGCTTGTTCTTGAGTTCAGTTTTCAATAGAGGTTTTGGGGTTTTGGGAGAGAAGAAGGTTTTGGGATTTTTGATTTTTCTTATTGGATATTGGGGTTTTGACTTGGTAATGTTGATAAATAGGTATTAAAACAGTTTATAATCACCTCCCAAATTACAAAAATACCCCCATACTTATTTGAACTTTAAGACATGTAAAACTTAACTTTCATTTTTGGGATCTTCGTCGGGGAGCAAGTCGGCATCGCGGAGATGTTCCCACATGATTTTTGGAATTAATTCTTGGAGAATTAGAGTCCTCATTGTGTCCGTGATGTGGAGAAACTTTTGGTGTGTGGAGACCCTAGATCGCAAAGGACATGTTTCATGTAAGAACAAAATGTTACTGCCTTCGGCAGCTTATTGTCCCAAGGTTGAGTCCTCCTGAAGGACCCCTAGGGTGGTACTTGGAGAGTCTTTCCTGGATGTTTCAACCCTAAATACGATCATATACATGTTAGGGTACTATTACATCAATTTGAGAACAAAACAATACATAAAACATACCAAGGCACACTAGAATGCACTAGCACGTTTCAAGGCTAACTTTCAAACGTCTCAGACGTTCTTGGACGTTTGACCTCCAACCACTTCAAATCAATTATACATGTTATAAAATACCTTATTAACATGATATTAACCTTTTTAGACACATGTGAGGCTCTAGATACCTTAGTTTATTTTGAGGGTGTAACAAGTCTCATTGTGCCATCTTGCACTTGACCCATTTACTTAACATACAATGAATCATTTGCAGCACACAACCTGATTATGTCAAAGAAATCAGTTTCAAGTTTTGAAATTTAATCGAATGCAGCAAATACCTCTTTTTGATTCAATAGATCAGCAACTTGGTTGTGTTTGCATGGCTTATGTTCCCACATGAATTCATATTCATCTAGGAATTCCTGCCACTATGTTTTAGGACTCAACTTTTTCTGTGTCATGAAAAATGTATTAGCAACATTGTCAGTCCGCACCATAATTCGAGATCCAGAAAATAGACTCTCCAAGCCTGTAGTCAATGTACAACAACAATTGTTTCCTTATCATGAGTCGAATACCTTTGTTCTACATCATTCAATTTTCGAATTTCAAAGGCCACATGATGGACTTCCTGCACCAATATGCCTCCAATAGCTTTGTTAGATGCAATAGTGTGAACTTCAAACAATAACTCTAAGTCAGGAAGTTTGAGTATTGATTCAGATGCAGTAGCTTCTTTTAAATTTTGTAACTCTTCTCCACATCAGTCAGACCACACCCACTTCGTATCATTCTTCATCAAATCAGTCAAAGCCACTACCCTCTTTGAAAAACCCGCAATGAACTTCCAGTAAAAATTAGCCAACCCAAGAAAAAATCTCAAATCTATAATACTACGAGGTGCCAACCACTCAACAACGGCCTGCACTTTCGTAGGACATTCGAACTTTGTTTTTACTAAAAAGATGCCCAAAAAATTTATCTCCTTTTGAGCAAATTCACACTTTTCCATGTTAACATAAAGTGTTTATTTTCTCAATTGAGACAGAACCAAACTTAGGTTATTAACATGTTCCTCCAACGTTTGACTATAGATAATAATATCATCTTGATAGAGAACCACGAAATCATCACGATAATCAAAAACTAACTACATTATTCATGAAGTTGCAAAACTTAGTCGAAGCATTAGTCAGCCTAAATGGCATTACAAGGAACTCATATAAACCATATGTAATTACACACCTACTCTTGGGTTCATCACCTTCTGCTATTCTAACCTACTAATAACCTGCCCTGATATCAAGTTTAGTGAACCAGCATGCCTTTCTCAACATGTCCATCAAATCTTGCACCAATGGAACCGTATACTTATTATTCACATTTGCCTTGTTTAGCGCCCTGTATTCTACACACATTCTCATTGTCCTCTCCTGCTTATTTTGGAACGAAATAGGAGCACCATAGGGAGACTTAGAAGGTTGAATCAGACCAGCATCCAACAAATCATTCAATTGCTTACACAATTCAGCCAACCCTGTAGGAGTCATACAATAAGGAGCGTATGCAGGAGCAACTGTACCTAGTAGTAACTTAATCTTCTGATCGATATCCCTTCTTGCTGGTAACTTCTTTGGTAATTCAGGTGGCACCACATCAGTATGTTGCTTTAAAAATTCAACAATACAATCAGGCACTTCTACGTAACATCATGCTTCAATTCCACTAAGGCAACAGGTATAGCGTAGCTTAATTTCCCCTCTTCAACCCTTTGCCAATTGACATAGCAGACAACAACATTTCTTTGTCTTTATTCTTTGCAACTTTACTAACCTTTCCGAATGGATGAACACCCTTAGGAAATTCAGAATTGCTTTCATTCATAACCATCATTCCATCTAAATGAGAAAACATAACAAACTTAAAATTTCTTAGAAAATCAATCCCAAGTATGATCTCCAATTCACTAAGCGGCATCACCATCAAATTATGTTTTCCCACCCAACTTTTATTTGATATAGACACCCTATAAGCATTGCCCACAATGGGTTGTGCCTTAGAATTGACTGTTTTACGTAGGAAGGGCTTTTAGTCAACTTCATCCCCAATTTTGTAGCAATTTTGACATCCACAAATGTATGAGTAGCCCTTGTATCAACTATAGTCATCACATATTGATCTTTAACCTTTATTTCAATATGAATTAATGGAGCATGAGGATTCGAAGTACTGGACATTCCTTCAACAATATTAACAAAAATAGTCTAATTAAAGACAATCCCAACGGATTTGCCATTGCTGCCACAACTTCTTCTTCCTCCTTGCATTGAGTCAAATTTCCTGTAAGCAAAGCATTAACCTTTTCCCGGTTGGACAACACTTCTCCAAATGAGGACCACCAAAAGTCCAACAACCCTTTGAATTACCATCTTTATTCTTTGGTTTGTCTTTACATTCCTTCATTGGTGCCTTCCCTTTTTCATTAGTATTGTACTTACAATTATCCCTTTTCCACTCCCCCTTCTTGTAATCTTTTTTCTTAGTTTTTGAAATAGAAGTAATATCAGTCACAGGATGCGTCATCCGAAAATCAACCAACGAATCAGTAACAACAATTGCTCCAAGAAGATCCTTAACATTCTGCCTCTGAAGTTCGTTTTGTGCCCATCCTTGCATACCCGAAATGAAGTTATGTAATTTATCCTCATCAGACATATTATTGATGTCTAACATTACAGAGGTAAATTCTTTAATGTATTTCCTCACCAAACCAGTTTTCTTCTGTCTCTTCAACTTGTCCCTTGCAAGCCAAGAGGCGTTGCTAGGAAGAAAATAATTGCACATCTCTTTTATCAACTTATCCCATGTTTCAATTCTGGGTCGTCCAACACTTACGTCATCTGCATTTAGAGTCCTCCACCAAAGTTTAGCACACCCGTTAAGTACATAGTAGTAATGTTCAACTTATCTGTCTCAAGTACCCTTGCTACTGTAAAATATTGTTTCATATCCCATATGAAATTTTCTAGTTCTTTAGCACTTCTTGAGACACCAAAGGCCTTAGGTTCTGGAATTTTAACCTCAAACGATTCTCCACGACCGGAGCCTAATGTTGCCACAGCCCGACACAGTATAACAACTTCTGCGCGAAGGTTTTCATTTTCCTTCTGCAGCCCCTCCAGTTGCAGTGTAGTTGTGTCACAAAAATTCAAGATTTCAGCGATGTGTCCATCAACATCTTTCCAATATACACCGATCTCACCTTGAATTCTCTCTCCGTTCAGTCTCAAATTTATGATTTGCGTCAGAAGATCCACAACGATGGCTCGTTCACATTGTCATATGTGCTCCCAACGAAAGCTTCAATTTTGCGTGCCAATTCTCGCAGTTCAACATTCTTCACCATCATTCAACCGCACTCTAATACCAATTGAAAGAGGGTCAATTTTTTTTATTGAACACCAATCCTAGGCGGTCTACAAACGTCTACAAACTTCAGCCTATCTTGCTCACGTTTTTTACCAAGTATTGAAATACTTTAAAGGCGCAAACTTTAATAATGAACTCTTCCCAAGCTTTATTAATCATAAAAACAATACAAGGAAAAGACTTTACAAATTTGTCTAAGTCCAGAATCAATCTCCTAAGCTTTAGAAGAAATTTCCTCCCATACAAATTTTTTGCACAAAGTGATAACTCTCCAACACTTGTCATCACAAAATTTAAACTAAGCTTCCAACAACTATATTTCTAACAGATAGAATCTAATTACAATTCTTATCCTAACTGAAATAATAATATTCTAACACTTAGAATATTTCAGCCTACATTCTAAAACTTAGAATATTTCATCCTACTTCCAATGCTTAGAATATTTCAATTTTTTTCCAACACTTAGTTTATTTCAGTAATCCATGCGAATGCCTTTGCCATGTCATCGTCAACTCTCATAGCCTTGTCTTTCCAATACAACACTTTGCATTGTCTTGGCGATGACATCTTCCTATACGTAAGCCTTGCACTTCAAGCTGCCTTACCAACACCCAAGCACCTTGAACCTTTGTTGCACTGTTTTGCCCTCATGCATGACAAGATCAATGCCTTAATCCTTATAATGCATGCACGTAGTTAGGTCAAGTAGTTTATGGATCTAACAGTCATGTGTCATAAGACGGAGATTTAACACAACAAACAAATATCCACCTTTAATTTTTATTTATGACACATGACTTCTATACAAGTGGGAAATGGAGTGAATAAGTAACGGAGAGATTCCTACATGAAGAAGGTGATGTGGCTCCATTTAAATTTTAAGACATTTTTTCCTTTATTTTTTATTTGTTTTATTTTTAATATCTTAAATAGTCTTTATATTCAATTACAGAACTTTTCACCTACGACTATAATATATAGTTAATATCTGTAATAAAATAAGAAATAACTCACACATCTTCAACTTAATAATATTCATAACTTCTTTTTTTAATCTCCGTTACCCCCAAAATTTAATTTGTAAGTTTATGTCTTATGATATTCCTTTCCTTTTATCAATATGTATCCATATTTTGTATCAAGAAAATTGTCATTCAATGTTATTCTTTCATTTCTCCATCACCATATCATACATTAGGGTGACGAAGAAAATGATAATCATCACATCATATGGTTGCTTTCAACAAAATCAGAAAGAATTTATGACTAATAATGTTTCTATTATGTTTTTAGATTATATGTTTTTAACTTTACATTATGTTATATTACTTATTTATTTATTTGTTTATTTTGAGTCAATTTGACTAATCTTTGAAACTAAATTAAACAAATTCATGGAGTAAATAAAAATTTCATTTAATTATATTCTTAATTTATGCTAATAAGGATCATGAAGAAGAAAACCGAAAAAAATACCAAAAGCAAAGAAAATTGTGAACTTCATAATAAGATGACGGAGAAAGAGAATTTGATAATATTTTTTTATGGGACTATAGTTGTACATACGTAACTCATTAGGCAAAATTATGATTAGTTCTTGTGGATTTATTATGATAATTTTTTGTAGCATCCTAAAATGAACATTATATACTTGAAGTCATTGTTTAATTATATGTTGAAGTCAACATTCCTTTTTTCTTTCCTCTTCTTCATTGGTTTCTCCCTATTTCTATGTAACTGATGCATGTAATAATTAATTAAGAAAACATAAGAATTGGTTCATCAATTATCATTATTAATAATAACTTATCATTATTCTATTTCTCACCATAAACAAGGTGATATGATGCCTCTGCATGCGTCTAAAGTTTCAATCCTGAAATACATTAAACAATAAAGAAAATAGTGAGCAAACAACAATATTTGTATTTGAATTTATGTGAAGGTTCACTTCAAAGATGTTAAGGGGGTATTTAAACGTGCGTATAGTTTAAGTGCTAAGGTAAGATTTCCAACCAAGTTCAGAATTTTTTTTTATGTATTTTCTCAAAATTCTTTTGAAGACAAACACTTGTCACATGACTTTTTTTCTTATATCAATATCTTGATGACTCGTGAGATACTCTCTCTTTGACTTTTCATAAAGAAATCATATTCTATCATCAGAAGAAGAACTGACAAAATTAAGGTGTCCATTTTGTTGATTTAATAATTAGTTTTTTTTTTTTGTTTTGTAGGCTAAATATAAATAATTTTGAGAATTATTTTATATGTATATGTTTTTGGAATTGTACAGTTATTTTGAAATATAAGGTTCTTAACATATTTTAGATTTCTAATAACTTAAAAAATATTCTTAATAATTTTACTTTTGTGTTTTGTCTTGATTATCAATGTTTTAATTCTTTTATCATTAAATTTTAACCAGATAATTATATGCTTAGTTATTGATAATATATTTGATTTTTTTTAAAAAAAGAATATGGTGCATTTTGTAGTTAGTCCATCATATAGAATATCATACTAAATAGGATATTAGATTAACTCTTGTATAAACTTAATTTCAATTTTCAGATATTTAATGTTTACCGTCAATGCTCCGACTATTATTTTACACTAAAGTCGACAAATTTTATCCATTTTGAGATCTTTTCTTTTCATCTCTAATTTGCTTCGAAGACGCTTTGTTGTTTCTGTTTTTCCTTTTCTGATGCTTGTTATCCTTCTTCCCTTCACGGTGTTTCTTTTATTTATTTGGTATGTTGTTGATTTTTTTTCTCTTTGATTCGTGCATGTATAATGAAACTCGTTTGATGTTCTCGAAAAGCTAAAAAGCAAAGGAAGGAAGAAAAATAATTAAAACAAAGAAGATATTTGGAAGACAATCATAAAAAAGAAATGAAAAATCGAGAAAGGAGATAATCAAAGCATGAATTTTCTACTACTCCGTCAATAATGAACACATTAATATCAGTTGGTGATTAACTTTAACCATATTTTAAAAATGATTTGTAATTATCTATCCTGTTATAAACAAATTTGTGTTATAGTGAATGTCTAATTATGTGGAGTCCTTGTAGGATATGGTTAGGAATCCTACTTGGGGACCAAGTAAGGTTTTCCCTATAAATAAAGGGTTTTCCTTCATTGTTAAGAAGATTTGTGAAAGATCAATGAAACCTTGAATATACTTGAAGATAAATAAGACGTCTTATCTTTTCTCCCTACTTTCTTCTTCTTCTAAATTTATATAGTTTCATAACACGTTATCAGCACAATTATTTTATTCTTAAAGAATGATGAAGAAGTCGGGAAAAGTGGAAAAGAGATCTTGTATAAGTTATGCAATAAGGTTCTTATATTTTCAAGGTATGATTTATCTTTATGTTATAATTATTTATTTAAGAGATTTGGAGGTACCATCTAAAGTATGTATGTAAAGAGACTTGTCGACTTTCTATACGTTTAATTTTAATTGACTGGGAAGAGAATTCCTTAATTTATTTTAATAATTAAATAAGCACAAATTAGTAAAATATATATATTAAACCTTTATATGAGGTATGTGACCTATTAAGCTACATTTATTAACTACTAATGTTGATTATAATAAATCAATTATCTCAATTTTGTGTGTAATTATAATGTACGATCATATTAATGATCATCAAAAGTGATAAAATTACAAGTATTTTGAAGGTTTGAGGTTGAGCCTCATTATAGGTAAGACGATAGATTTAAGTTTTATCGCACCAAAAGAATAACACGATGAATTTATGTCCAATCGCATAAAGAGGGTAAGACATTGGGTTAAAGTCCTGATGCATCATGATGATAAGATATTGGGTTCAAGACCCATAGATTTATGATCTAAGACACTTTTATATGGATATAACTTTGAGTTTGAGTCTCAATGGACTATATTGATGATATTTTGACTATCAAAGCAAAAAATATGCTTTTGATGAAAAGTAGTTATAAACCCTATTCAATTGAAAGCTTTCATTCCCTAAAGTGAATGTCATAGTCGTGCATATTACGTCTAAAAGAAGACAAGTGATTGAATAATGCACATAAATATATAATGAGGTACTAAAGCAATCATAATTTGATATGCACATGTTTGTGTTTCATTCATCAAGAATGAGAACTTTTAATAAATGCTAAAAATATAAATTCATTTTTTAAAGGGAATAAGGTATAAGTCATCATGCTAGGCATGAGAAAGATTGCGACCTTGGTGAATGATGTGGTACCACCAAAAATGTCTCTAAGAAGACATGTATTTGTATAAAAGTTTCATGTTTTATCTTCGGGCTTGTATTAGACAAGAATTAATGCAATTGAGACACATTTTATGATAAATAAGAAGTTTACAAATTCCAATACTTTCTTATTTTGACACGATTGTCTGAGACATTGTAAGTCTATAATGTTTAGATGAATTATGGAAAATTCAAATGGACTTTTATGGAAGAAACTAGAAATTCTCTTAAACGGTGAATTCTTTTGTACTTGTTAGCAAGGCTAGCTAATTGTGAGACCATCATAAACAAAAGTTGAGATTGAATTCTCTGTGTTCTAGGAACATATACAAATATTTGTGGACCTAGTCATCCACCTAGTGGATTGTTTAGACATTTAATGGTCTTAAATGTTTCTTCTATATGATCTGATGTGTGCCTATTATTATCTCGCAACTTGATATTTGCAAAAATGTTGGCACAAATAATATGTTAAATGCACAATTTTCTTCAGATTAGTTCATTCAATGATGGAATCACGACTCACCTAAAGGGTGAAGTAATTGAGAAGAAATAAATATGAAAATTATTCTTGGACTAATAAAATTGAAATTTGCTCATATAATAATAAATTAGAAATTTACTAAAGCAAAAGGAACATGACGTAGTAAACTTGGAGTTTACGAGTATTAATAATTTTATTATTTGGCATGAATAATTTGGTCATCCTAAAGTTGTGCATACTCAGTAATGGACATACATTGAAAAACTAGAAGATTCTTCAAGAATTCTTTACGTTGTTTATTCTCGTGATAAAGTTGATTGGATCAACTAAAGTTGGGACTAAATCCCTAAATTCTGAAAAGTATAAAAGGTGAATATGGGTCCGTTTACCTATCATACCTATCATGTGTATGATAAAAATATGCATTTATAAGATAATCACATGTACGTTTGTTGTCAACATATAGTTTGACATTCACAAAATTGTGTGTGCAAAAATAATTGAGTTAATGGCACAATTTCAGGACATGTAATCAAGACAATTTATCTTAATAATATTGATAAATACTCAAGTTGTTGAGACACTAAATGTCTCAAATAGTAAAATTATTGTTTATGAAAATAAAGCTTCATATGTCGATATGAAATACGATATTGCATACAAAAAAAATTGTACGCATCAGATTGATAAATTATGATCAAATTCTTTCAATTGATTTATGATCGGGGATAAAATATTTTTCATCTGATTATTTTGATATGTGGTATGTAATCAATGAATATACATTGATGCACAAAAATATCCAAAAGATTGAGATATATGTTAGTTTGTCTAACATAAGGGGGAGACTAGAAGCAACAAAAGAGTTGTAAATACTCCTATTGAATGTCCCTTAAGGATAAAGTCTATGACATGCATGAAGCATGATAGACTAATCAATTCTAAATAAAATATTCCTTGAAAAAAGGGGAGGATCAAAGAGTGAAAATGATCCTAATAAGGATACAATGTGCTCTTGAAGATCTTACTAGATAACACTTTATAAAACCTCATGAGAGGGATAGCTATCTAAAAATGATGAAGTGATGAGATCTGAATAAGTTATGTCCTATTGTGTATCAATGCAAAATGGTATATTTTTGATGATATATTTAATACAATAGCATGCAATATTGTAAAAGATATGAGGATATGAATTCTATATCTATTAAAGCATGCTTGTGTAGAAATAATTATCAAGTGAAAAGTAGAATGATGCATCTTGGTAAGCGCAAAGCTTATTTGACCTACAATCTAGGCAATAGAAGATGTCATACATCTAATATTAAATGCTGTTACTTGACAAATTTCATATAAAAATATCCAATGGGTTCAAAATCTAAAGCATATACATGTTTTTGGAACACTTATTTATCATCCTCATAAGGATTAAATAGATTCAAAATGCAGATAGCATATACAAGTATTATTATGTAAGTTGATGACTAAAATTGATACTCTTGACAATAGATTATTTGCTTAAAGAAGTTGAAGTAAGGAACTTGCAGAAATCTTTGATCCTGAAGGGAAGACTTAAAAAAGCAGATAGAATAAAGCATATTTCGTCAAGGTTTTTCTACACTCATAAGCTCCCAAGAATGGTGATATCAATATGCAAGAGGTCTGTTCAAGTAATATTTTTGTTGGTTTATTCACCAAGTCTCTACCAACTACAACTTTAAAGAAGATGATGCTCAAGATTGGAAAGCGAAGATCCAAGTCTCTTGATGTTTTCATGAGGGGGAGTTAATACGTGATATACTCTTTTTTCCTCACAAGGTTTTGTTCCATTTGGTTTTCCTTGTAAGGTTTTTAATGAGACATCCATAATGCGTATTATTAGATATGTGTACTCTTTTTCCTTCACTAGATTTTTTTCCATTGGGTTTTATCTAGTTAGGTTTTAACGAGGCACATAATCTACAGACATTCAAGGGAGAGTGTTATAAACATATTTGTGTTATACTGAATGTCTAATTATGTGGAGTCCTTGTAGGATATGGTTAGAAATCCTACTTGGGGACCAAGTAAGGTTTTCCCTATAAATAAAGGGTTTTCCTTCATTGTAAAGAAGATTTGTGAAAGATCTATGAAACCTTAAATATACTTGAAGATGAATAAGATGTCTCATCTTTTCTCCCTATTTTCTTCTTCTTCTAAATTTATATAGTTTCATAACATATCCTATTTTAAATATTGGTGTGTGTGTGTGTGTTTGAACGAATTTTTTTTGTGTGTGTGCGCGTGCGTGCGTGCGTGCGTGTGTGCACGCACTGTCTGAACGAAATTTTGTAAGCATTTTTACGTAATTAACTACACTAATCGTAGGACAGCAAATGTTCATAGTTCATTATAGAAAATTAAATGAGGTGATTGTTAGGCTTTTAAAATAATTTATGTTCATTACAGAAAATAAAATGAGATGATTGTTAGGCTTTTAAAATAATTTTAGGTACAAAAGATTTAAATTGGCAAGGGCTTTTAAAATAGTTTAAGTAAAAAGATTTATAGGAAGATATAACTAATCATTTATTAATAATTAATAATTAATAATATAATGTGTTAAAAATAGATAAAAAAAGTCTAATAGATAAATACATTTTCTGATAATATAACTAATCATTTATATATAAATTAGTTTTGAATTTTTTAAAATCTTCTTCTCTGTTCCATTCACATTTTTTTCCTTTTTATTTCTCATATTATTACATAAAAATGAAAGAAAAATTTAATAAGAATAATAAATTCAATTAACGATAAACAAATAGATTTATAAGAGAGATATTTAAGATTGCAATTCGCTGTTGAATTGAAGAAGTAAAACATAAAAATCATGTGTAATAAAGTATATTGATTTTTTTTTAGAAAATAAGAAATCAAAAAAATGTATTGAAAATAAAATTTTCCATTAGATAAAAAGGGTAAGGGCATATGTGAGTCACCTTTGTAACAAAAGGGTACATCAACTCTAAATCATAAAGTTGAGGGGTATTTTAGGTCATTTTTCCTATATCATATGTACATTGTTATACATTATTTATACACTATCGAAACATGACATAACTACTTATACAATATTAATACATTGCATATTAATGTAACTATTTTGTTGATTAAGAAGCCCGTTTTAAAAAATCTCCAAAAATTATTTATCTAGATTCTTACTTCACTTTCCATCTTTTCGAGGATTATCATCATTTTGTAACAATTTTAATAACATTTCTTAAAACGTAAGAGTCATTAAGTGCGAGGTATAAGATATAACAATATAGTCTAAGATTAGTTTATCCCATACATCATATTAATCTGGGATTAACTTCTTCACATTCAAATGACCCCTCAATGACTATCCCGTGTTTCTATCATCAGAATGAAAAAGAAACAGAATAAGAATACAAAGTACATGCAAATTTTGATCTTCCCAGCTTGCAACAGAAGAAAATAATATGTGTTGTTACATATTCTCACTGTTCCACTGCTTTTCCAAAACAATTTATCAGCCACCCCAATGAATACAAGGTTTATTAACTCAACCTAGTAGCAAAATAGCTAACAGTCCCCAAAAGTTGAATAGCATATACTAAAGATCATGTTGGTTTTAGATGATCAACTAGAGTTTCCATTGGAAATGACATCTAATGAGTAATAGCTTGCCGGTGTTTCTCTTGCTTCACCTGCTTGTATAGGATCATCTTGTTTCCCCTTGCTGCTATAAGCCCCTACCTCTTGCTTTACTGATAGAGAAATACGCGCACCTTCTTTTGAACAGAGATACATACAATGAGGAAAAGAAAAATGTGGGACCCTCATATATCAATGTTGAGACGAGCATTCATAGAGACAATGTGAATGTCTTTGATTTATCAAAAAACAAAACCTAGAGTAGCCGTGTCCACATAATAGTCTCATTGAGGTGCCTTTGAGTTACCATTTCCCATTGAAAGCTCTGAATGAAGTTGCTTTTGAACCCAAAATATACCCAAAACCGCTGCCTGCAATATAGGAAAGGCTTAAGATCTCTAATGCCAAATGCAGGGTGGTCTAACACCAAAGTCACTCGCATTTGTACATGAACTACTTACTTAAGGTGATGGAAGAATGCTTAGGTAAAACATACAAAAAAAGATGATATGGAGTAATAAGCTGCTCCGGTAATAATAACACCATTGCTTCTCATCTCCAAGACATAATTCAATGCTTCTTCTGTGATGATCTCATCAGGAATTAGAACTGGAATACCCGGTGGATAAGGACAAATAAGCTCTCAACAAATTTTACCGAGGTTATCTCTTATACTGACTATACGTTCGTAGCAAAAAAGGCCTCTCTAGAGCTCATGTTTAATCTAAGATCATCCAGGCAAATAAAATGATTTACTTCTTTCACAGGTTGAGGAAAGTGAGAAGTTTCTGATAGATGGTTTAGACCAGCTACAAGCCGAAGGACATGATTTCTTTGAGTCCGTAAATTAAATGCCAAAGTAAAAGATTTGGTTCACAAACAACACCAACATCATTGCACAATATATCATCTGCTTCAAAATCTGAAAGACCTAATTGCCATACACCAATGGTGAGCCTCAATGGGCCGATCTTGAAAAAACTACAGAAACTTGGTAACTCGAGGATTGAGATTCCTCAAATTTTACTGATCAAGCTTCTTGCTTCCAGAGCCAAGTCCATTGCTTTGTCAACAACAGCCTCTCTATTTTCAATTAATTGGGCCCTGGAGGCATCCAGAGATGCTAAAAGAAAATAACTAGGGCTACTACTTTGAAGCATTTGTAGGCTTTTGCTGATTCTTTCTCTATCTACAAGATTTCCTTGCATGTGCAACATAGATGATTGCGTAAGCGAACACGTAACATTGTGAGTAGACTGTACAGCAAGATCAGTTCCTTGGCTGAGGGATGAGCTAGGTAACTCTAGATGAAATCCTAAATGGGCCCCATGAGCCTCTCGACAATTACGGGGATATTATACGAATGACAAATATGACAAATCTCATCCATGCTGCTGCGTATACCATGATAGGTAGGGGAGACAACCAAAAGGGCTGCTGCTTTTCGGCCTTCCATTTCTAGCTTTTTGATTGCATCATTCACCTACATGAAGTTAGATACAAGTGTAATAGTTTTTTTAACACTTTAATAACTTTATCACTAGTTTGCATAGTTTCACCTAAAAATTTGTTTCATAAAGACAACTTTGATAAAGATGAATGTCAGGATGTTGTTCTTTCCTGTGATGGAATGATGCCACCAGCAACATCCCATTTGAAATCATATTTGTTGGGTTTTATTTTCCCTGATTTCTTACCATAAATATGTTTTCCTTTTAGGAAAAGGTTTTGGTTGACTAATCATTTTACTGGTAGGAAAAGATTTAGGACTCTATAAATAGAGGCATGTTCCTTCTAACTTAATCAGCATTCACAATGTAGTCTTAAGAGCTTTGAGAGTTTTGGTTAGAGGGAGAATTTGTGGGTCACAAGTTTGATACGTTATCACTTGTGTGAACCTCTCATGTATTCTGAGTGAATTGGTTGAGTTTGTTTCCCTCTGTATTTTGTACTCTCATATTTATAGTGGGTTGCTCATCTCCTTTGTGGGCGTAGGTCGATTGACCGAACCACGTTAAATCTTTGTGTCTTTTGATATATTTCTCATTGTCTTCTTACTCGTGGTCTTTTGATGTTTGCATTGATAGCTTCCGCGTTTACACCTACTTATTTTCGATCCTAACAAGTGTTATCAGATCCAGATTCAATGACGGAGTCAGGTTCAGTGGTTTGATAATCGATGATTAAACTAGGTTAGAAAGAGGTGTTCATCATGGCGGGTGTAGTTCTAGTCGCAACTTTTTTTGACAGTAATAAAGATTTTGTTGGAGAAATTGTATCAGAGAGGTTCTCTTTGTTGAGACATAAATTTTGCAAAGGAGATTTTGGAGAGGAGAAGCAAGTTGTTGAAGATTAAGTAAAGAAGGTGGACAAATTTATTTTATTTGAAATTCAGGTCAAGGGGGAGATTTGTTGGGTTTTATTTGCCCTGATTTCTTAACATAAATATGTTTTTCTTTTAGGAAAAAGTTTTGAATTGACTAATCCTTTTTCTGGTAGGAAAAGGTTTAGGACTCTATAAACAGAGGCATGTTCCTTCTAACTTAATCAGCATTCACAATGTAGTCTTAAGAGCTTTGAGAGTTTTAGTTAGAGAGAGAATTTGTGGGTCACAAGCTTGATACGTTATCACTTGTGTGAACCTCCCAAGTAATCTGAGTGAATTGGTTGAGGTTGTTTCCCTCTGTATTTTGTACTCTCATATTTATAGTGGATTGCTCATCTCCTTTATGGACGTAGGTCGATTGACTGAACCACGTTAAATCTTTGTATCTTTTGGTATATTTCTCGTTGTCTTCTTACTCGTGGTCTTTCGATGTTTGCATTGCTAGCTTCCGCGTTTACACCTACTTATTTCCGATCCTAACAAGTGGTATCAGATCCAGATTCAATGACGGAGTCAGGTTCAGTGGTTTGATAATCGATGATTGAAATAGGTTAGAAAGAGGTGTTCATCATGGCGGGTGTAGTTCTAGCCGCAACCTTTTTTGACAGTAATGAAGATTTTGTTGGAGAAATTGTTTCAGAGAGGTTTTCTGTGTTGAGACATAAATTTTGCAAAGGAGATTTTGTAGAGGAGAAGGAAGTTGTTGAAGATTAAGTAAAGAAGGTGGACAAATTTATTTTGTTTGAAATTCAGGTCAAGGGGGAGATTTGTTGGGTTTTATTTGCCCTGATTTCTTAACATAAATATGTTTTCCTTTTAGAAAAAGGTTTTGAATTGACTAATCTTTTTTCTGGTAGGAAAAGGTTTAGGACTCTATAAATAGAGACATGTTCCTTCTAACTTAATCAACATTTACAATGTAGTCTTAAGAGCTTTGAGAGTTTTGGTTAGAGGGAGAATTTGTGGGTCACAAGCTTGATACGTTATCACTTGTGTGAACCTCCCATATATTCTGAGTGAATTTGTTGAGGTTGTTTCCTTCTGTATTTTGTACTCTCATATTTATAGTGGATTGCTCATCTCCTTTGTGGACGTAGGTCAATTGACTGAACCACGTTAAATCTTTGTGTCTTTTGGTATATTTCTCGTTGTGTTCTTACTCGTGGTCTTTCGATGTTTGCATTGCTAGTTTTCGCGTTTACACCTGTTTATTTCCGATCCTAACAATATTCAGGGACGATATACTTTGGGAGTGGACCAGACAATACCATGGCAGATATGGCTGAGATATGAGAATTCCGTGGGAGAATAAGAGTATCTCCAGGTGAACAAGTAGCGATAATGGCCGCGTGAATTCCACATGTACTACCGCCAACAAGGAACCATATTTCCGATGCTCCAAAAAGTATGGCTGCTTGTTTTTGTGCTTTGAAAATGGGACCTTCTGGTGAAAAAAGATTGTCAAGTTCCGGAAGCTCGGGCAAATCATGAAGAAACTGTTTTGCACCAATGAGCTGAGTCAACAATGATGGTGCTGCTTGTCCTCTGTTATGGCCAGGAAAATGAAAACTTGCAGCATTTTCTTCAGCTGAAGCTTTTAAAGCACTAAGAAGTGGAGGAAATTCACTTGGACAAGCAGCAGCACTTGGAAACAAGAAATTTCTGTTAACGGAACTCCATTATATCCTATCGAGCTAGTATAGTTTTTCTTTTTCCCAAGCAATAAACCATTCCTTTACTGCAATATATGTTCAACTAATACCCACGTTGAACGTTAAATAAGATGTCATTGGGATGAATGGTATATAAACAAATGAGTTGTTCACGCAGTCATTGGTCATTGCAACATTTCTTTTTACCAAATCCCAACACAAGAATTTCCACAGTATTCAGTGTATCAGTAATTAGATACGAAGACAAACAGAACCACAAAATCTGAAGATACCTACAGTTAACCGATACGAATCTCTCCAAATGAAATGAAATATATACTTGAAGTATCAAAATTCTAATTGACCCATCAATTGAAATGCAAAATTGAATATGTCAAAACTACATTTCACCTTACAAAAATGCTACATCAAGAAACATCATAAGCTTAAGCTATATTATGTGATTTCTTAACTCTGATCTCAACCTACATTTTATCAATTTCTCCGAATTCGTCCCTTTCTAAGCTATGATTATCATATTGGAACATATAGAGGAATTCGAAAAAATCAAAAAATTGAACTTGGAAAAACCCATTTGGGAAATGCAAGGTGTTAGTCTTGTACAAGGCCTGAAACTCCAGTTGTTGCAGCAAAAATTCCCAAGAAAGCTCTGCAATCAAAAGTAATAAAAGGGGTTAAATATGCAAATGAAACTGAAGCAAGTAACATAAAAGAAGGAATCAAATTCGGATTAAGACAAGTAAAAGCCCATTGTTGGCTTCTTGAGAAATGGCTATCCATAAGTTCTAAATCAAATGTTCCAAAATATATTTTAATTTTGTGTTAACATTTTACGTGAAAAGTTAAAATTAAAATATTATTAAAAAAAGTAAAGATATCTTTCTTTTTTAAACAGATCAATAAGAAAATAGGATCATCCTTTATTACGGAGGGAGTATTTATTTACCTCAATTACAATTTATATGAGTCATGTGGCACAAATTTAAGCAATACATGAAAGGAGAATTTGATCTATGCTAGATAAATAATACAAATGGACATTCTTCAAGCAATTAGAAATAAGACATCTTTTTTCACATATTCCATCTATTTAAAACAATGAATCACGAAAACATGGAAGGAGAATTTGATCTTGAATCACGAAAACATGGAAGGAGAATTTGATCTATGCTGGATATATCATTGACTCAAATATTTTATAATTTTTAAGTATTCACACAGTTCAATGTCATAAAAAATAGAGATAATGTAGAAATATCTCTCGACTATGAATGAAATCTCAAAAAACACCATAATTAGACTAAGTCTCCATTACTGCAGACATAATTTTTTTATTTTTTTTAGCTTATATGGCATTCAAATATCTCCGACGTGTCTCAACTACGTGGAGTCATGAAACGTGGCATGTAAGCTAAAAAGTATAACATTACAAACAGAAAATGGATTTTTTTGGGGGTTAAGGGGGGTGGCGTGGTGGATAAGACCTTAGTTTAGTTAAAGTGTATTCTTGAGATCTTAGTTATAGTCTAGGGGGTACTTGTGTTTTATCCCTAAAAAATAGGAAAATGTTGATAGCTTAGTTGGTTGAGTATGGATACCTATTTTTTTGACACCATCCGATCTTCAAATATCATTTCTTTTTCAATTTCACTCATGAGACTTACACAATGTTTTTATGTCCAGACACAACTTCAACCTTCAAATACCTTTTTCTTTTAAATATCACTTATTTCATGTCTAAACACCATTTCACATCATTTTAGAAAATATTATAATAAACATATAGAAAAAATATATAATTGATTTACTAAATATTGACCTATAATATCCTCGTTAGAATCGGAGAAAATCTATCTAAATATTTCAGCCTTGATATTTTTCACTTTGTCACTATAAATTCATCACCTACTCTTTACTTTTTCTTTATTCCTTCTGTAGTTTTTCCATTTTCAATACATTTTTTTCTGAGGTATTATAAGTATTCCTTTTCTCTTTTGTCTCTTCCTTATTTTTGTTGTTTTCTAATATAAATTTTTTCAAACTTTTTTTCCGTTGGTTTATCAGAAACTTTCTGTGTATTTTTCTTAATTTCATTAAATGGTTAATGTGCATTGATTATTTTTTGTAGGTTTTATATTTTTGAGTTATTATTTTTATTAATCCTTTTTTTTTGTTGCATTGTTTTATCAATCTTAAATTTGTAATACCTTTTTTTTCCATCTTAGATTAGATAATTTAGAACTTTTATCTAGTTCTATGATACTTCCTCTTTTTACCGTTGTATCAAATTTTATTTTTTTAGTAGATTTTACTTGGTAAAATTAGAAACCGCAAAATAATTGTGATTTTTTGATAATACTTTTGTTTTTTATTTGCAAGGAAATGAAAATATTACAAAAATGTGTCTGTGTGCGCGTGATCGTGCGCGCGTGCGTGCGTGTGTGTGATTTTCAAATACATTTGAGGTTTAAGTTCGATCTTATTCTCATTTTTCCAATTTATCCTTTATTAAAAATATATAAAAATTATTTCTGTGTTTTAATGTGAAATCTTAGTTTTACAACTGAGTTGCTAACCAAAAAAATCAGTTAATCGCTTCATATGACCTATGAAAAAGAACTTTATTTTTTCAAATTGAAATTTTGTCGGACCTTTTTTAATAACTCTAGTGAAAATGTAAACATAAAAGAAAAATTCATTTGGGTCTAATGTCAAAATCAAAGCAACATTACATGGATATAGGAGAGCAGCTCACCCGGTCCGCTCCCTCTCCTTTAAATGTCTTCCTTAAGAGTAGGATTTTTATTTCTGTCCACACTCTTCATTTTTTCAAACGGCCTCGACACCTACACGATATTTGCACTGCGGTTGAACAAGAAACTCCATCTCCTCATTTTACATAACATCTATGTTTTTAAGTTGATCATCATGGTTCCTTGGCCATCAGGTAACAATACAAAATACTCTTTTCTTTGTGCTTTTCTATTTTTGTTATTTCGTGCAACTGACCTTTTTCCCTTAGTTGTGCTCTCCGGTACAATGGTTTGTGCTCTTGATGTTTTGTAAATGGAAACCATCTACGCATGAAAAAGAAATTTGTTGATTGTTGCATTTATAATCTTTTTTGGCATTCTTAATTATTATTATTATTTATAAAAATGTAGAAGTGTTTGTTATGTTTATATGGTTATTACCAATAGGTGTTAAAGTTATATTTAAAACTTGTTTTTGAAGCTTAAGAAGAAAAAGTTTTGCTCCGGAGTTCACTTTCACACACTGAGTTTCATCATCATTAGTGATTATTTATGGAAATAAAATTTTAAAATAAATTAGTCAGATATTTGAGTTTAAGTTTGCTGTATTGTATGATATAATCCATGTTAAGTTTGACTTTTCTGTTTTCAATGATCTGAGAAATAAAAAAATTAGATCTTGATTTGTTTAAATTGATTTATCATTGAAGAAATAATTTTTGAATAAAACTTTATTTATTTCACAAATTAGAGATCTCCTGGTTGTAAAGCATATATAGTAGTGTATTCCATTTGGATTCATGGGTGTAATTTCAAAGCATGAATAGTATTTTTGAGGCCTAGACCAATGTTTTAGGCCCTATTTGTAAATGTGAGAAGAGTGATACATGATATGATTCTCCTATTTTTTATTATAAAAATTCTGTAAATACTTGGAAAATGTAAAAGAATTGAGTCAATCTTATGTTTAGCGTAGAATAGATTCCCTTACGTTTGCGTTTTGACTAATTCTTGTTTAAATAGATGAGAAATGTGAAAAATATTGTCTCTCATGTTGTTTGAGGAATATTCATATATTTTATTGAATATTAAAATAGTTTTTTAGTTTTTTAGATAGATATATGCTAGGTTTAGGTAGAAATAGATGGATTGGATTAAGACCTCTCTTTTGTTCTCCTCTTATCAGAAGAAAACGAGGTTTCCTAAATATTCTAGGCTATATCAAGAATTCAAAATATGTTTAAAAAATTACAAACACAAAAAATTTAAAAGAAAGATAGGACTAAGTCAAGATAGAATTATTGAAGTTCTTAATTTGATCAAGAAGTTCTTGTCAAACAAAAAAAGGAAAATTCAAGATGCACATCTACTTAACACGGGAGATCTCTAAAATTATTCATTTTTAGTTTATTTTATTGCTCTCATAGGCTAATTATATGGATAAGGATATAGATAACATAGATAAGTTCAATCAGTTTTTCAAAAAAAGTCATATCATAACGACAATACAATTGATCAATTCAGTATAACATAAATGAAACTTTTTGGAACAATTCTAATTATCAATAAGCATTTTTTCATCAATTATTCTTAACTTATTTTTATTTTTTTTGAGACGTACGTCAAAATTTAATAATATTACTGGCATTCTTATTTGTTTGTTAAAGATTATCAAATACTATTCTAGTTACTTGTTTAATATGTATTTGTGATATTTTTATGCTTATATTAGTTGAAGTGGGTTCATTTATGTACTTCTTGTTGGGTATGTAGCAAGAATTAATGTGAAATGGAGGGAAGATGAAAAGAGAGAAACTTGAAAAGTCCTCTTATTCTTTAATGAAAAGTCATTTGTCCCTCATTGGTGTGGAAAGAAAAATAGGAGAGTTTAAATATAGAAACACTCCTAGTAATTGTTAAAGGGGTTGGAAAGAGGGACACCCTCGCGTAGTCGTCGTCGTCTCTCGGCTTCGGCTTTGGAAAATGATCGATTGAGAGAATATTTTTGGACAAAGTTTGTTTTAATTATTTAATTAATTATTTATTCAATTAATTAAATTAAATTAAATGACCAAAACGTTTTCAATTAAATAGTTGATAACAGAAACGTTTTCAATTATTTAGTTGAGATTAACCGAAATATTTTAACTATTTAGTTGAATAACCCGACCCGACTCGGATTTGCGCGACCTATTTTAGTTAATTTTTTCCAGTTTTATTGTGAATTTCCCACCATTTGGAAATGTCTGTTCTGAAATATTGCAACTTTATGGAATAGCCAGGACCATTTGAAAGGCTGCGAACTTTCATTAATGGTCATGTTGATTCTGAAAGGTCTGCAACCTTACAGAATCTGTTCCTTTTTTCTATAAATACTATTTATTCTTCAAAATTTTTCCTTACTAATTTTCTAATTTTTTCTTCTTCTTTTGCACAGAAATTTCTTCGTTTACTTCACTGCTATTCAGTGGTTCGCTGAAATCAAGATTTTTGGTATCTATATACTGGTGATTGAAATCATTTTATCCAGGGAGGACATATTTTAAATCAAACCCCAGATACTAGAGGGGAATCATTTTTTTAAGAGGACACTATAAATTCAGTGGACTTGGTCTTTTTCTGTTCAAATTTTCCAGATTCTGGTATGTTAGTGATTTTATTTTTTCTGAACTAATTTTCATCTTTCGTACTAATTCTGTAAACTTTGGTTACTTCATTTTTTTTGCAAAGTTTTGTCAAACTCAGTAATTCTATTTTTTCAAACACAAATTGACAACACTTCTTTTATATGAAAATAAGTAATGACTAGTTAATTATTCTAGAGACTATCTCATCTATTTAATTTTATCTTCATGCATTACATTATTAGGATACATTAATAAATTTTTTACTTTTGTCAGGAAAAGAATGACAGTTCACCAAAGAAAACATCTAAGATATTGTAGGTTTTGTTTTATCTCCTTAATTTCTATAATTGAAATATAAAATATTAATATGTTGTTCCAATAGATAAAAACATTTAAAAACTCCATGAAAAGTATTGTAATTCACAATAATTAACAACTCAAAACATTCTAAAAGTATTTGAAAAGATTATGATAAGAAAGAAAATTCCTGGAATATCCAAGTTAGTACTAACTAAGAAACAACGTATTTAATCCTATCTTTATGTATGTAAGGAAAACATCATAAAAATCAAAGATTTTCTTCTCTTCTTAATTTTCATTGTTGATAACTAAGCATTTCAAATGTTTGCTCACTCACTCACTCACATTTTCTTGCTTCTTCTGCAGATTAAGAGAATCATGTGTTTTATTATTAAATTGACTACCAAACTATGCAATCTGCTTGATGTTCATATCACCAATAAGTTGTTGATGTCACTATAGTTCATTCCACACTACTTGGGTGTACATGATTTGCAGGGTATGCATCACTTAGAGAACCATATTTTCTCAAAGGCATCTTCTCTGGTAACATGATTATAATTCATCAACCCTTTCCATGGATGGGATGGAAACATATGCAATTTGAGAGGTCCATCAACTTATTGAGCTTGATTTGTGTGGTTATAAATTTCACACATCATATTATTAGTGGCACATCGTGAGTCCAATAAACCTCATAATTATGTCGATGCACCATGGACGATATCCATGAAAAGGGTTTCACATATGAAATATAATCATGTTACTATGAAGTTGTCTTCAAGAGATTATAGCCTAATTGATGCATACTCTAGAAACAATGTCCATCCAAGTAATACCCCATATTATGTGCACCAAAGCGTTACTTCATAACTTATTGCAATCCTAAAATAGATGCTACAAGCTAACATCTCAACCATAATTTAATAAGAGTTTTCTAGTAAGTCATATCTTTTTTCATTTCACGGCTCAATGTAAGTCAAAAGCTCTTCCCCAACCACCAAGATTAGCTACTTAGAGGAAATGATGACTTGCTTATATTGTTTGCTTTCTTAAATTTAAAATTAATTACATGACAAGACAGACATCTCATATATGAAGTTATCATTCATGATTGATGTCATTTGAACTTTCTCAATGTTCTAATTGTACAATTGAATGACAAAGGGGTAGAATCATCCTCCTTGAGATCGATTATAACAACATGATTCTGTCGGTATGGAAAAGTCAAGGAAGAAGAATTGGAGTCAGAAAACTCTTTCGTAGTAACCTGAAATGACCCAACCTAGTCCAGAGCTGGAAGAAATCAGATTCATTAAGGTGTAGAAAAAATCTAGTAATGAATAAGAGATTTAATCGTGAATTTTATTACATGAGTTGAAAGATAAGACGATAAGGAACCCGTACCACTTATGGAATCTAATTTAGGCGAGTAGAACTCTCGAAATGATCTTTTTATGAATGTGTACATTTTGCCTCCATCAGGGTCACTAGAGCGGGACTCTATGTGCTAAAGTGGCGCCAGAGCAGCGGGATGGGTCTGCTGGAGCGGGCTAGATGCGTTGTAAAGTCTCTAATAAAATCTAAAATTACTGTATTTGGTACTTTTCTTAGGACTAAGGAGGCGATCCCAGATGAGTTTTTAATAGTTTTCATTATTTTTTAGGCTAAAGATAAGGTGTTAACTTCACAAATCCGTTTTTCGATCCATAGAACCTATTTTCTTGGGTTATCATTGATGGAGAAGGGTTTTGATCTAAGAATTATGGTGGGAAAGAACCAAATTTTTGTATTATGATCTTGGGTTTGGTCTAGGGTTATTGGGTCTATACGAATCCAAATAATTAGACCTTTGCTTGTTGATCCTTGCATATATTAATTGTTGTAGACCTAGAACAAGCGGAAAGAATCTGGAAAGAGAAGATTCAAGTGCCTTAGGGGATTAAAACTTTGATTCGAGGAAGGTGATGTTTGTGATTTCGTGTTGGTGTAATATATGTTTATTATTGTTTCATTATATTCATGTATGTATGCAAATGTTGTATTGTTGATCACTCACTCTGTTAATGAGTATAAACAAATAATTGTATGCCATGAATTACCTTTTGTTGTATGATCTTGATTATGTACTTGTATTTGTGATTTTGGTTTGTGATTGGGGATCGAATTGCGATGTTTCGATAAGATAACTTTGGATCAGTTTCCATGTTCTCACATAACTTAGGATCGTATTTCCATGTTCCGGCAAGCTAACTCTGGATCAGTTTCCATGTTCCAACAAAACTTAGGATCGGATTGCCATGTTCCAGGAAGCTAACAATATGGGCTTGGGTTCCATGATAGAACTATTGAATTGTGTTCCATGAGAGGACCATTGATTTGAAATATATTGGCTTATTGTTATGAACGTGAACATGGACTATGACTTATGCTTCTCAAAGAGTTCTACTTAGTGTAAATGGCGGAATGAAACTTCATTCATGCATTGCACAAGTGGACTTAAAGAGTGATTGTGGTTTTGTTCTCTTATGCTATCAAGATTGCGTAAATCAATGTTGTTGATATTGAGTATGCTATGTGGTTATATTATTGTAATTTCTAATATATTTTCACTTATTGGGATAGCAACATGATCATACTATAACACTGTAGTTGTGTACTTATTCTGAACTTGCTCTTTTTTTTGTTGTGTACAGAGTATCTTTTGTAGGCTATTGACATACCTCATTTAGAAGACCAGTGACCGTTTCAAATTCAAGGGTTATCTAGTTCTTCCGGGCTACCTTGAGTCCTCTTTTGTTTAAGTGCACTTTTTTTTCGGACTCACACTATTGTTAAGGTGTTGTTTAGTTTTTGGGGTTGTACTCCTTGTTCTTAGACTTGTCGTTAGTAGAGTTTTGGTACAATGACTTTCAGGTTCTAGGCATATTTTCTGCATTGTTTTAGTTTACCTAACTTGTTTACTTAAGTTAAATACCTTAGTTTAGATTATCTGCTTTAGTTAGATGGTAGTAGTGATTCTCCCACTGGAGGGTTAGGGTGGGTGCCAATCACGACAGGTTGGGTCGTGACAAGTAGGTACGAGAGCCTAGGTTCGTTGATCTCATTATACCAACACGAGTCCAGTAGAGTCTTGCAGAACAATACGAAGACGTTCGTACTTTTCTTCGAGAGGGTATAGGAATTTAGGAAAATTCACATTTTTCTACTACTTTTGGTATGACTTGAATCCAATTGATATCTGGGTGATACAAATTGTATCTCACGTCCTTCACTCTTTGGTCCGAATCTCAGCCAAAAAAGTGGTAACACATCGCTAGCAACAGAGGATGCTTATAGACTACAGATAGTTGAATAGGGTTACCATTTAAAAGAAATGGCCATTGCCTCAGATAAATTTTATTTTTGACCAATTGCAAGGTGCTCAGTTCTGTCTAAGATTGATCTAAGGTATTGTTATCGTCAGTTAAAGACTGAGTCATTATTAATTAGGTTTGGACAAGTTCGGTGGTTGAAATTAGTAGTTTTATGGGGCCCGCTGACTACTATTGTCGCTTGTGGTATGAGTTGGGTCCAATTGGTATCTCCCGATTCTAATTGACATCTCAACGAAGTGAACTACATGGAACACAAGCAAGATAATTGGAGCTAAGAAGGTCCCAATTGGTACCTGTACTTAGTGATCGTATGAGACATTCATCATCAGTAACAATCATCTATGGAACGAAATAACTAATTAAGATTTTGGACTTATGTGCGTATTGTATCTTGGTAAATTTTAATGCGTGCTTCAAGTTGTCTGAATTAACTGCAAATGTGAAGTTTTCATTGTTTGAATATAATGAGGTGATTTTGTGCACGATAAAATTTTGGTTGAAATTTTATTTTTACAAAATGTTGGTGTGGTCATTGAAGTTATGCAAGAGTAATTTCCTGAATATCGTGAAATCCGTTGTGATAAATTGTAGCTATTAATCGTGAGATGTTTGTATGTATCTTAGGGAGGTGTGTGTTGTGATGCTGAGTTATCTGCAACAATATAAACCGAGTATCATATATCCTAGCTTTGAAAAATTTAGAAATTTGACTGAATGGTAAAAATGGAAACATTGGAAAAACCATAGAAGGGAGAAAAAAAACCCAGAAAATCTTGCATGCGTTCTGGTCCCATTGGAGCCGCTATAGTGGTATTGTTCCCGCTGAAGCGATGCCGCTACAACGAGATTTATCCCGCTAGAGTGGGATGAATGGAGGCAGAACCTCGCCAGTTTTCCCTATTTCCCTAGTCTTAATTATGAATCCCGAATTGTACCTCAGTGTTTGACATTTCGAATATAAGTTATAAAGTGTGTTAAAATTATAGAGAACTTGGGCATAAGAAGAGGTTGCCCATCAAGTTGATATGGCTTGATTTTAGGTGATCTCGAGCAAGACCGAGGCTGAAGTGTCTGATGTTGGGGTCTTATGTACTATGCTTGTTTGTGACTATATGACTAGTGTGTTGTGTGATATAGGTTCTACTTGTTTGTATGTGTTTGTTCAATTGAGTTGTGTGATATAGGTTCTACTTATTCGTATGTGTTAGTTCAATTGACTTGGGATTTGATGTGATTCGGGATATACTTGATGCCCTCATCCATGTTTCTACCACCATTGAAGAGTCAATCATAGTCATGCTTGTATATCGTGTTTTGTCCTGCTGTGTCTATGGAATTTCATACATGGGTTGATTTAGTTATATTTGATATTGATTTAGTTATATTTGATATGACTGACTTGATATAATGTTAGACATGACTTGGTTGTCCCCCAATTATACCGGGCTTAATGGTAATGTTAAGTTGATAACTCTAGAGATCCTCGTTAGGAAAATATTAGATTGGGAATTGGGAAGGGGTGTAGAAGCCTAATCTAGCTAATTTCATATCCATCATTCGGGATAAAAAACTTGTAGGGAAGGATTGTTTGGTTTAGTTGTCTCATTTTTGGGATGTGGAAGTCAAATACCCCTCTATTGAGTATATTTATGTGGTGTTAGAATTGATAGAGCTTAAGGCTCAAATCCAAGGGCTTCTTAGTAAAGGTTTCATCCGTCCTAGTGTTTCCCCGTGGGGTACTGTCTTGTTTGTTAAAAAGGAGGGTAGTATGAGGACTGGTGATTTTATCTTAATCCATAAAGGAGTGGATTAATGTCAGAATGACAATCTTATGGATAAAGAAAGTTCTATTGAGTATACTTGGGTGAAGTAAATTGAAGATTCTAGTTAGAAAGTGCATTCCAAGATGGGGTTAGTCTTTTGAATTGGATGGGTATATATGAGTTTGAGGTGTTATGTCCATGGAAACATTTACTTGTAGAAATAGTCAGGGATGACTGAGCATAATGGTAATAAGAGATTGTAGTAGATTATGACGGATGCAACTATATAATAAGATTGTGGCTAAGAAAATTTGATTTAGTAATTATGACTTGTGAATATCTAAGGTTATATATATTTCTAATTGTTTTTAGTAACATGATTGTATGTGAAGTTTTAAGAGTATAGTGGGATGTAGTACAACCTTTAAGAGAGGCGAGGGCAATAATATTGTATTGATTGGGAAGGCTAAACAGATATCCTAATAGGTGTAGATAACTGGGTGTAGACATGCGTATTAATGTTGTTCTTACTATGGTAATAGTTTCACAAGTCCATCATGTTGGTTATAAACTATTGGAAAAGACCTGAGAAAGGATTATACAGAAACTAGATCGAAGGTGATGAAAAATGCTTTGTTTTGTTTCAAATTTGGATAAACAGATCTACGAGAATTGAACTTACCATTAAAAGTATATTCTGAGCGTAGTGGGTTAATACTGTGTTGTAAAAAGGGGGAATTGAATTTCTTCAAAACTAGTTTTGTCTCGAATTGAGCTGATGTAGCGGGAGTTTTGCCGCTGCACCGACGCCTCTACAGAAGAATTTGTGTCGGTACGGGACTTAAAACATAGATTTTTTTTTGTAAATGAGAGCTCACTATTTCGAAATTTCCACTACAATAGACTTTCATGCTGTTATAGCGAGATGAGCGCGACATAAGGTCGTTAATGAATAAAAATGCAAGCGAATGTTGATAGATAAGGGAATTGTGTTAGACTATTGAATTACCCTTCAGGTTTTTTATTGGAAGTCAACATTGATGTGATATATTTTATCAAGGTTTGAATTTGCAAGGTGAGGATTTATTAAAGGACTTACACCTCGGTTGAGTTGTAAAGTTTATTATTGTTGAATTGTTAAAGTACCAAAGAAAGGTTTTCACTTAAAAAGTATTGGTTTCGAGTAAGGTAAATGGCCGGAGTGTCCATGTTTGTGGCTAGTATTGAGAGTGTGAGCTCCAATGCAAAGATGTGAATAGTATGTATAGGCAAGTGAATGGAAAGGGTTGATATCGACTCTTCAAACAAAAACCTTTATTTTATTCGATGAATTCTTATGTGACCATCTATTTTTATATTTACAGGGTTCTGAGTGTGATGAACTAACTATGGTCACGCGTTACTTTTATTTTAAGGGTGGATCCCTAGTGGTGGATCAAATGCAATTATTCGAATTATAACAAACCCAATTACTCCAGACCAAATCCAAGATCATAATACCCAAAGTAGGCCTTTTCCACCATAATTATTTGATCAAAACCATTTCCCATCAATCATAACCCAAGAAAATAGGTTTTACGAATCGAAAGATGGATTCGGGGAGTTAAAACCTTACCTTTAGCCTCAAAATGGTGAAAAACTGTAAAGAACTCGTCTGGGGTTGCCTCCTTAGTCCTAAAAGTCGAAAAGTACCAAATATGGTCATTTTAGGATTTATTAGCGACTTCAAAATGCGTTTGGCCTCCTTCAGTGCACCCATCCCGCTGCAATGGTGCCGCTCTAGTGGCCAAAATCCTTCTCTAGAGGCCTCAACGAAGGCAGAATGTACCTTTCACGAAAAGATCATTTCTGAGAGTTCTACTCACCTGAATTTAATTCCGTAAAGTGATAAGGGTTTGTTATCATCTTATATATCCATTCATGTAAAATATATCACAATTAGATCTCTTATTCATTAAATTTTTTCCCTACACCTTAATGAATCCGATTTCTTTCAGATCTAGACTAGATTGGTTAATTCCAAGTTACTACGAAAGAATTTTCTGGCCCCAATTCTTCTTCATTGAGTTTTCCATAGTGATGGAAAAAAGTCATTACAATAGATACCAATTACCCATCGCTCGTCCTTGAGTGATGAACTAGGACCGATTTGGGTAAAATAATGGTAGAGTAGTATCTGAAACGTTGAATTACTAAGGGTACTTGTCTCACATGACTTTCTTACCGAATATCATTACCCCTAAAGATTTCACATCTCCAACCTCAAGCCAACCAATATAATACCTACACATCCTCCCTTACCATCCATCAATGAAGTTATCTCAACACTCGAGTGATATATATTGTTGTATGTAAACATAACTAATCAACAAAATGAATCCCAACAACCAACAAAATTGATTGTACACACGTCTGCCACCTGTTATCACAGATCTTGACACAATCTTAAGGACTAATCCTTCCTCACATAACCATGATTAAATTTTAAAATCAAAACTCGCCACAATTAGAGGTGAACCTAAACCAACCAACACACCCTTATAATAACCAAACAATCGTAGTTCTTATCAACATCTCCATCTCACAACATAAATTTTCATTATCTTAAGTTACACAAATCTCAATCTTTAGACATCAGATACTCCTTGAGAGAGTTGTTCAACCATACAAACCATCCAACAACACTATCGAAAAGCTATATTAAGTTATTGTAGATTACATCTTAAGAACAACATAGTTTTATTCAATGATCCCCACATTAAACCACACATAAACGATAAATGAACTCGATGACAAGATGATTGTTAAGGTTGTCGGCCATAAGCAAGGTATCTCTTTTATAAATTCTCCTCAGCAAGGTGGTACAAGCATAACCATTAGAACACTTTAACAACTCCAAGTCCATACCACATAGTCATCAAAATAACAAATTCTTCTCAATCATCCCACTAATCCAAGAGAACAACAAAACATTGGTTAGAACTTTGATTGTTGTCCTTGAATATATTAATTGTTTTTTACCTAGAACAAGCGAAAAAAATCTGAAAAGCGAAGATTCAAGTGTCTTAGGGGATTCAAGATTGGATTCGAGGTAGTTGATGATTGTGATTTCATATTGGTATGGTATATGTTTGTTATTGCTTCATTATAATGCATGTATGTATGCGAAGGTTGCATTATTGATCACATAATATGTAAATGAGTATGAACAAATAATTGTATGAAATGAATTACCTTTTGTTGTATGATCTTGATGATGTACTTGTGTTAATTTTGTGATTGTGGTGTGTGAATGGAGATTAGATTGCTACGTTAAGCCGAGCTAAATTTGGATCGGTTGCCACATTCTGGCATAACTTGGGATCCAATTGACACGTTTTGGCAAGCTAACTTTTGATCGGTTGCCACATTCCGACATAACTTGGGATTGGATTGCCACATTCTAGTTAGATAACAATTTTGGCTTGGGTTTCATGAGATGACCATTAGATTGGGTTCCATGAGAGAACCATTGACTTCCAATACATCGGCTTATTGTTATGACCGTGAACATGGTCTATGACTTATGATTTCTCAAAGATATCTACTTAGTGTGAATGGGGGAATGAGACTTCATTCATGCATTGCAAAAGTGGACTTTAAGAATGGTTGTGGTGTTGTTCTCTTATGCTATGAAGATTGTGAAAATTAATGTTGGTGATATTCAGTATTCTACGTGGTTATATTATTGTACTTGCTTATATATTTTTCACTTATTGGGATAGCCGCGTGATATTACCAGTACATTGTAGTTTTGTTCTTATTTTGAACTTGCTCTTCTATTTGTTGAGTACGGATTATCTTTTGGCGTCTATTGACATACCTCATTGAGATGACCGGTGATCGTTTTGAATTAAAGGGTTAGCTAGTTCTTCCATGCTGCCTTGAGTTCTCTTTTGTTTAAGTCCACTCTTTTTAGACTTGTCCTTAGTTGAGTTTTGGTACAATGAATTTCATTTTCTAGGCATATTCTCCGCATTGTTTTAGTTTATTTAACTTGTTTCTATAACTTAAATGCCTTAATTTTAGATTATCTGCTTTAGTTAAATGGAAGTAGTGGTTCACCCATCGGAGGGTTAGGGTGGGTGCCAATCACGACGGGTTGTGTCGTGACATCGATAGAGTAGTAAGACATGGAGTCTATTTTGGATACTCATCAACATTAGCACATCCACATGATTGCATACTTATTATAAATCATGTCTTAGGCTTTATTTTGGGGTATCTCATGATTGTTAGTATCTTATTCCTTCTTCATGAGCATGCCTTACCTTTTGGCCTTTTTTGACTTGTTTATGATATTTGGAATCTTGTTATTGGCCTTAGCCTAGGAATTGGCTTGTGTTTTCATTAGACTCGCATTTTGGAACCCGATAGGCCTTAGAATTCTTTGACGTTGTTATAGAGGGCTTAGCTCCATATAGATTAGTGTAGCACACTGGGGTCGTATAGTATGAGCCTTATCTAGGAAGTAACTCAGCTTGAATGAACTGTCATCATAATTCCTTTTTTACTACATACTAAATGATGCTCTATTGTGATTTTAAGATTATTTCGACGAATTGGATAAGAATTTTTTTCGTCCTTGGAGTGTTATGATCTTTCAACCTTGGGGTGGAAGACGATCCTTGGTATACTTATGATGGTGACTTAACATGGTACTCTCCCTCAACAGTTCAGAGAGTCGTAGATTATGGTATGAGTATATCACTCTTATTGCCATAACTTCAAGGTCTACACACATGATCGACAACTGCACTATGAGTTTCATCAATATTATCCTTTACTTGATATTCTTATTCATTATTTACTATACTCGTGCGTATTCTTGTTAAATTTCTCTTTATTTTACCTTTGTAGTTGTAATTCTCACTTTTCCTGTTACTTTACTTTTCAAGCTGTGTTGTCCTATGATTCCTACTTGGTACCTACTGTTTTGTTACTAACACTTTAATGTGAATCTATCTTCGTGATGTAATTCTGAGGAACATTCATCAATGCTAATATCGAGTTGGTTTCACAAGGATTTGGAGACGAAGGTTAACTTATGACGTTCGTGATCATACCAGACTCCTTCTGTTTAGTGTTGGCTAATTTTTCTTTCCTTTGAGACAAGATCATATAATTTGTTTCCACTTTTAGGACTTGTACAATTTGTATAGATGCTCTGTACATGTGATTAGTAGGTTTTGGGTCTCTCTCTCTTTATATATATATATATATATATATAGTTCTCTTATGGAACGCAGACATACAAGTTTTTAGTGTAGTAGGTGGTACATGTTCTCATTAAATTGGTGTGGTAGCCATGCTAGAAGTTAGTGTACAAACATGGTACCCGTTCCAACAATAGTATGTGTTGATATAGCACTAGATATCAATCATCAACACAAAACACATGCACAACCACAATGAATCACAATCAGATGTGTACATTCATGTAACACAATTATTTTATGTGACTAATAACATCTTTTGTTTCACATCATATATCTCTGATTTCCCTAATTTATATCATGCACTATTAACAACATGGTTTAAAAGCACATATAAATAAACTAGAAAACACACATCTATCACCTACCTTAGATCTAGCCTTGGAAACTCTAAAGAATTTGAGGTTCCCTTTTTATGATTTTTTCCCTTGTTTTAAGTCTAAAACAACAATAAAACACAAAAATTAATTAATAATGGCCTAAAAATGCCCGCATTATATAGTAAAAACCTATGCCCGGGGTCATTCCCATGATCATCCCACTTAGCAAGGGGCAGTTCTATGATTAATTCAACCTTAAATCCTTCTCGCAAGAGTAAAACACTTAATTCTAAGGCTTAAGAATCAAAGTATGAGTTTCAGAAGTAATAACTTACCTTTACCGAATATCTTGGTGGAAAAATTGAAGAATGTTTCCCCAAGTCACCCTTTCTTTTCCCAAGAATGAAGTTTAAGAAAATAAGAGGTTTTGAGGCTTTTTCAACATACGCCCCCCCCCCACATAACTCTGCTATATCGGTGTCACCATAGGGGTCCATCTCTATACGAGAATTAATTTTTCTTCTATAGAGGCGTGAAAACCGTTATAGTAGCTTGCATTAAAACAAAAAATCCTTCCCTATGCCTCCATTTCGCAATGCACCTTCGAACATTTACGTTCTATGATAACGCCTTCACACAAGTTTGATAGAGGGAGTTCTTTCACTCGAATTTGATAGAGAGAGTTCTATGCACCTTATAATGATTTTCTATTAAAGAAGAAAATAAGACAAAAGAGAAATGTGTAATTAGTTACGAACTTAGCTTCATACAAAAAACTTTTACATATAATGCGCGTGAAATTTATTTATTTTTCCTTTTTAGTTTCTTTAGTTACTTTCTTTTATATTGTCATTCAATAATTGGTGTTCACATAATGATTAAATAGTATAATACCCATACTGTGGATTTTTTTTTTAATAAATTAATATATCAAGTTGTGGGAGAGAAAATAATAAAAAATACATACGAAAAATTACATGATTGGGGTAAGATATTTCTTTATCATTTTCTATCTTTTATTCTTTTACCCTCAAACAATGTACATTCTTCCTAATTTTTCTAAAACACCTTGTATCAACGTAGTCAATTGAATTATTAGTTATGATATTAAGTCCACTATTTCAAAAATAGATTTTCACTTCTACTTATAATTGATAATATTGTTAGAAATCATATATACACATCGGAAGCATATTAAGATCTTTACTACTTGCATGAATAATCGATAACCAATACCATTTGTGCTAGAACACATAAACATACTAAAATTTAATTCAATAATTACCTCTTGAAGCGTGTGCGAATACCTTCAATCGAATCCCAAGATAGACAGATTTTCAAGCGAATCTACAAGATAGCTATGATCTTCTAAAGTGATCCCATGTTACATCTGAACTTTCTCAATACTTTGTTGATCCCATGTCACATGCGAACTCTCTCAATACTTCGTTGATCCCATGTCACATCCTATTTATAGATATTTCTTCCTAATCCAAAAGGACTAAAAATCCTAGTTTTTCTAAAAGACTGAAAAAACCAATATTATTCTTCCTTTTTGCATAGGAACAAGATTTTGAGTTCTAGTTAAATATGAGGACTATAGGGACCACAAAATTAATTACCGAGACTTTCTATTATGGAAATAATTTCAAATAATTAATTTTAATTATTTTTACCATAATAAATTACAAATCATACCGCTAGAAATTTGTAATTGCCCTCCACTATTTATATTTCATAATTTCCAATTAAACACTTATGTAATTCCCCATGTTAAGAATTCAGATACTAATCAATAAATTAAATGATTGACGATATCACTTATTGATTAATTTTCTTTAGAGCACTACATAACTTATTTCATGTACATTTAATAGTTTAGAGAATATGCTTTTATCAGTCAGTCTAAACCAACTATCTCTACTCGGTATCGTTCAATACATACAAAATGTTATAGGACAAGAAGTTGGAACTATACCGTTCCCATAATCAGGATAGATTATATATAATCTTGTGCTACAATTGTACCCGATGGCATGTCCAATTTTCATCCTAGATTGTGAATAAAAAACTTTATACTTAAAAGAACTGGACTTTATCCTATGTGTATAAGCTAAAACTCTACAGAGTAAATCATCTACTATATAAGTATATAGACCATAAACAAATATATGATCTATTGAAATTCAGGAAATATTTATTAGAGCAATAGATTAAATATCTATTTTTTAATAAATATTATTTTTTAACATATGGTTAGTAGTAAACATCCTAACAATATCCCACTTAGACTTGTAACCATCACAATTGTTATAATATACTAGATCTAAATGCATGGTTACTAGTATATACCATAACAATCTCCCACTTAGATACTTAATCTTGAAAATTGTCAGAATACTATGTCTAAACTCGTGATTAATAGTATATATACCCTAACAATCTCCCACTTAGACTCTTAACCATGCATTTAGAACTTTCACATGCATTCCTTTATTTCAAAGAAAATTTGCAAGCTATTTTCTCATGCAATTTTGTCTAGTAGTACTTCGTCGTGAAAAATTGATTTTGCACTAGATCTTGAGAGACCTTATCATGAAACCCTCTAAGAATATATTTCTTTTCATAAGCTCTATCATAAAAGTTCTTTCAAGCATACAAAACAAGTCAATCTTCATTATGATTCTCCACTACGACGAGGTACTACGTAATCACACATTCATGATCTTGAGTCTTAACTTTTTCTTAATAATCTTTCTATATTGAAATATTAGCAACTTTTAATTTAGTTTTCTTTAATTTGCTCAACATCACTTTCATTACTTGAGGTAATAGTTATTCTTATGTCAAGTAATGTTTCTCTCACTACTTAAATGCACTGGAACATCATTTCTGAAATATCGATTAAATGTTCTTGAGCCTTTGAATTTACAATTGACTGATTTGTTATTTATTTGTTTAATTCCCATAAAACTAATTTACTTCTAGGAAAATGGTTTACTAAAATTATCCTTTTCTAGAAATCAGACAATTGTGTTAACAATTGACTTATTTTCTTTAGAATACTATTATAAACCTTCTTTCTTTCTTTAGGATATCCAATTAACACACACATTTCATTCTTAATTTTACTTTTGTTATCCTCCCACTCAGCATATGTGCTGGAAAAACCTATATCTTAACATGTCACAGATTAGACTTACGTCAAATCTAACTAGTTCTATAGTTTTCCAAGGTACTGATCTGAAAGAAATTAAATTAAATAAAGAATGTGATATGCAATTATTAGAACCTATCCGGAAAGAAATAAAATAACTAATGATGAGTCAATGATTAATCTTATCATCCTCATAAGCATCTACTTATTTTTTCTCTTTTACACCAATCTTTTATAGAGTGCCTATGTAGACAATTGCAAGACATTTAATCTATAAGATAGGTGATTTATGAGCTCTGTAGAGAGGTTTATGTCACTACAATCAGATTGTAGTGACTTTATATATTTTTCATGATTATACTTTCATCTGTCTTAAATATTTTTTAGTTTATCAAGACATTTAGACATATAAAGCATTAAAAATATATATTCTATCACGGGTAACCTTATTGAAAACTCAGAAAACTAAAATTCACCTCTTGTCCAGATGCTCATTTATTATATAAATCAGAATAGATTAATTATAACTTATCACTATATCTTTTTCCTTTTTTAAGAGGAAAGCTAAAGTCTCTTAGTCATTTTATCTTCTAAACAAATCTTAAATGTTGGTAGTGACTTCACTTTCAATGAACCGTTATGTCATCCATTAACAACCCTCAAAATTATATTCAGAATAAATTACTTAGACGCTAATGTACAAATAAGTTTTATTAAATTTAAAAGATATTTTTCCTTATGAGATTAAATATTATAATTCAATTCATGAGAAATAATACAAATAAAAGAATCATGCATCAATATACCACAAGAAAAGAAATATTCATCAAACTCAATGAAAGGAGAGTTAAAAACAAATATATCAAATATTCGTCTCTTATTTAGTTAGAAACTGCATTCTTTGAATTAATATTTTATCGCTTTAAAAGAAAAGCTTAAGTAGTACTAAGTGGGTGCCTAGAGTTCATTGAGAATATGTGATAATACATTAAATAGATCATAATATTTTAAATAATCTCAAGAACAAAATTCAGGGCTCATTTATACATATATATCCATGCATCTCGAATAGCCAATCAATGGGATTGGAGAACTACTCATGCAATACACATGTACAATGACCGATTATTCACTCCATAAACTTATACAAAACTAACTCAGATGCAGAGTCTACTGTTAGTTTAAGTCAAGTGAAAATCCTCTAGTTACATCGATCAAATCTTATATTACTCAGTTTAGGTGAGTTAATATAGATTATCAAAACTAGACGATTAAATACATAGTGACTTGTATCAATTTTATCTGATGGGGAGGAAGGTCTAAGCAAACACATAAAACTAAAACTTCACTACTATTTAATCAAATATGACCAAAAACTTATATAATGATCCAAAAGAAATTAATTTCTTACTAGGTCGTTCTTATGAATCTACCAAATTTCAGATCAATCAGAGTTCTTTTTTTTTTCAAATTTTATAACTATGATCAATTTGGTTGAAAATGTTGTTTGGCCAAAATAAAATTTCAGATTTTCCCGCTCTGTAATTCTTATCATATATCATCATTATGTGAAATAGATACACGAATCAAGAATAAGGAACAAAATTCAAAAATCCAAAAGAAAATGCATGCTTATGTATACAGTAAATATTAAAATTCAAAACACACCTTACAGATATCCATGCGTCTTAACCAATAAATTTTGATGAAAAAATGACTACTCGTGCAACATACATACGTGGTGTCAAATATTCACTTCAACAAATTTAAAACAAAAGCTAACTTAGATGGAGAGTATATGTTAATTTAAGTCAAGTGAATATCATCATCCCTAGATTCATTGATCCAATCAAATATTATTCAGTTTACGAGATTTAATACAGATAATCAAAACTAGAGATCAAATTTTAATGACTTGCATTAATTTCATCTGATAGGGAGGAAGGTCTAAGACAACACTATTCATATAGAAAAATGCTATCATCACTATATTTTAATCGAGTAATTTTTCATTAATTTTTTTTAAGATACAAAAATTATCTATAAACATCATCCAAACGACCTCAAATTACCAAATCACTATAGGACAATGAGTGTTTTAAATTTATTCGTTTGTGATTAAACCTACCCAATTTCAGATCAGTCGAAGTTCAAAAATAATATTTATCTCCAAAGTTATAACCAAATTCATATTCAAACGATTTGAGAAAAAATGAACAGATCTATCCTTATCATATATCAAATTTATGTTAACTTAACTTATTATGTGTAATCATGTACCACATATAACATAAATAGAAACAATATAAAGAATGTCATTCATACTAAATCACATTTTAATTTCAAAGAACAACTTAAAATCATTTTAACGACCTCAAAAAATTATAACACATAACAATGAGTACTTGTTAATTGGTCGTTATCAATGAACTTACAAAATTTCAGGTCAATTAGAGCATATGAAAAATCTTTATTTCCAAAGTTGTGACCAAATTCAAGTTCAAGTCATTTAAGTATCTTTAGGAATTAAAACAAGATGACATACAGTATTATCACATATCAATTCATGTTAAATAACCATGTGTAATTGTGTTTTAAATTTACCAAAAACATAACTAACATAAATAATGATCTTATCACATTCAGATCAAATTTTAATCTAAAAAATTACCTAAAACCTATCTAAACGATTTTAAATGGAACCATCAAATTTCAAGTCAATCAGAGATAAATTTTTTTTGACCACCTAAACTATGATCAAATTTGAAAAAAAATTAATCGTTTTAGACATAGTTAATGACTAAAGTAACATGATTTAAATTTTTCGTTCTCTTTTAATAATTATCTCATGATCGCAAGGTATTTTCTGTGTCTTTTCTTTGTCTAAGGCATACTACATCTTCTTATCAAATTGTTCTCTCAATTAATACATTTGAGAATTCAAAATATAACATTTTCTCCTTTTTAGATCGGTGAAAATCTTTAATATCTCTTCTCATGAATTAATTAAGTGTTACTAGCATCTAAAAGGTAAATCTCCATCTAAGTAGATAAATATTCACCACTAGTATTCACTTAGGACAATATATACATGATACATTGAACATATTCTAGTGACTCAAATAAATAGATCACTTTCGTAAATTCTATTTATTAATTATAATTCTCAATTCATATATTAATTATTTCTACATGTATAAAAAGGAATAATTTATGAGATTTTTACAATGATTCAATAAATAGATTCGTTAACGATACTATTTATGAATCATTAATTCTTAACTATTATCATTCATATTACACAAAAAGCAAAAATAAAAAAATAAAAACAAAGCTCATATAATTAACTAACAAAAAAATCCTAATAGTGATGTACCATTGATTATCGCTGCCACTTACATATGCACATATAATTATAATCACCTTATTCAAATAGGTGATTAAAGAGAATCTTGAAACATTGCAAGTTACGGTAATGGCCACGGCATCAATTTTAAATTTTACTTTTCCCATTAAATATTCATTCCAAGTTTGCAATATACCGTGATAATTTTATATCAGAATTGACTTGAAACAAATTGATTTCTTAAAGAAAAACAATTATAAGTGCCGCATCAAACATGTGAAAAGAGAAACTAAAAGCCACCACTTAATTTTCCTATGCAATATATGGGTTAGTTAATAGAATTACAGTAATTCGATTTTAATTCTCTGTTTTTCCCTTTTCTTTTTCTAGTTAATTAAATTTATGGTCAACCGAAGGCAAACAAATATTTTAACTAATACATTAGCATGAAATCGTTAATGGCAAAGAGGAGACTTAAAATCTCATGTTCAACCACGGTTCACGAATAAAGCAAAAACTAGCCAACTAGGCAATTCTTCCACTAAACAATCACCGCCCAAAATTTTAGCTTTGTCACAATAAAATCAGACAATTAAGTTCTCACAAGATGGATTATAAACAACGCCAACAAAACTTATTGCCCCCAAAATGTATCAACAGTTCATGCAACTTAATTTGCAGTCATACTGGGTTATTTATTATAGATGCAGACACGACTCTTGATATCAATTTTTAGAAAACATATATTACTGCTTACATAAATTATAGATAATCAATACCGTTTATGATAGAACACATAAAATGAAATATAATTCAAGAATTACCTTTTGAAACGTGAGTGGATACGTTCAATCGAACTCCAAGGATAGACAAACTTTCAAGCGAATCTACAAGATAGCTATGGTCTTCTACAGTGATCTCAAGTCACATCCGAACTCTCTTAATACTTGGATTCTTCCTTTTTGCAATGGAATATGATTTTAAGTTCTAGTTAAATATGGGGATTATAGAGACCACATAATTAATTACCAAGGTTTCCTATTATGGAAATAATTCCAAATAATTAATTTGAGTTATTCTTACCATAATAAATTACAAATCATTCCACTAGAAATTTGTAATTGCACTTCTCTATTTATATTTCGTAATTTTCCATTAATCACTTATGTAATCCCCCATGTTAAGATTTCAGATACTAATCAATAAAATAAATTACTGACTAATTTAACTGATTGATTAATTTCCTCTAGAGCACTACTTAACTTATTTCATTTGTCGGATTTATAAATCTACTTGCAAGATTTGACACGATGAAAACTTATAAATTTATCAAAAAGACATATCAATCTATATCTATAACGAAACATGGATATAATTCCATGAACGAACTTATCATTACACCAATATATATTATTATCATCCAACTTACCAGACATATTACCTCTCACATTTTAATAAATCAAAACGATGATTAATATATACAAATCATAATAGTTATATCAGGAATAAGAGTATCAGTACATTTAATAGTTTAGGGAATATGTTTTTATCAGCCACTCTATAACAACTATCTCTACTCGGTCCCGTTCAATACATAGAAAATGTACTAGCACAAGAGGTTGGAACTATACCGTTCCCATAATCAGGATATATTACATATAATCTAGTGCTACAATCGTACGCGATGACATGTCCAATTTCCATCCTAGATTGTGAACAAAAACCTTTATACTTATAAGAACAGATGATTTAATCCTCTGTGTATAAGCTAAAACTCAACACACTAAATCATCTACTATATAAGAAAATAGACACCATAAATGAATATATGATCTATTGAAATTGAGAAAATATTTATTCTCTAATAAATATTATTTTTTAACATATGGTTAATAGTATACATCCCAACAATCTGCCACCTAGACTTTTAACTATCACAATTGTTATAATATGCTATATGTAAATGCATGGTTACTAGTATATATCCTAACAATTTCTCACTTAGATATTTAATCTTGAAAATTGTTAGAATACTATGTCTAAACAAATGATTAATAGTATATACCCAAAAAAATATAACCATAATAATATGTAAGTAAATATGAATGGAGAAAATAATGTATTGGTGAGAAGAAATTTAATGAAATAGAATACAAGAGTGAATAAAACATACACACATTCCTGTCTTTCTTCTTCACTAGCTATGTAATGTTTAATATTTTAAATTATTTATATTGATTATGAAATTTTGTAAGCATGAATATCCTTTTATTTTGTGTTCATTTTAATTTGAGAAAATTTTATGGCACAAGTACACTTTTTTCTAGCTATATTAAAATTGATAAGAAAATAGTGATCGATGTTCATTAATTTAAAGATTCTATAAATAAAACTTTCAAATTTAGTTATCAATTAATTTTTATAATTGAAAGAGTCTAATATTTTATATCACGAAAAAATGCAACTTCATTAAGTTTCTAGATACTTATATTAGATAACAACTATATGATATGTATTCGGCAGGAAAAAGAAGAAGACTACATGAATTCTGCAACGCTAAGGTTAAAATATAAGAAAATGAAATATTGTTTAACATAGTTGATGTTATTCATATATTAGTATTAAATTATGATATATATATATATATATATATATATATATATATATATATATATATATATATATATATATAAAATAAAGAATTTTTCCAATAAATATTTGACACACACTTAAGTCACTATTTAACCTTCATTTGTTATAACAACATTTCACTGTAATAACTTAATTTTCTTTAGAACTAATTTTCGATTACTCTTTAATCTTTATGACATTCTACTTATAACAGTGTTGAAATTCACTATAGAAGTACATTTTTTTGGTAAAATAACATCTCTAAATAGCCTTACTCAAATATTAATTGAGTAATAATATTTTGACGAAATGGTCTGGTAGACCCTTCTACTTGTATCAATTTGTATTCTAAACTCTTCTACTTATCTCTTTGTCGTCTTGACCCTTTAATTCAATAAAACAAAATTTACCAAACCTTTTTGACCATTGACCATACTTATGTGTTTTTAAGATGGTTGAGTTGGCAAAAGTGTGTGATTTCAGCCACATTGAGCCAACTGAGTACAATATTTCTTTTTTAAAATTATTAGAAATAGAATAGAATAAAATAAAGATTAAAAATTAAGTAAAAAGCCTCCATCTTCATCACCCATCTTAACCTTCATTTTCAACCATCTTCATGCCCGACCCCGTCTTTTTGTTTCCATATTTTAGTCATTGTCTTTAATAGATATTTGCATTGAAACCTCCTTGAGTCCATTGATTCGACGACAGAGGGAGAGGTCGTTGGTGGCGATGGTCGTCGGCTAGATCTGATGGTGAGGCAGCGGTGGCTTAGGTTGATAGTTTAGTGATGATTGAATGAGGAGGAAAGCTTCTCGAGTGCTACATATATTCGTCATTTTCTTCATCATTTGATTGATGAAAATAAAACCAGAAAGAAAGGAGGGAAAGAATTGCAGGGGAAACTCATAACGAGAAAGACACAAAAGTGCGACCAAAAAATCAAACCCTTACGTATGACACCAATTGTACAAAAATAACCCAAATTTGAAGATTCAATCATCAAATTAAATACTCTTTTTACTGTTTTAAGGTAGGAACAAGAGAGAAGATGAAGGAGTTTCAAAATTTCATTTTCAAAAATAAATATAAATTTAATTATCTTCCTTTTTTATTAAATGATTTTGGTAAATAATTTTTAAAAATTAGTTAATAAAGATAATTATGACATGTCATTGATATAAGTGATATGGATTTGACATGTCATCTATTTAAGGGAGAGTGGACCACACACGTGATGAGAGGGGTTTTAAAAAATCTTATTTTGATTGAATTTAAGGGTCAACATGACGAAGAGTTAAGTAGATGGATCCAGAATACAAATTGATACAAGTATAAGGGTCCACCGGACCATTTTTGTAACATCTCATAAATCGAAATAGCTAGGATTCATCAAACAAACTAAGAATAGTTATTTTTGGAAGAATAGGGGAAATCTGAAAAATTTCCTAAGTGTAAAAGTAGTTTTTTTTTGTCATTTTCAAACGGCCAGAACTTCTAGCTCAAGATGAGTTTTAGTCGGTTCTTTATATGTTCGGAAAGTCCTTGAAGAATCTTTCCAACCCCGCCCAGTTTGTGAAATTTTGATATTGTATGAGGGAGATATATCTATAAAAATTTGGGCTGTTGGGTTGAGGAAAAAATCCAATCCGAATTTGGTTAAAATAGTCTTTTCACCCTACTATTTCCTATTTTGTTTTAAGGATTTATCAGGGGTAAACTTAAGCCTTAAGTCAGTTTTTAGAATATTGAATACGCTTAGGGCTTGGGAGGAAAGGGATGAGAAGAAGGAGATAGGAGAAAAGACCAATATTTCGCCAAGATTGTTGAGTGAGTTTCGTTGGGCGTGACCTCTTTCAGGTATGTGAGCTTTTTCTATGTTAGGTTCGTTCACCCACATACCAACATGTTTAATTCAGCGAGTTTTTATTAGATTGAATGACGAATATTGAAGTTCTTGATGAACATTTATTGAATTTTTTATTGGTTTAGTAGTAGCATATCTTTAGTTGTTTTGATTCGTGTTTCTGGGATGTTTTACGAGTATAAACTATAGTTCATTGAATTATTTAGTGATCCTAAGTGTTTGGGGAAATATTCATAGGATTTTAGAAGGTTTAGAGTTCAAAATTGAAGAAAAATAGTCAAAAATCCCGTCTAAGAACCCCTGTGTTGCTGCTCCTGCCAGAGCCCCTCAGGGCAGGCTTTGTCTGACAGGACCTGGTGCGTCCCGCTAGCCAGAGCGCCTCAGACCAGAGTCTGTCCGTCAGGCTTTGGCGCTTCGTGCCTCTTAGAGTGCCAAGGGTACCTCAAAACCCCATTCCCCCCTATCTATTTTGTATGAGTTCCTAAGTGATGTACCTATAATTTCTAGTTGATTTGAATACTCTAAGATACATCTAAACATCATTCAATCACCCACAAACATGACTCATGAACCTTGAATCCATAATTCAATTCAAAGAAAGTTAGGATCAAAGTCAAGGAAGTTAAGTCTAAAGCTATGAAGTAAGTTAAAGTAAAGTTTCTTAAAGCTTCCAAGAGTCTTATTTAAACGTTTTCATTTTGTTTCTAGGCTCACTTTTCAAGTTAAACAAAAAGTAACAAGTTGAGTTAAATTCTCAAAAACTATAAGGGAACTAAATATTACCTAAGAGTTAAGTTTCATGTTCACGAAAGCTTAGTTCATTCTCAAAAGCTACAAGGGAACTAAGTACTCACTAAAAGTTTATAAATGTTTTCACATTTAAGTTCAGAGGAAACTAAGATTTCCCAAACAAGGTTTTGAGCAGGAAAAAGGGAACATTGACTCCAAGAGGGCTTTTCAAATCTAAAAAGGGTTGAACAAATTATCTCAACCCATAGGAAAGAGGTTATTTTAAAAGCATGAGATAAAGTATGTTATGGGAGTAGTATTGAGCACCGATGTGGGGATGAGAGTTCAACTTAACTCAAAGTCTCCATGTAAACCATGTAGCCATCATGGGTATTAATGGGTCATACTTTTTAGATGATCATGTAAGTTTAGCAGTGAATCCACTAGGTTAATGATATTCTATGCAACAATAAAGTATAGGATAGTTCTGACAGCGTGGGCGAGACGTTGTATCACCACTTAGACTCATAGTGGTGGTTGTCGATCAGGGAAACTCCCACATAACTATATTACTTAGATATATAAGTAAAATTAAGTTAGCTATTGAATTTTCTTTGATGAAATGAGTTATTTTACTATTGATTCTAGTTGTTCTGCATCGTTTTATGATGCAAATACAGGTAACCACGATCATCATCTAGCGCATTGTTGATCTAGTTTGAGAACTCAGAGTCAGTGGTGAGCCTCCTTGCTTTCTGGTGGATCCTTTTTATATGCTTTTCAGTCTTTAAATTTCTGAATGTTTTGGGTTGTGTCCCAACATTCATCATATTATTGTTAAAAGCTTCATTGACAGATAGTCAAATAGTTCAGTTGAGTCTCTTTTATTTAAGATATGATAATTGACACTTTAACACCATTTTGGCCAAGATAATCATTTTTAAGTATTTCTTTCAATAATGTTCTTATTTCATAATTGAGTTTAGGTATGTATTCCGTTGAGTTAAGTAAGACATGTAAAGAGTCCGATCAAGATCAGCAATGGTCATTGGGTGTCAGCTATGTCTAGGATGTGGGCCTGGAAGTGATAAACTTGATATCAGAGCAAATAGTTCAAGAGTCCTAAAGAGTCTATGAAGCCGTATCTATAGAGTTTTAGTCATCGGTGTTAAGCGCGCCATATCTATGATTAGGATGCTGCAACATTTAGGAATTTCTCATTTCTTTCATTTATCTTTTTAACGCTTTAGAATTCATCTCTAAAATTTTCCCTCTAGTTCATGATTACATGTGTTTCAGATCATCATGCCTCCACGAAGAGTAGTTAGGGTCGACCAACAAGAAGGAATGTCGAAGATCCAGAGGTACCTAATGCACCAAATGTGTAACCTGAGGGAAAGGTTACTAATATGGAGTTTTGTGAGGCTATCCGGATGCTCAGTCAAGCTATGACCAACAAAGTCTTGCAACAAAGAGGAGATCGACAAGAATGGGTTGAGACTTCGAGGATTTGGGACTTCTAGAGGATGAATCCCCCAAGCTTCACTAGTTTGAGCATTATTGAAGATATAGAAAATTTTGTGGAATAGTTGAAGAAGGTGTTTGACGTGATGCATGTGGTTGGTACTTAAAGGGTTGAACTAGATATATATAAACTCAAGAATGTGGCTAGGAATCTGCTCGATTAGTGGAAGGAGGGAAGAAGTGAGAATCCACCACCTCCGAGTTGGTATTGCTTTGAAAAGGCTCTATTGAGGCGGTTCATTCCCGATAACTAAAGGAGGAGAAGGTATGAGAGTTCCTTACACTGAAATAGGACCCCTTGAGTGTTCATGAGTAATGGGTTATCTTTAACCGAACTATCAGTCTAGGCTCTGGAGATGGTTAAGGATATGTGGAGCAGAATGAGCTTGTTTGTAGTTGGTTTGGATCGTGCTTCAAGCAAAGAAGGTAGGGCTGCAATGTTGATTGGGGATATGGACAAGGTTAATGGTCTATGTGAAAAAAGTTGAAGAAGAGAATATAGAGATAGAGAGGAGTATAGGAACAAGAAAGATAAGACTGGAAACGAATCTGGTCAACACAAGAGTGGTTCAGGTCGACCACAATTTCAGAAACAGAATTGGCATGCACCATCATTTGCTAATGCACATGCGCCCAAAAATAGAGTTGAGTATAATGGACAAAATTCACTGAACTTCAAGGCTAGACCAGCCCAATCCCAAGGTAGTGTTGAACATGGAGGTAGTTGGGATCGAATATGTGCTAAGTGCGGTAGAAACAACCATGGTAGTTGTCGTGATAGCTTATGCCTCCAGACAATTGAAGGTTCATGAGAAGAATTATCCAACTCTTAGATCTGAACTGTGTTTTCCTTAAAGATATGGTGCCACTACTTGTATGGTGTTCATGTTGACATATTTACGGATCACAAGAGACTCCAATATGTGTTCACTTAGAAGGAGCTAAATCTCAAACATAGAAGGTGGTTAGAATTACTCAAGGATTATGACATGAGTATTCTTTACCACCCAGGTAAGTCTAATGTAGTTGCTGATGCTTTAAGCAGGTTATCCATGGGAAGTATCACCCATATTGAATAAGTAAAGAGGGAGTTAGCTAAAGATGTGCACAGACTGACACGCGTGGGATTCAGACTTATGGATTACACAGAAGGTGGGATAATGGTGATTAATGGGGCTGTGTAGTCACTAGTGTTTGAGGTTAAATAAAAGCAAGACCAAGACCTCATTTTCTCGATTTGAAGGCGAATGTTCATAAGCAAAGATTATTGGGTTTTGAAAAAGAGGGAGATGGTGTTCTGAATTACCAAGGTAGATTGTGTGTACCTAGGGTGGATGGACTCTAAGAGAGGATCCCAAAGGAGGCTAATAGCTCCAGATATTCCATTCATACAGGTTCCACTAATATGTTCTGTGATTTGAGAGAGGTATATTGGTGGGAAGGCATGAAGAAAGATATTGTTGAGTTTGTTGCCAAGTGCCCAAATTGCCAAAAACTGAAAGTACAACACCAAAGGACTAAAGGTTTGGCTCAGAGTAAGACGTTTTGGAATGGAAGTGGAAAATGATTAATATGGACTTTATCATAGTCTTGCCAAGATCTCACAGGCAACATGACTCTATTTGGGTGATTGTCAATAGAATGACCAAGTCAGCCCATTTCTTGCCGGTGAAGATTCATTATTCGGTCAAGGATTATGCTAAGTTGTACCTTTAAGAGGTGGTGAGACTTTTTGGAGTCTCCATTATTTAGATAGAGGTGCATAATTTACTACTCAGTTTTGGAAATCTTTCTAGAAAGTTTTGGGTTTAAAGGTGAACTTAAGAACTTCTATTCATCCTCAAACATATAGACATGCAAAGTTTACTATCCAAACTTTGGAAGACATGTCGAGATCTTGTATGATTGATTTCCAAGAATTAGGATGATTACATACCTCTCATTAAGTTCGCGTACAACAAGAGTTACCATTCGAGTATCCAAATGGCTCCATACAAAGATCTTTATGGGAGAAGATGCAGATATCTTATTGGGTGGTTCGAAGTTGGAGAAGCAGGGTTGATAGGACCAGATCTATTTCACCAAGATATGGAAAAGGTGAAAGTTATTCAAGAGAGATTAAAAATGTCATAGAGTCATAAAAAGTCCTAAACAAATATTAGGAGAAGGCCGTAAGAGTTTGAGGTGAATGATAGGGTGTATCTGAATGTTTCACTCATGAAGGGTGTTATGAGGTTTGGTAAGAAGGGAAAACTTATTACCCGATATATTTGTCCTTACAGTATCTCAAAAAGAGTTGTCAATGTATCTTATGAGTTGGAGGTACACCAAGAGTTGACAATGGTTCATTTGGTATTCCATATTTCCATGTTGAAGAAGTGCTTGGGTGATCCTTCATTGATTGTACCAACTGAGAATATTGGGATTGATAGCTTTTCCTATGAAAAGATTCTGGTCAAAGTTTAGATCGTCAAGTTCGCAAGTTGAGAACTAAAGAATGTGCATCAGTCAAGGTCCTTTGGAGGAACCAATTTTTTGAGCAAACAACTTGGAAAACTGAGGAGGATAGGAATAAGAGATATCTACATCTCTTTGAATGCAGAGAGAATGCAAATCAATGTACCAAATTCTCTTCTTAACACTATATAAGATTATTTGTAAGCATGTTATTACTTGTTTTTTTTGTTGAGTGTTGAAATGATGTTACTATTCTTAGCTTACCGAAAGAAATCTCATTCAAGGACGAATGTTCCCAAGAGTAATATATTGTAACATCTCGTAAATCAAAATATCTAGGATTAACCAAAGAAACTAAGAATAATTATTTTTTTGGAAAGAATAGGAGAAATGTGAAAAATTTCCCAAGTGTAAAAGTAGGTTTTGAGTCATTTTCAAAAGGCCATAACTTCTACCTCAGGATGAGTTAGATACAGTTCTTTATATGGTTTAAAATACCATGCATATGTCTTTCCAATTCTGCCAAGTTTAAGAAATTTCGATATTGTATGAGGGAGATAAGGCTATCAAAAGTAAGTCTGTTGGGTTGACAAAAAAATCCAATCCTGATTTTAGTAAGGGTAAAGTAGACTTTTCACCTTACTATTTCCTATTTTGTTTTAAGGGTTTACTAGAGGTAATATTGAGCCTTTTGTCAATTTTTAGAATTTTGAATACGCTTAGGGCTTGGGAGAAAAGAGAAGAAATGAAGGAGAAAGGAATAAATACCGAAATTTCGCCAAGATCATTGAGTAAGTTTTGTCGAGGGTGATCTCTTTCAGGTATGTGAGCTCTTTCTATGTTGCGTTCATTCACCCACAAACCAATATGTTTAATTCTATGAGTTTTGATTAGATTGAATGAATAATACTGATGTTCTTGATGAACAATTGTTGAATTCTTCTTGGTGGAGTTGTAGCATATCTATACCTTTTTTGATTCATGTTTTCAGGATGTTTTACAAGTCTAAAATATTGTGTATTGAAGTATTTAGTGATCCTAAGTGTGTGGGGAAAGATCTATGGGATTTTAGAGTTTAAAATCGTAGAAGAAAAGTAAGCGTTCTCGTCTGACAACCCCTGCGCGCTGCGCCTACCTGAGCCCCTCAGGGCAGGCCATGTCTGGCAGACCCTGGCGCGTTACTCCGGCCAGAGCGCCTTAGACAAGAGTCTATCCGTTAGGCTATGTCTCTCCTAGCCTCTCACAGCGCAAAGGTCACGTGGAGACCCCATTTTCGCCCTATCTTTTTTGTACGAGTTCCTACGTGATGTACGTACAATTCCTAGTCGATACCAATGCTCTAAGGAACATCTAAATTTCATGAAATTATCCATCAATATGAATCATGAACCTTAAATCCATAATTGAATTCAAGAAAAGTTAGGAATAATGTTAAGGAAGTTAAGGAGTTAAGTATAAAGCTATGAAGTATGTTAAAACAAAGTTTCTTAAAGCTTCCAAAAGTATTATTTCAACATTTTAAATTTGTTTAAAGGCTCATGTTCGAGTTAAATAAAGACAAACAATTGAGTTAAATTTTAAAAATCTACAAGGGAACTAAGTGTTCCCTAAGAGTTACGTTTCAAGCTAAGCAAAGAGTAATAGTTGAGTTCAATTCATAAAAGCTATAAAGGAACTAAGTACTCCCTTAAATTTTATAAATATTTTCACATTTAATTTAAGAGGAAATTAAGATTTCCTAAAAAAAATTTGACCATGAAAAAGAAACATTGATTCCAAGAAGGCTTTTTAAATCTAAAAATGGTGTAACAAATTATCTCAACCTAGAGGAAAGAGGTTTTTTAAAAGTATTAGCTAAAGTATGTTTTTGGAGTAGTATTGTGCAGTTATGTGGGGATAAGAGTTCAACATAACGCAAGTCTCCATGTACATAATGTAGCTATCATGGGTATTAACAGGTCGTACTTTTTAGATGATCACGTAAGTTTAGACAGTGGATCCACTAGGTTGAGGATATTCTATGCGACGAGAAAGTATAGGACAGTTTTGGCAGCGTGGGCGAGACATGTATCACTACTTAGTCTCATAGTGGTCGTTGTCGGTTAGAGAAACTCCCACAAAACTATACTACTTTCATATATAAATAAAGTTGAGTTTTCTGTTGCATTTTATTTGATGAAATGAGTTGTTTTACTGTTTTACAAACTTTATATAGATCGCATGTGTTTAAATCGCCTTATATATATATACACACACACACACACACACTCATATATATATGTATATATATATATATGTATGTATGTATGTATGTATATATATATATATATGTATGTATATATATATATATATACACACACACACACACACACACTCATATATATATATATGTATATATACACACACACACACACACACACTCATATATATATATAGACACACGCACACATTTAGCAGAGTAATTCTTGAATTGAGCAGAGCAAAGATAAGTTCATCTTATTCCCATCAAGCTTAAGTCGTTGTTTAGAATTCCAACTCGCATATTCGTATATTCAATGTACTGATGACACTTGGACTGCATGATTTTATGATGCAAACGCAGGTAACCAGGATCCACATCCAGCGAATCATTGATCCAGTTTGAGTACTCAGAGTAAGTGGTGAGCCTCCTTTATTTCCGAAGGATCTTTTTTATATGTTCTCCAGTCTTTAAATTGTAGAATGTTGTGGGGTCTTTCTCAAAATTCATCATTGCGTTGTTAGACGTTTCATAGATAGATAGACAGTTAGTTTAATTGAGTCTCTTTTGTTTCAGATATTATAATTGAGACTTAAGTGTCATTTTAGCCAAGATAATAAAGTTTAAGTATTTCTTTCAATAATGTTGTTATTTCATTATTGAGTTGAGTTAAGTAAGACAGACCAAGGTTCAGCTCAAGACCAACAATGGTTATTGGGTGCTGGCCACATCTAGGGTGTAGGCTCCGGGTGTGATAATTTTGCCTTATATTTGTAAAAGATAAGTTACGAATAAAGGTAAAATATTGAAATATTTATGATTATCGCTATAAGTGTCATGCACATACTTTTTCAAGTATGGATACTTAAGACAAAATTGTATATAAATGGTTTCCATCATTTAATGTCATAACTTCAAGAAGGAAGGCTATTGGTGATCTTTTTTATATTGATATTATTTTTTATCTAGTTTATTTGTTAAATTTTCTTACAAATTGAGTTAGCAAAAAACAATATTACTAATTAAATGTCACTTTCGCCCCATATTAAAATTTCGTGTGTCTTGTTAAATGTTTCAACGATATATGGCATTTTGAATTCAATTTTTTAATATATGACAATTTGTACTAATCATTTAAGAGTACTTGTCCAATGTTCATTCAATTATAATTATTTACTTAAAAACTTTAGTAAATTTCATCCCAATCTCAATCAAAAACATATCCCATAGAAAAGAGAATATTTCACTCTTTCTCCCCTAGACTTTTTAATCTTATACAACATTTATAATCAAACTTTACCCTGAATCTAGTCTATGAAACCCAAAAGGGGTGGGGCAACTATAGAAGGGAAGAAAAAAATAGCTAAAATATAAAAAGCCTAGATCTACCAAAAAATAATGGATAAGATGAGTTTGAGATTTTTAGAGAGCTTGGAGATCTCCGATCAATCTTCGATTAGCAATCCAATATCGCTTTTTCATTTTATTTGCAGACATTTGATGTCACGACCCAAATTCGGGCCGCGACTGGCACCCACACTTACCCTCCTATGTGAGCGAACCAACCAATCTAAACCTTAACATTTCAATGTAACATCAACAGAAAATAATGCGGAAGACTTAAACTCATTAATAAAAACCAATTCAATAACTATCAATATTCAACATCTATTATTCCCAAAACCTGGAAGTCATCATCACAAGAACATCAACTTTAAACTACTAATTCTAAGAGTTTCTAAAAGCTAAAAATACATAAGAAGCTAGTCCATGCCGGAGGTTCAAGGCATCAAGACATGAAGGAGAAGATCCAGTCCAAGCTAGACGCGTTAGCTCACCCTGAAGATCCGGTGTGACGAAGACTGGCTTGAGTTATTGTTGAGTCGAAGATGACGGCACGTTTGCTGCACTCCACAAATAACAAGAAGAAAAACATAAAAGTAGGGGTCAGTACAAACCACGGGTACTGAGTAGATATTATCGGCCAACTCAAAATAGGGAACAGTATGTATTAAGCAATATCATAAAATCAACTAATATCCTTAACATGCAGCATTTATAGTTACCATAACCCTTGGTTACAACACCAAGCACATCAATGAGGACTCACACCTCCTCATCATACTCATTTGGGAATTTAGTTCATTAGATTGGATATATTATCATATTTCAAGATTCATTATCTTTATTCCCCTCGTGTCGGTACGTGACACTCCGCTCCTCAATATACTATCCTGGTACCGGAACATGGCACCCGATCCATATTCTATCCTGGTGTCGGAACGTGACACTCTGATCCTCATATACTATCCTGGTACCGGAACGTGGCACCCGATCCATATATATTCTATCCTGGTGTCGGAACGTGACACCCGATCCATATTTTATCCTGGTACCGGAACGTGGCACCCGATCCATATTCTATCCTGGTGTCGGAACGTGACACCCGATCCATATTCTATCCTGGTACCGGAACGTGGCACCCGATCCCCTAATCTCACTACTTTCATTCATCAAGCCTTCTTTCATACAAAGGCATCATCATTATCAAAGTACATTGGGGTTTCTTTTAAAGATTTGGGATTCAATAGCTTAATCATGCTTATTTATTCATAATTACATAATCACATCATTCATGCAAGCATACAATTAAGTATATAGAAGGGTTTACAATACTACTAACACATATCATTCACTATTAAGAGTTTACTACGAATAGCATGAAATAACCATAACCTACCTCCACCGAAGAATTGAAATCAACAAGCTATCTTCTCAGAATCCTTGCTATCCTCTTCGTTTCTCTCTCTTTCTACTCGTTCTCTTTCTTTTTCTGTCTCTTTTTGTTCTTTCTTATTTTTCTTATTCAAACCCTCTTTCTTCTACCCTAATTAGTATATAATTAAGAATAAAAGATCGCGATAATACCCCACTAATTAACTTAGGGTTACCTCTTTTAACCCCCAAGAATTTGAGTTATTAATATAAACCCACGAAATGTATAATTAAGGAAAGAATAGTCCAAAAACGTCCCTTAAAACGTGTAAGGAAATCCGATTCTGCCTGGGATTTGCGCAACCTATGACGGGCCGTCGTGCCTGCGACGGTCCGTCCTGCAGGTCGTCGTAAAGTTTAGAGAGTGGATTTTTAGTGAAGTCTCCGTGACGGTCCGTCACGCCCATGACGGTCCGTCCTGCCATTCCGTCACGAAGTTCAGAGAGTCGATTTTCAGTACCCAATTTCAGATTTTCTAAGTGTTTTGAAACGAGACCCTGCGACGGTTCGTCGTGCCCTTGACGGTCTGTCGTGGGGTCCGTCGCTTTTGCCAGTTTTTCCAGAATTGAAGTCTGTTGCTCAAGACGACTAAACGGGTCGTTACATTAGATACCAATTTACCCATTGTTCGTCCCCGAACGATCAAAAGAAGGAAAACAAGGGCGAAAAGGAGTACCTGAATCTGTAAACAGATGTGGGTATTTTTCTTGCATATCCGCCTCCTTCTCCCAAGTGGCTTCTTCAACCGGTCGATTCTTCCATTGCACCTTGATGGACGCAATCTCTCTTGACCTCAACTTGCGAACTTCTCTATCTAAAATAGCAATAGGCTCCTCCTCATAAGACAAGTTCTCATCAAGCAAAACTGAATCCCATCGGATAATGTAATTCCCATCCCCATGGTATCTTTTCAACATCGACACATGGAATACCGGATGTACTCCGGACAGCCCTGGAGGCAAGGCTAACTCATAAGCCACCTCTCCTACTCGCTTAAGTACTTCAAAGGGACCAATGTACCTTGGACTTAGTTTACCCCTTTTTCCGAACCGCATCACCCCTTTCATGGGCGAAACCTTCAACAAGACTTGTTCACCTTCCATGAACTCTAAGTCCCTAACCTTTAGATCTGCATATTCTTTTTGTCTACTTTGCGCCGCTAGAAGCTTTTCTTGAATAGACTTCACTTTCTCTATCGAATCTCTCAAAAGGTCAGTACCCCAAGGCCTAACCTCAAATGCATCAAACCAACCAATGGGAGACCTATATCTCCTACCATACAAGGCTTCGAATGGAGCCATGTCAATGCTTGAGTGATAGCTATTATTGTATGAAAACTCCGTTAAGGGTAGGAAGCTATCCCAATGACCACCAAACTCTATCACACACGCACGAAGCATATCCTCCAACACTTGAATTGTCCTTTCAGACTGACCATCGGTCTGAGGATGGAACGCAGTACTAAGGTCCAACCTAGTACCCAATTCCGCATGCAATGTTTTCCAAAACATTGAAGTAAACTGAGTACCTCTATCTGATATGATGGAGAGTGGAACCCCATGCAACCGAACAATTTCTGAGACATAGATTTTGGCTAACTTTTCTGCATTGTAAGTCACCTTGACCGGAATGAAATGAGCAGACTTAGTTAACCTATCAACAATCACCCAAATAGAGTCATACTTACCCATTGTCTTTGGAAGACCAACCACAAAATCCATTGCAATCCTTTCCCACTTCCATTCCGGAATGGGCATTCTCTGAAGTGTTCCTCCGGGCCTTTGGTGTTCATACTTTACTTGTTGATAGTTTGGACATTTGGCAATAAAATCCACAATGTCACGCTTCATTCTACTCCACCAAAAGTGTTATTTTAGGTCACGATACATCTTGGTTGCACCCGGATGTATAGAATACCTTGAACTATGGGCCTCTGTCAGAATAGTGTTGATCAAATCATCGACGCGGGGTACAAATACCCTTCCCTTGATTCTCAAAACACCTTCCTCATCGATTTGTGCTTCCTTAGCCTCTCCTCGCAATACCTTATCTTGGATTCTTCTTAGTTTCTCATCATCAAACTGTTTTCCCTTAATTTTGTCAAGAAAAGAAGATCTTGACTCCACAGAAGCCAACAATCCTCCCTTCTCATTTACTTCTAATCTCATCAAGTCATTATCTAGAGTCTGAACCTCTCTAGCCAAAGGGCGTCTAGAAGCTTGCAAGTGAGCTAGACTTCCCATGCTTCCCGCATTTCTACTTAAAGCATCCGCTACAACATTTGCCTTTCCCGGATGATACAAGATAGTGATATCGTAGTCCTTTAGTAACTCCATCCATCTCCTCTGTCTTAAGTTCAAATCTTTATGAGTAAAGACATACTGTAGGCTACGATGATCCGTATAGATCTCACACTTAACCCCATACAAATAGTGTCTCCATTGCTTTAATGCAAACACCACCGCAGCCAATTCCAAATCGTGGGTCGGATAGTTACGTTCATGCACCTTTAGTTGCCTTGAGGCATAAGCAATCACACTCTTCTCTTGCATTAGTACTGCACCCAAACCAGAATAGGATGCATCACAATAAACAATGAAGTTCTTACCCTCCACTGGCAAGGTAAGGATAGGTGCGGTAGTCAACAAAGTCTTGAGCTTCTGAAAGCTTTCCTCACACTCATCCGACCATACAAATGGAACATTCTGCTTAGTCAAGTTCCTCAATTGGGAAGCAATAGAAGAGAATCCCTTGACAAATCGGCGGTAGTAGCTAGCTAACCCAACAAAGCTCCTTATTTCTGACACATTAGTGGGTCTTACCCAATTCTTCACTCTTTCAATCTTAGAAGGATCCACCATCACTCCTTCCTTAGAAACCACGTGCCCCAAGAAGGACACTGCATCTAGCAAAAACTCACACTTAGAGAACCTGGCATAAAGCTTTTTCTCCCTTAACATTTCCAATACCAATCTCAAATGCTCTTCATGCTCCTTCTTGCTCTTTGAGTATACCAATATATCATCAATAAATACGATCACGAAGAGGTCCAAATATGGCTTAAAAATCCCGTTCATCAAGCTCATGAACGCAGCAGGGGCATTCGTTAGACCAAAAGACATCACTACAAATTCGTAATGCCCATACCTCGTTCGAAAAGCAATCTTTTGCACATCCGTTGCCCGTATTTTCAATTGATGATAACCGGATCTCAAATCAATCTTAGAGAAGACACAAGCACCTTTTAACTGATCGAACAAGTCATCAATGCGGGGAAGAGGATACTTGTTCTTTATGGTTACCTTGTTTAGTTGTCTGTAGTCTATACACATTCGAAAACTCCCATCCTTCTTCTTTACAAACAAAACCGGAGCACCCCAAGGAGATGCACTTGGTCTAATAAAGCCTTTGTTCAATAACTCTTGAAGTTGTGCTTTTAACTCTCTTAACTCCGCGGGAGCCATTCTATAAGGTGGTATAGAAATGGGGCGTGTGCCCGGTTCGAGATAAATACAGAAGTCAATATCCCTATCCGGTGGCATACCAGGAAGATCTGCAGGGAACACATCCAGAAACTCACGAACTACTGAAACCGACTCAATCAAAGGTACTTGGGTAGTGTCATCCTTGAGATGTGCCAAGAAAGCTAAACACCCTTTACTAATCATTTTCTTAGCACGAAGAAAGGAGACGATGCGGACCGGATTGGAAGTGTAGTCACCCTCCCACACTAACGGGTCTGTCCCAGGCTTGGCTAACGTCACCGTTTTAGCATTACAATCCAAGATTGCAAATTGCGGAGAAAGCCAAGTCATACCCAGAATCACATCAAAATCATCCATTTCTAAGATAACCAAATCTACATAAGTGTTGCTCCCCACAAAGTTTACCAAACAAGACCTATATACCTTTTCAACTACCACAGACTCACCCACCGGAGTAGAGACACGAATAGGCATATCAAGTAATTCACAATGTAAATTTAGACCATTAGCAAATGAGGAAGATACATAAGGAAACGTGGATCCAGGATCAAACAATACAGAAGCCATACAATCACAAACCAGAAGATTACCTGTGATGACAGCATCAGATGCCTCCGCTTCAGACCACCCAGGGAAAGCGTAACAATGGGCCCTATCGTTTGTCTGTCCGTTGCCCCTACCAGGTTGTGATGTAGTGGCTCCAGGTTGCCCATCACCTCGGCCGTTCTGGTGACCACCATTACCTCGACCACCACGTCCTCCAGAATAACGGCCTCTGCCATGACCACCTCTACCTCTAAAATTTGGAGGTCTGTAACTCTGTTTTGGACAATATCTCTTAATATGTCCAATCTCCCCACATCCATAGCACTCTCTGGGTTCATGCATAGGTCTCTCCGAGAAGTGTTGACCGGTCGGAGGTGGACCCCCAACTACAGTCTGTAGTGAAGACTGAATTGGTCGGACTAAGTAACTTCCCGAACCCTGTCCTCTAGTGTAAGTACCGTTAAACTCACCTCCCTTTCGAAACCTTTTTGATGTCGATGTCGTAGTGAAGTCGTCTGGCTTCACTCCTTCAACTTCTATCACAAAGTCTACCACCTCTTGGAAGGATTTTGCCGTTGCCGCTATCTGTAAGGTCGAAATCCACAATTCTGACCTCAACCCCTTCACAAACCGGCGAATTCGCTCTTGGGGACTGAAACATAATTAGGTGGCATATCTTGATAGTGCGCAAAACCTAGCCTCGTAAGCATTTACCGACATCCTACCTTGCTCTAGGCTCAAGAACTCATCCCTTTTCCTATCCCTCAAAGTTCGGGGGATATACTTCTCCATAAACAAGCTAGAGAATTAGGCCCAAGTCATAGGTGGTGCCTCTGTTGGTTGACACTCAATATGTGACCGCCACCACATTTTGGCGTTCCCTTGAAACTGATAACTCACGAACTCAACACCAAACCGTTCTACTATACCCATCTTGTGTAGTAGCTCATGACAGTCAACTAGAAAATCGTAAGCTTCCTCAGATTCTGCACCCTTGAAGACTGGAGGTTTCAATTTCAAGAACTTACTGAAAAGTTCATGCTGATCATTTGTCATTATAGGCCCAGTAGTCAAACGTGGAAACGTGCCTATTTCCAATGGAACATCCATGCGGGGAGCCATAGTAGCCACATGTTGTACCTCCGGAGCCTGAGGTGCTGGTGCAGAAAACACTGGGGGTGTCTGGCCCTGATCAGACAACCCGCTAAGATAAGCCAGAACCTGATTGATCATCTCTGGGGTAGATTGGGGTGGCATTTCCTCATTTTGCACTTGTTCATTCACCCCATCCTCCCCCTCTCTTATCACTTCCTCAGTCGGTGGGGGAGTCACTGCCCTAGTATCAGATAGGCTAGGTGCTCGTCCTCTTCCTCTAGAGGACGTCCTCCCACGACCTCTACCACGGCCTCTTGCCGCTGCTCTTCCTCGAGCTACAGCCCAGTGGCTGGCTCAAACGCACCTTGTCTCGCCGGTGCTGGTGTTGGTGTTGGCGTAGTCGTTGCTCTAGTTCTAACCATCTGCGAAAGAGAGTGAAGATGGTCAGATACAAATTTGTATCGCCTAAATACCAATTGGACTCAAGTAGTAGCACGAAAGAAAGAATGAAAGAAAGAATGAAAGAGTGAAATTTTCCTAAAGTCTTATAGCCTCTCAAGGAAAAGTAAAGGCGTCCCCCTACCGTTCCTTAAGACTCTACTAGGCCTGTTCTTGTGTGATGAGACCAACGAACCTAATGCTCTGATACCAAGTTTGTCACGACCCAAATCCGGGCCGCGACTGGCACCCACACTTACCCACCTATGTAAGCGAACCAACCAATCAAAACCTTAACATTTCAATGTAACATCAACAGAAAATAATGCGGAACACTTAAACTCATTAATAAAAACCAATTTAATAACTATCAATATTCAACATCTATTATTCCCAAAACCTGGAAGTCATCATCACAAGAACATCTACTTTAAACTACTAATTCTAAGAGTTTCTAAAAGCTAAAAATACATAAGAAGCTAGTCCATGCCGGAGGTTCAAGGCATCAAGACATGAAGGAGAAGATCCAGTCCAAGCTAGACGCGTTAGCTCACCCAGAAGATCCGGTTTGACGAAGACTGGCTTGAGTTACTGTTGAGTAGAAGATGACGGCACGTTTGCTGCACTCCACAAATAACAAGAAGAAAAACATAAAAGTAGGGGTCAGTACAAACCACGGGTACTGAGTAGATATCATCGGCCAACTCAAAATAGGGAACAATATGTATTAAGCAATATCATAAAATCAACTAATATCCTTAACATGCAGCATTTATAGTTACCATAACCCTTGGTTACAACACCAAGCACATCAATGAGGACTCACACCTCCTCATCATACTCATTTGGGAATTTAGTTCATTAGATTGGATATATTATCGTATTTCAAGATTCATTATCTTTATTCCCCTCGTGTCGGTACGTGACACTTCGCTCCTCAATATACTATCCTGGTACCGGAACGTGGCACCCGATCCATATTCTATCCTGGTGTCGGAACGTGACACTCCGATCCTTATATACTATCCTGGTACCGGAACGTGGCACTCGATCCATATATATTCTATCCTGGTGTCGGAACGTGACACCCGATCCATATTCTATCCTGGTACCGGAACGTGGCACCCGATCCATATTCTATCCTGGTGTCGGAACGTGACACCCGATCCATATTCTATCCTGGTACCGGAACGTGGCACCCGATCCCCTAATCTCACTACTTTCATTCATCAAGCCTTATTTCATACCAAGGCATCATCATTATCAAAGTACATTAGGGTTTCTTTTCAAGATTTGGGATTCAATAGCTTCATCATGCTTATTTATTCATAATTACATAATCACATCATTAATGCAAGCATACAATTAAGCATATAGAAGGGTTTATAATACTACTAACACATATCATTCACTATTAAGAGTTTACTACGAATAGCATGAAATAACCATAACCTACCTCCACCAAAGAATTGAAATCAACAAGCTATCTTCTCAGAATCCTTGCTATCCTCTTCGTTTCTCTCTCTTTCTACTCGTTCTCTTTCTTTTTCTGTATCTTTTTGTTCTTTCCTATTTTTCTTATTCAAACCCTCTTTCTTTTACCCTAATTAATATATAATTAAGTATAAAAGATGGCGATAATACCCCACTAATTAACTTAGGGTTACCTCTTTTAACCCCCAAGAATTTGAGTTATTAATATAAACCCACGAAATCTATAATTAAGGAAAGAATAGTCCAAAAACGTCCCTTAAAACGTGTAAGGAAATCCGATTCTACCTGGGATTTGCGCAACCTGTGACGGGCCGTCGTGCCTGCGACGGTCCGTCCTGCAGTTTGTTGCAAAGTTCAGAGAGTGGATTTTCACTGAAGTCTCCGTGACGGTCCGTCCTGCCATTCCTTCACGAAGTTCAGAGAGTCGATTTTCAGTACCCAATTTCAGATTTTCTAAGTGTTTTGAAACGAGACCCTGCAACGGTCCGTCGTGCCCTTGACGGTCCGTCGTGGGGTCCGTCGCTTCTGCCAGTTTTTCCAGAATTGAAGTCTGTTGCTCAAGACGACTAAACGGGTCGTTACATTTGAGGTTTAGGTTCGATATGATTCTCATTTGTCCAATATCTCCTTTATTCAAAATATATAAAAATTATTCCTTTGTGTGTGAATGTGAGTCCTAGTTTTACGACTGACCTGTTTACTAAAAAAAATCAGTTAATCGCTTTACATGACCTATGAAAAAGTTATCTTTTTTCTTAATAGAAACTTTGTCAGGCCTTTTATTAATAACTCCAACAACAAAACATATATAAACATCATTTTGGCCTAAATCCAAATCAAAGCAATATTACATAGATATAGGAAACCAACCCATCCGATTGACACCCTTTTCTTTAAATATCTCCCTTAAGATTAGGGTTTCCCTTTTCGCCACACACTCCACATTTTCCCCCAGCCCACCACACCTGCACAATGTTTGTACTGAGGTTTAACAAAAATCTCATCCTCCTCTTTTTATATATCACTAATGTTTATAAGTTGATCTTGCCTCTTCCTTGGTCAACTGGTAACAATACAAAGTACTTTTTTCTCTTTGTTTTATTGTTGTTTCGTGCAATTTGATTCTTTTTCCCTTAGTTGTAATGTCCCGTAGAAGGGATTGTGTTCTTGATGTTTTGCAAAAGGAAACCATCTACTGGATGAAAAAATAATCTGTTAATTGTTTCATTTATTATTAGTCTTGGCATTCTAAATTATTATTATTTTTAACACAAAGTAAGAGGTGTTTGTTGTGTTGATATGTTTATTACCAATGGGTGTTAAATATGGATTTTGAAATTGTTTTTAAAGTTTGAGATGGTGAAAAATTGCGTCTGAGTCCACTTGTATACATTGAGCATTTTCATGTTTAGTGATTATTTAAGGAGGTAAATTTTTGAAATTAAGTTAGTTAAGCTGTTTTGTTTAAGTTTGATGCGTTTTTGTTTTAATCTATATTTAGGTTGGCTTCTCTGTTTGCAATGATATCAAAAATAAAAAGGGTTAGATCTTGATATTTTAAACTAATTTATCATTTGAGAAATGAGTCTTTAATAAAACTTGATTTATTTCACAAGTTAGAACTCCTTGATCGTAAAATCATGTGTTCCTATAGAAATTTCCTCAAATGTAAACGAATTCACTGCGTTGGGGTTCAGGGGCATAATTTTGAAGCACATGTAGTATTTTTGGGACCTACAGAAACGTTTTAGTCCCTATTTATATATTTAAAAAGAGTTACATATGATATGAGTACCCTATTTTTGATGACATAAAAGTGTGTGAATGCTTGAAATGTAAAAGATATGAGTCAATCCTATGTCTAGCCCAAAATAGATTTCCTTTTCCTTAGTATTATTATTATTTTTTTTGTTTAAATAAATAAAAAAAATTGAAAAATGTTATAAAGAAAATTGAATTAAAATTCATAGTTTCTTTTTGATGGATATATGGTTGATGTAGGTAGAAATAGTTGGATTGGATTAAGAATTTTTTTTGTTCGTATCAGAAGAAAATGAGATCTCCTAAATTTCAATGCTATAGATCAGGAACCCCAAAAACGTTATAAAAAACATAAACAAAAAAAATGAAAATAAAGAAATGGCTGAATGAAAATAGAATTGTCATACAAAAAAGGAAATTCAAGATGAACATCTACTTAAACAAGGGGGATCCATACAATTACTCCTTTTTATCTTTTCTATTACTTTCATAGGTTATTTAGATGGAAATGGATCTAGATAACATAGATTGGTTCAATCATTTATAAAAAAAATCATACCAAAATTGTAATACAATTGATAAATTCAGTGTAATATAAACGGAACTTTTTGGAATAGTTCTTATTAACATCAATTATTCTTTAGATATTTTGATACTTTTTGTTGAGTCGTACGTCAAAATTTAATAACATTATTAGAATTCTTACTTTTGAATTCTGTTACTTTTTAATATATATTTGTGATATTTTTATACTTCTACTAGTTGAAGTGGGTTCTTGTACTAGTTTTTTTTTGTGTGAATATAACTAATGACTAGTTTATTATATACCGACTATATCAACTATTTACCTTTATCTACATGTATTAAATTATGAAGATACTCTGATAAATTTTATAGTTTTGTTAAGACAAGATTGGGAGATCACTCAAGAACAAATCTAAGGTATTGTAAGTTTTGTTTCATCTCCTTAATATATATAATTGAAATAAAAAATATTAGTATGTTATTCAAACAAATAAAATTATTTTAGAACTCCATAAATAGTATTCTAATTAACAATTCAAAATACTTAGAGAGTATTTGAAAAAAATTATGATTAGAAAAAAATATTACTTGAATGTCCAAATTAGTAGTAACTAAGAAGAATATTCATTGAATGACCTAATTATTTTACTTTTGTTAAATAAAAATAGGAAAACATTAGAAAAAAACAATGATATAGTAGGCTTTCTTTTCTCTCCTTAATTTTCATTATTACTGTGGAAAGAGTCCATTGTGTGTTGTTCCAATCTAACATCAACATGATTACGCCATAGAAAGTGATATTTAATATTACACTGTGGATGGAAGTAAAAAACAATCTCAGTCATTTTGCTTTTTTACTTCTTTAACAGATTAATTAGAGATCATTGACAGAATGGAACCATCTTGACTTTTATTGTCAAATTGACTTCCAAACTATGCCATCTACTTGGTAACTTGATGTGTTAGGTAGTAAAGCCTGATTAATTTTAGGTTTTCCTATTTATTCTCTATTTTAAGATTTCCTATTTGTTCTCTACTTTAGGTTTTCCTATTTATTCTCTGTACCCAAAATACTCTGATTTAATTAATATAAATATACCTCACCTCCGTGGAAGTTTACTCACGGGGTTTTACCACGAAATATTGGGTTTCTCTCTCTCTCTAGATTTCTCATCTCTTGAAAGTTCTTGTATTCTCTATTCATCTAGTGTGTATGCGTGAATTCGATCCTAACAACTGGTATCAGAGCTTAGGAGATTCAACACGATCACTGAAGATGGATATTTCAAAGCTTGGAATCAAGAAGTTTGATGGATCCGATTTCAGTTTCTGGAAGATGCAGATCGAAGATTATCTATACCAGAAAGATCTTCACGAACAATTGACCGGGGTGAAACCAGAATCCATGACGGAGGAGAAGTGGAAACTCAAGGATCGCCAGGCTTTAGGGTTGATCCGGTTGACTTTGTCAAGAAACGTGGCGTTCAACATCGTGAAGGAGAAGACTACGCCCGGTCTGTTGAAGGCACTGTCAAACATGTATGAAAAACCATCGGCTATGAACAAGGTATATTTAATGCGTAGATTGTTCAATTTACAGATGTCTGAGAATGGGTCCGTATCTGATCATATAAACGAGTTCAATATGATTGTGAGTAAACTTAATTCTGTGGATATTAATTTCAAAGATGAAATTAAGGCGTTGATTTTGATGTCTTCTCTGCCCGAGTCTTGGGATACTGTTGTTGCTGCGATTAGCAGTTCCAGTGGATCTGAGAAACTGAAGTTTGATGAAATCCGTGATGTTGTTCTTAGCAAAAGTATTCGCAAACGAGAAGTGGGAGATTCATTGGGCAGTGCTCTCAGCGTTGATCGAAGGGGGAGAAGTAAGAAGAAAGGCCAAAATCAACATGGTAGATCAAAATCAAAGAATCGAGGAAAATCACTGAACAGATCAAACGTGACTTGTTGGAACTGTGGAGAAAAAGGACACTTTCATACGAACTGTAGAAAGCCAAAGAAGAAATAGAATCAGAAATTTGGAGATGACAATGATTTCGTAAATTCAGCAGAGGACATTGGGGATGCTCTAATCCTTAGTGTGAACAACCTGGTTGAATCATGGATATTGGATTCTGGTGCATCTTTCCATTCGTCTCAATGCAAGGATTTGTTCCAAAACTTCAAATCTGGAAATTCATGAAAAGTATATCTTGCTGACAATAAAGCCTTAGAGATAGATTGAAGGAAAGGGGGATGTTTGCATAAAGACCACCTCGGGAAACCAGTGGACATTGGAGGATGTCAGATATATTCCTGGGATCAAGAAAAATCTGATCTCTGTTGGTCAGTTGGATAGACGGGATATGCAGCAGAGTTTGGGAAAGGTTCGTGGAAGATCGTGAAAGGTGCTATGGTAGTAGCTCGTGGCACCAAATCTGGAACCTTGTACACCAATGCAGGGTGTATAAACATGGTTGCTGTTGCTGAAGGTGCTTAGGGTTCATGTCTGCGGCACATCAGACTTGGACACATGAGTACTAAAGGAATGAAGATGGTGGTTGCAAAAGGAGCATTAGAGGGTCTGAAATCTGTTGATATGGGTCTTTGCGAGAGCTGTGTTATGGGCAAACAGAAAAGAGTAAGCTTCACAAAGACTCCTAGAGAGCCAAAGAAAGTGCGGTTGGAAATGGTCCATACAGATGTTTGGGGACCATCTCCAGTATCATCACTTGGAGGATCCAGATTCTATTTTACCTTCATTGATGATTTCAGCAGGAAGGTATGGGTTTACTTCGTGAAGCATAAGTCAGATGTGTTTGCAACTTTCAAGAAGTGGAAAGCTGAAGCTGAGAATCAGACCGTTTAGAAAGTCAAATGCCTAAGGTCTGACAATAGAAGAGAGTATGACAAATCAGAGTTCAAGGCATTCTGTGCAGCTGAGGGAATCAGATTGATGAGAACATTTCCTGGTAAGGCAAGGCAGAATGGAATTGCTGAGAGGATGAACAGAACATTGAATGAGCGTGCAAGGAGTATGAAGATACACTGTGGGCTACCCAAAACACTTTGGGCGGATGCTGTGAGCACCGCCGCATACTTGATCAACAGAGGACCATCAGTTCCTTTAGGGTTTAAGATTCCAGAGGAGGTGTGTACAGGAAAAGAACTCAAGTACTCACACTTGAGGACTTTTGGTTGCACTGCTTATGTTCATGTTGATCCAGAAAAGAATGACAAGCTTGACACCAAGGCTGTGAAGTGTTATTTCATAGGATATGGTTCTGATTTGTTTGGTTACAGGTTTTGGGATGACAAGAACAGAAAGATCCTGAGACAGTGTGACGTGAAATTTGATGTGTCTGTCCTGTACAAGGATAGAGAGCAGAAGGTTCTAGAGATTACAAAGCAAGTGGGAGTTGAGGTTGAGTTAGAGAAGAGTAACCCCAGAGATGTCGAAGCAGATACTCAACCAATTCTTACTGAAGAATCTGAAGTGGAGCAAGTTACACCTTAGCAGGTGTTAAGGAGATCATTCAGATCCATCAGGGCACCAGATAGGTATTCACCTTCATTGCACTATCTATTGCTGACTGATGAAGGGGAACCAGAGTCTTTTGATGAGGCCCTACAGGTGGAGGATTCGATCAAGTGGGAGCAAGCCATGGATGATGAAATGAGATCACTTGAGAAGAATGACACATGGGTGTTGACTGAGTTACCTGCAGAGAAGAGAGCTTTGCTGAACAAGTGGGTGTTCAGAATCAAGACTGAACCAGATGGCAAAAGAAGGTTCAAGGCTCGTTTAGTGGTTAAAGGATATTCACAAAGGAAAGGTATTGATTATGCTGAAATATTCTCTCTTGTTGTGAAGTTAACCTCTATTCGAATTCTGTTGAGTATTGTTGCATCAGAAAATTTGCATCTAGAGCAAATGGATGTAAAACAACGTTTTTACATGGAAATCTGGACAAAGAGATCTATATGCAACAACCGGAAGGATTTTTGGTTCCAGGCAAGGAACACATGGTGTGCAAGCTCACCAGGAGGTTGTATGGACTAAAGCAAGCACCAAGGCAGTGGTACAAAAAGTTTGACTCCTTCATGACCAAGAGTGGATTCTATAAAGCTGAAAAGGATCCTTGTTGTTACTTCAAGAAATACACTGATTCATATGCCTTTCTACTCTTGTATGTGGATCATATGTTGATTGCAGGATCTAGTATGAGGGATATTAACAATCTGAAGACAAGGTTGTCTGCAGTATTTGAGATGAAAGATTTGGGTCCAACAAAATAGATTTTGGGGATGAAGATTTCTCGGGATAGATCTGCTGGCACTTTAAATCTATCTTTTACATTGAGAAGGTGTTGAGCAGATTCAGGGTTAATGATGCTAAACCCAGGACTACTCCATTGACAAATCACTTTAAATTGTCAAAGGAGCAGTCACCCAAGATTGTCGAGGAGTGTGATCACATGACACTTGTTCCATATGCTTCAACAGTTGGTAGTTTGATGTATGCAATGGTCTGCACTAGACCTGATATAGCACATGCAGTGGGAGTTGTTAGCAGGTACATGGCGAACCCTGGGAAAGAGCATTGGGTAGCTTTGAAGTGGCTTCTGAGATATCTGAGAGGTACATCCAGTACTTCACTTTGTTTTGGCAAAAGCAAGGTGACTCTACTGGGTTTTGTGGATGCTGATCTTGGTGGGGATGTAGACTCTAGCAAGAGTACATCCGGGTACATTTACACCATAGGTGGAACAGCAGTGAGTTGGATGTCCAGGCTTCAGAAGTGTGTTTTCTTTCATCTACTGAAGCTGAGTATGTGGCAATAGATGAAGCTGGGTAAGAGATGATATGGCTGGCAGAATATCTTGAGAAATTGGGCAAGAAGCAGAGCGAGAAGATTCTCTACTCAGATAGCCAAAGTGCCATAAAGTTGGTGAAAAATCCAGTCTATCATTCAAGACAAAGCACATCAGAAGGCGATACCATTTCACTCGCAGGGCAGTGGAGGATGGTGTTATGTGCTTGGAGAAGATAGAGGGTGCAAAGAACCCAACAGACATGTTGACGAAATGTGTTGATGTTGGGAAACTGAGGTTATGTAAAACCTCGGTTGGTCTTCTGTAGTTGTTGCTACAGATGTTGCGGTGCGGTAAAGATGTTGATGATGAAGAGATTTTTTTTGAGAATGTATTTTTGGGTGACTGAGTCAGTCTCCAAGTGGGAGAATTGTTAGGTAGTGGAGCCTGATTAATTTTAGGTTTTCCTATTTATTCTCTATTTTAGGCTTTCCTATTTATTCTCTACTTTAGGTTTTCTTATTTATTATCTGTAACGAAAAATACTATGATTTAATTAATGTAAATATACCTCACCGCCGTGGAAGTTTACTCACGGGGTTTTACCACGAAATATTGGGTTTTTCTCTCTCTCTCTCTCTAGATTTCTCATCTCTTTCTCTTGAAAGTTCTTGTGTTCTCCATTCATCTAGTGTGTGTGCGTGAATTCGATCTAACAACATCATTCATAACTCCAAGATTGTATGGTGACCATAAGCAGACATACCAACAGAATTTATTGCTAACACGATGGTTCCTTCTACTATACTTGATAGCTTGTTAGCTGGTAGAATTTTTAATAGGATTTCAATAAGTTCATGAAGAAATCTTACAACCTAAGGAAGAACCGGGTTGTGTTAAATTTGGAGAGATAGAAATGTAGGAAACATAGAAGGAGAATATTTTTTTTAAAGAATACTCAAGTTTTATATAGGTTACTTAATATCACTTGACATAAGTAAAATCATCAATTACAACACTATTTATACTATTGCAATAAGTTCATGAAGAAATCTTACGACCTTAGCAAGAACCGGGTTGTTGTTAGATTTGCACAGATAGATATGTAGGAAATATAGAAGGAGAATATTTTTTTAAGGAATACTAAAGTTTTATATAGGTTACTTAAGATAACTTGAGATGATTAGAATAATCAATTACAACTCTATTTATACTAATAAAAAATGTAAAACCAATACCTTGCACAAATAACTTGATATATGTATCATATTTACTAGATATATGTATTACAAAATGCTAAAAGACTTCTCGAAACACTAAGAGGGAAATATTGGAAGACTAAACATTAAGGTGTCAATGCATTAATTCCAATAACCCCCCAATGAATGCATTTGCTTGACATTTCCAACGCCTTCTTGAAAATGGTGAAACTTTTCTCTTGAAAGTTCTTTGGTGAAGATGTCAACAAGTTGTTCTCCAGTCAGACAATAATTGTACTTGAATTTTGTCTTTCTCTCGTGGGTTTGAATATCTCCTTCTTGATTGAGTTTGATTTTGTAAATTTTAGACGTACAACTTCTCTTTCTTTGGGTATTGTCACACACTCTTGAATATTATTTTTTTTGATCATCTAAATTTCTTGTTCCAAACATCATCCTTTATTGCCTCCTCATAATATTCTTTCTCAACACCGATAAAGTTTCATCTTTGATAAATGTCACTCAATATTTTTGTTCATTTTTGAGGCGGTTCTTCATTTCTGAATATATTCCAAGGGGACATCTTCCTCTTCCTCATCCACTTCTTGATTTGACACATCTAAAAATATGATAGAAATATTCTCCACCTTTTAATTTTTCGAATTCTATTTTGTTTTTTCATAAAAAATGACATCTTTACTAACAATAAGTTTGTTAGTTTTGAAATGGAGAAGCCTATAACCTTTTGTCACATCACTACAACCAAGAAATATACATTTTGACATTTTTCATCAAATTTTATTCTTTTCTCAGCAGTTATATGATCATAACAAATAAACCCCAAAACTTTAAAATGATTTACAAAAGGTTTTATTCCACTCCAAGCTTCATTTGATATCTTTTCCTTCAATGCCTTCGTTGGAAACCTATTGAGGGTGTACACCGTTGTATGTATTACTTCTGCCCGAATATATTCTGGCAGCCTTTCTGATTCGTCTTTTTTCTTGTCATTTTAACAATTGTTTTATTTCTTCTTTCAAATGCACTGTTTTGTTAGGGAGTGTACCATATTGAAAGTTTCTTCTGAATGCCTTCGTTTTTGAATTTTTCTTCAAATTATTGACTTCTGAATTCAACTCCTCTATCAATGCAAATGGTCTTGATGCTGCAACCTGTTTGTTTCTCAATAATGGATTTAAATTTCTCGAATGTAGCAAATACTTCCAACTTTTATTTGAATAAATAAACACAAGTCACTCTTGAAAAGTCATCAATAAAGATTAGAAAGTACCTTTGTCTTCCAGAGATGGAGTCTTCATTGGTCCACGAATGTCGGTATGGATTATTTCCAAAACTACACTTGCTCTCCAAGACATCCCTGTTGGAAAAGTCTTTCTATGTTTCTTTCCCATTATAAAATTTCATATGAATCCACCTTAGTATGTATTTTAGAAAGACCTTAAACCATATCTTTTTGCGTGAGAAATGTCACATCCGGGTTTACCCCCTAGACATAACCGGCGTCGTCTTCCTCTTTGAGGACTAAGACTAGACCTTAGCATACATCATTTAATTCACATGTCAAATTTAGTGGAAGATTTAGAACTTTTCATTGCTTCTACTTGGAGGTGTATATAGACCTCTACATACATATAAAATATATACATCGAGTATACTAGACCCTTCGTATAGTAAGATTACTTAGTCTTCTACTTTTATTGCACATAAGTAAGTATAACATAGACATAATAGTCATAATTATCGTCTCTTCTCATAACCATCTACTAAGAGTGTAAGAACATTGGTCATTACACGTCAAGTAAAAATGTCTCACATGGGCTATACAATGTTTCATGCTAAATGGAATGAAAGAACCGTAGAAGTCTTTAACTAAAACGCAAACTCCAGAAGATAGATAGTGGCATTGCCCTCGGAAAATAGAGACGTACCCTACTTGGGTGAATAAGAGATCCAAGCTTTCTTCAAGGTGCCTTCAAAGCACTTCAATGACCTGAACCTAAAATATTTGGGAAAAGGAAGAAATGTGGTTAGTACGCCACTTGTACTAAGTATGAGACCATATGCACATATAAGACCAAATCATGCTAAAAGGCACATTTTGTCAAAACATGCTATTTTATTCTTTGAAAGCCTTATGCATCATCAAGAAAAACATACAATTCAAGAAGACAAATTCATCAAGTGAAAGAACATAACATACTTGTCAACATACTTTAACCCATAATCTAATATAACCCTACCATTAAGTAATTGCATCACAAACATGGATAAGAGTTTATCATATCATAATAAAGAAAGACTACTACTCATGAATTCTTATAAAGCCAACAAGTACAATAACCAAGCAAATCCCCATAACCTTACTCAATCAAATCACCCAACTAGAATCATGACTAATATTCAAATTCACATAACTAACCTTTCAAGGATATACAACATCGTACTTTTAACAACATAGACCAATTACATGTTCATAGGAGTTTCAATCACAATATAGTATCATTTACATGTAAAGTCATAGTACAATCATCTTTTGCATTCATTATCATATACATACATAATATTAACCTTCTAAAGCTTCCATCAAGGCAAACTAGTGCAAGGCATTGGTAGAGTCCCATACCCCTACCTAGGGTAAGTTAAACATGACCAGTCACCTTAGTTAGTTTATCCTTCATTTGTTCATTTTAATTTAGGGAACAATTTCCTTAGCCTACATAGACCACAAGAGCTAAATGTGGAATCCGGTGTTGTAAAACCTTAAACCGATGGAAGGTGGTCTACCGGCCCAAGGAAAACCAAACATAAACGTAGATTTCTAGGTAGATCCACTAGCTAATCTTACTATGGGGGCAACATAGTTCAAGAACTAAGAGACAAGTATAATACCTTTACATACCAATTGGATATGTGGGACTCCTCTCATGGGAATCCATTTGATGGGTATCCCTCTTTGGGGAGTCAACATCACATGTAGAACTATAAGGTGAATCTTCCTCTATCGGAAGCCATCACCTCCCATTGTCAAGTTCACTCGGTGCTAAGCTAATTCACTTTATTGAAATGTGTTTAATGCCTTTATTAATTATCGTAGCTTATTGTAGTTTAGAGGGTCTACCCATTATATAATCATCATCATCAATAGATCAATAGGAAATGCATAAGTATAAATCCTTTCATAACCATTCATATAGGTGAGGTTAACACAGTAAAATCTTCATATCATAATAAGGAATATTCGCAATCATCACTATCCTTATAACACATACATCTTAATAACCACACAACATAGTGAAGACATTTCAATTCAATATCATACAAACCCTATCAATGCTAATACAAGGTATGCTCCAATACAACATCATGACTTATTCAAAATTAATCACAATTGAAGTAAAGGATATAGATAATAAGACTTACCAAGTCTCCTTCATAGTTCATCATTAAGGTCTTATCATAAACCCTTAATTCAACCCAATTTGGGTATACATCATCATAAGTTAATAATCAATATAATATCAAGGCTATAAGAATCACTACATCACAATTCAATATTAGATCATAGTTTAAGACAAGATACTTAGGTAAATTCACAACAGACTTCCTAACCTAGATCATCTTCTCAAGATCTAGAATAAAAGTCTACAAATTACCCAACCTTGTTCATGATTAGTGTAACAACATAAATTAATAGCAATTAAACCAATAACCAAGTCAACTGAATCAAATACAAGCTAATTCATATCAAGATCAAACCTAGGGTTAAGGGTTAATGGTCATCATCTACAAACTAGATAAAATAATCAAGATATATCATAATTAAGTTAGAATTAATGTTAATCTACTCATATTATCCAATAAAAAAACATAAATAAACCACTTCATAACATAATTTTTGATATGGAGAAGAACCCACATGAAAACCCAACTTTTGAAAGTACTTTTAAGGAACCCTTTGAGGAAAGAGGTCTCAAAGGTGAATTAGATCCCATACCTCAACGTTTGATGAAGAAATGATGGTGAAATGATCCCTTTACAGCCCCTATATCAATTTTCTAGCTTCTCTTCAATGGTGTCTTCCAATAGAGGGAGAAAGAAGAGAGAAGATACTGAATGGGCTCCTCTGTTGCGCCGTACTGCTTGCTTTGAAACCTATTCAGATGGCGCGAGATACGATAGGCTTTGCTTTCTTGTTGCGTGAAAGTGCTTGAGCGACCGTCGGGAAAGATTTTTAGCGGGGAAGGCAGCCGAGTCGTCAATGGTGTCTTCCAATAGAGGGAGAAAGAAGAGAGAAGAAATAGAGTTTTTTTAGAGTTGTAATTAAACTAGTGGTGTTGGGGTCTTTATAAGGGGGGGGGGTTAATTAAGTTAATTATTCTTATCTGAATCCCTAACTAATCTCCAAACCCCTAAATTAATTATTTTAAAAGTTATAAACATGCAGAGATTAAATGCCCCATCGACGAGACCACGATCGACGGATCGTTGGTCCATTGACGACAGACCCTCCCTCCGTGCTGCAAACTCATTGTTTTTGTCAGAGACTGTGCAGGTGAGGGCCTCCAACAAATTGGATAAGTGTTGGTATATGGTTGACATCTATGCCCCGTCGATCAACACATGTCCCGTCGATTGCCCTTTCGTGGGTGTACACTACTCAAGCAGTGTTTGCTCCAACGTGCAAGGGTCCTCTTCAAGGGACCTTGTTTGGTTAAGGGTGGTATGCGTAGATTAAATTCTAAGTAAGTTATGGGTTTCTCTCCTGGACTTCTTTGTCCAAGAGAACTTTCTTTCCGATGATTCAATGATCTTGAAAACTAGGGTTGTTCCCGTGTTCTCGTCAAACTCCTTTGTCCCTAGTATCATTTTTCGATTCCATGTTTAATAGGTTAGATATCGTGTTGTTGGTATGTGGTGATGGTTGATATTATGTGTAATGTTCTTGAATTATGATTGTAGATTAACCTATGATGTTGTGATCGTATAAACTTATGTTCTTAAAATGTGAATCATGAATCGACAATGTGTTAGTTACACCCGTAATTGTTTTAAGTGTTGATGTGTTTGTCTGAATATTGAATTGGTGTCATTGTGACGTTATGAAGGTGATAAGTTCATCAAATATTAATATTATGTTGTACAATATGTCTTAAAAGTAATTACGTAAAGTCATGGACCAAGAATAGTTAAGAGAATGATACTATGTTAAGATGTGTCCGAAACTGTTATGTATGAAGATTATTACGGTTTGTTGTGTATACCTACAATAAATGTGGCTTGTTAATGATGTTTTTTAAGTTAAATGATCATATAATGCTGTTCAAGATGTTTAAAAAGGTTATGCCTAAAGTTATGTTATAAGGTTGGATAAAAAGATCTCCATGAAATCATAATTTGAGTGATTGCTTGGCTTATGCCAATAAAATGGCTAACAATACGTTGTCCAAAAGGGATGCATGCAAATGCCTATAATATTATGTTAAATAATTAAAATATTGGCTAATGAGTAATGTACATATCCAACCAAGCATGAAAGAATGTAAAATTGGCCTATGCCAACATAGATGGTTATGTAATCTATACCCAAATGTTTATCCCAATACTAATCACATGTCAATGTTGTGTAGTAAGAGTATCAAATATATTATAAGCACTTCTAAAGTAATTCAATGAATCCATAACCAAGGGCATGCCACTAATTGGGACAACTTCCACCATGCTCTAAAAGAATAAACTCATGAAACTCATAAAAAAGTGTTCATCCTCCATAAACGATGATATGAATCTACTACAGTAATGTAAGTAACGTGAGTTATAACATAATAAAAGGGGTCTAAATTAAGTAACCAGAATGGTGTGTTAAAGAAAGTGAGACAAGTCTCACTTACACCTAATCAACTATGTTAAAAGAATACTCACTTATGAAGTGTTAGAATGTGTGAGCCAGTTCATTAACACCAAAGGATGATATGTAAGGAAAATTCACATTTCATTAATGTAAATTAAGGATGCCCAGTTATCAATAGAGTAAGTAAGTCTCAATCTAAAAGATAGTCTCCATAATGCTTGAATCAACACATAAGATAAAGAAGAAATGAACATTTACGTAATGAGGTGAGTAATTATGTTAATCTATGATGCTAATGAAAATGGTGACAACATGATAAGAGCATAAGATGAATGGTGAGAAAAGACTCAACCAAGCGTAAGTAAAGGTCACTAATAGTACTCACCTAAGAGAGTGTTGAATATACAGAGACAAGTCTCAATAATACTCTATATGTATGTGTAAAGGACAATTCACACTTAATATTAATGGTGAGATGAGAAATCATCTAATTAGGGATGATGCCCTCATGCTAGAATCAAACTTCAATGATGTATGAGTTAAATGTAATGGAACTTTATACTGAGCACCGATAGGCTAGCTATGAGCGGTGATGCCTTCCTTCAGGAAGAGCAAAAGTTCACGTAACTCTCATGAGAAGAGACTGTCCGTCATGACGGGTATGGGTCTCCTTTTATCTCCTAGTCTTTTAACCTATACTGCAAATATAGGAATCTAGCAGGGTTCGACTCCCTATATACGTTAGCATGTTTGGATAACTTTGGTCGGTGATTCCACCTATTTTCGATGTTAGGCAGACACTGAATTTCATGATGCTCACATGATCTATGCTGGTTAAGTTTAAAGTTACCAAATAAAGAATAATGCCAGAATAAAAGTATGAAATATAATGAAATTAACAATACTGAAGGTGTTTGTGCAAGACAATCAGGAGGTGAAATCAGATTCAAGTAATGGCATTAGGTCATTCTTGGTCATTGAACTTCATGATCCCAATGAGAGTCTTAAACTTCATCCTAGGTATAGCTGGTGTTTACATCAGCTTATGAATGAATGAAATAAATAATTTGAAGTACGAATCCACGAATGAAGCAGACTCTGTGTTTGCTAAAGAAGACTCTAGGGTTGAGGTCCCATATGTTGGGCCCTTACTTGAGATGTCTTAATGCTACATAAACGATTCCAAAGTCTCATGTATGTGAAATGTTCAATATATAAAACATGAAAGTAATGAAATCAATGGCATGATCAATAGATAATTGCTTATGAAAGGTAATGAATATATAGTGTCAAAAATGACTCACTATAAGGTAGGGAAATCATATCTTAGTCCTTGGATTACTTACATCGATTCATTGCGGGTATGGAACTACAACGAATCATTAAACTTGTAAAAAAACATAGAATACAAAGAATTATTGGACTACACAACAAAATGAAGAAAAAGACTGAAAAATAATCTAAGTGTACAAAGAGGAGCTCTCAGCCTAAGAGGATAAAAAATCTCAAATCTTCACCCGAGTTGTTCTAAAATTATGTTGATGATAATAATGTCTTATAATCATACAGAAAATTAGTTTTGTGATTTGAATTCATTAAAATATATCATATTCATACCACAATTCATAACTAATGATTTTGGGAAGTCTAGTGACTAGGATTTCCAAAAATAGCATGTTCTTTACGAGGAGCTTTCTTTTATCATACATAGCCTTATGTGGATGTGCGCATACACCTATACTTAGTACAAGTGGTGTAATAACCCCTACTATTGACTATTTAATAGATGAAGGTTAAGGGACAAATTGACGATTCTTGCAACAGTTTGGATATCAGCGTTTCTCCAGACCATTTGGTAGGTCCTCTTGATCTCGAGGATGCTACAGTTTTAGTCTAGACTTTGTTTTAGACAAAGATAGTGTATGTTGTACCTAGAATTTCTTTCATACTTTCATTTTGAAGCTTTTGTAATAAGGCCATACTTGGTAAACGTATTTATGATGTATTCTTATTCTGTTTTGAATTGATTCTTGTGATAAATGGTTGTTATATTTATTTTGATCTTAGTATATGATGAATTCAAGAATAACTATATGAAATCTATGTATACTTCATACGCTTGAATGTTTTAAATTTTCCGCTAAAATTAACCATATTAATGTGATGAATGCAAGATGAGGCTTGTCTGTGAACTCTGAGAGGTCAACGACGTCGGTTGCGATTCGGATTCCAGAATTTGGATCGTGAAAAACATGGTATGAAAGCATGAGGTTAAGGTACCTAGGAACGAAAACTCAACACAACCTCGTTGCGTAGTTTCTAACTTATTGTTGTGAAGTGCGCCAAAATCATGACTTAGAGACTACGTGATGATTGGAATTCTCCCTTCTTCTACTCTTTATCGTGCTATGTAGATCTTTGACACTTTATCTCAATATAAGTATCTAACTTTCTCATTGTATGAATGCATAGAAGAATACATACAATAATTAGGATGGCCAAGTGGTCTAAGGCTCCAGGCTCAAGATCTAGCCTTCCTAGGAAGGGGCCGTGATGGAAATGCCCAACGTGGACGAAAGACGTGTGATGAGTGTTGTTGTTTGCATGGAGGTGAATGTATGGTAAGTTCTAAAAGCCTGTTATGAGTACCAATGAAGAGAATAAGGCTAAGTTGGCTGCATACCAACTCAAGGATATGGATAAGATATAAAATTTACTTCATATGTTTTATGATACAATAGACTATAGAAACAGGGTAGTAAGGTTTTAGTTTCTAAATGAGTTAAAGTTGAGATGGAAAAAATGTGGTTCAAATCCAACAAGTCAAATATTTTCAAATCTTAAGGCCAATAAGATGTTATCTAAGGGGTTAGGAGTCAATGAGAACCTTTCTTAGTCCATTGAAATTTTAGATCGCCAAGTGAAACGGTTGAGGAACAAGGAGGTTGCCTCCGTAAGAGTATTATGGGGGAACCACCTTGTTGAGGGTGAAACATGGGAGGATGAGGACGATATGAGATACCGTTACCCTCATTCGTTCAATTCTTGAGGTTAGATATACTCTTCCTATGTCTGGTTTTATGTTTAAAAAACTCTATGTGTTAGTGCATTAGTCGATTTGGTTGAAAGTCCCTAATCGTATGTCTTATAATAGAACTATGTGAGTTAAAACTAAGTCATGTTTGCATTTTATGTTGCTGTTTCTATGTACCATAGACATGATTTTTGTATTGCATGAGTTGTGGTGTGCATTAAGTAAAGTTCTTTTGAGAAGAAAATTCCCCAATCTTAAATATGAAGCTTCAGATACGCTTGAATGTTATGCATCATCCAAATAAGTGTGAAGCGTATATTCACAAAAGAGAAAAGTGTAAGAATGATAAAGTAACTTTCGAAAATCACCCTCTTTATTTAAATGATGTGTAAGTGTCATTCGGGGACGAATATTCCTAAGGGGGGGATAATGTAACATTTCGTAAAATTACATTTGTAGTGAAGAGCCCAATCGGTCTTTAAGAATGCGTATTGGGGATACATAGGTATTCCAATGCCCAATATTGAGAAATATTGGGCATAGTATAGAAAATTGGCTAACGGGTATTAGCCAATATATATATAATGCCCACATAAGCAAAATATTCGACATATTAGAAAATATTGGCTTAAAGGGTGTTAGACAATTTTTTAAAGTTTTAATGAACTTGTTTAAGAAATGTACCTTCAATGATGACCCTAAGCTAAATGTTTTGACTTTATATTACACACAATATGTACTAGGCATACAAGAGACAAGCCAAGTACCATAGCACATGACCATTTAAAATGATCATGTAAATTAAGAAGTGCCCAAAGACATAGTGAGGGTTCTTGGGACAATAAGTAAATATTACAAATAGGACATCAAGAATAGTTTAGTTAGGAAAGTAGAACCAACCCATGTGCAAGCACATGTGCAAGACATGTGAAGAAGCTTCCAAAGGAGGGGGACCACCCTAACCGAATTCAGTTAGGGTAGTTAGGGGGGAAAACGTGCACAAGGGACCACTCCATGTAGGTCCTAACCTCCCTAACAATTATAGAATCTAACCTACTGCCCTAATTAACTAAATAACCTAATACTAACCGAATTTGACCTATTAGTGCACCCGAAAACCTAAGACCAAAACCGGGTTGACACTAACCTAATAAAAGTTAAAGAGACAACCTAATTCCTAACCTAGGATGGTCTAAAAGGTTAAATACAGTCTTAAAAACATAGGTATACTTTATTAATTACCCTAGGTTACCTAATTAATTAAGTTAGAAAATTAATTAATTAATTTAAAAGGAGAAAAACCAAAAATATAAAGGAAATTTTCAGATTTCGATTAAGACAAGAAATGGACAACCTAATACCTAATCTAGGATGATCCAAAGAGTTAGTTAAGATCCTAAAGACATAAGGGTAATTTAGTAATTACCCTAGGCAACTTAATTAATTAATTTATAAAATTCATTAATTAATTTAAAGGGGCAACCAAAATCACAAAGCAATATCCAGATTTCGGTTAAAACAAGAAAAAAACAACCTAATACCTAACCTAGGTTGGTTCAAAGGATTAGTTACGCTTATAACGACTTAAGGATACTTTATTAATTACCATAGGTCACTTAATTAATTAAATTAGTCATTTAATTAATTCAATATAAGGGTTCAAACAAAAATTCTTACACTAACCTAGTACAACTCAAGAAAAATCCTAGTACTTAACCTAGGATGGTCCAAAAGGGTTAATTTTTGATCCAATGATTTAGGGGAAATTTAATAGTTAAAATAGGTAACTTAATTATTTAAATTTTACATTTTTAATTAATTAATTTAAAGAGGCAAAACGAAATTCTTAGAAAAAATTTCAGATTTGATCAAATATTTTGTTTTCCTAGTTCTAGTGAATCTAGGAGGGGATTTTTAGTAATTATTTAATTAATTTATTTTATTAACTTATTAAACCCTATGTTGAATGATTCAAGATCAGTTCTTAAACCTAGAAATTACGTTCAAACTCATAGACAAAAAGGATGCAAAAACAATAAGCATCGATAGCAAGTAAAAGGCACAAAATTTATCGATTTCTCTAAGGTAATTTCAAGGTTTCTTCAAGGTTTTGTTCAAGGTGGTATTCCTAAATTATGTTCGACATTAGGTATGGGTTTCTGTCCTTGACTTATTTCTCTAAGAGAACTTTCTTTCCCACGATTCAAAGATCATGAAAACTAGGGTTGTTCCCGTCTCCTCGTCCAGCTCCTTTGTCCCTAGTATCCTTTTCGATTCCATGTTGAATAGGTTAGATATCATGTTGTTGGTTTGTGGTTATAGATGATATTATGTTTAATGTTCTTGAATTATGATTGTCGATTAACATATGATGTTGTGATCGTATAAAGTTAAGTGCTTAAAACGTGAATCATGAATAGACAATGTGTTAGTAACACCCGTAATTGTTTTAAGTGTTGATGTGTTAGTCCAAGTGTTTCATTGCTGTTATTGTGAAGTTATGAAGGTGTTAAATTCTTCAAAAATTAATACGATGCTGTCCAATATGTCTTAAAAACATTTCCCTAAAGTCACGGATCAAGATTGGTTAAGAGAATGATACTATGTTAAGATGTGTTCGAAAGTATTATGTATGAAGATAATTACGGTTTGTTGTGTATACCTACTGTAAATGTGAATTGTTGATGTTGTTGTGTTCATTAAATGATCATATTGTGCTGTTCAAGATATTTAAAAATGTTATGCCTAAAGTTTTTTAATAAGGTAGGCTAAAAAGATCTCCATGAAATCAAAATTTGATCGATTGTCCAAAAGGGCTGCATGCAAATTACTATAATATTATGTTAAATAATTAAAAGATTGGCTAATGAATAATGTACATATCCTACCAAGCATGAAAGAATGTAAAATTGGTCTATGCAACAATAGATGGTTATGTAATCTATACCCAAATGTTTATGTCAATACTAATAATGTGTCAATACTTTGTAGTAAGTATCAAATATATTTTAAGCACTTCTAAAGTAATTCAACGAATCCATAACCAAGGGCATGCCACTCATTTGGACAACTCCCAACTCTAAAGGAATAAGCTCATGAAACTCATTTAAAAAGTGCTCATCCTCCATAAACGATGATATGAATCTACTACACTAAAGTAAGTAAGTAACGTGATTTATAACATAATTAAAGGGGTCTAAAGTAAGTAACCAGAACAGGGTGTTAAAGAAAGTGAGACAAGTCTCACTTACACCTAATCAACTATGTTAAAAGAATACTCACTTATGAAGTGTTAGAATATGTGAGCCAGTCTCAATAACACCAAAGGATGATATGTAAGGAAAATTAACATTTAATTATTGTAAAGTAAGGATGACCAGTCATCAATAGAGTAAGTAAGTCTCAATCTAAAAGATAGTCTCCATAATGCTTGAATCAACACAGAAGATAAAAAAGAAATGAACATTCACGTAATGAGGTGAGTAATTATGTTAATATATGATGCTAATGAAAATGGTGACAACATGATAAGAGCATAAGATGAATGATGAGAAAAGTCTCCACAAAGCGTAAGTAAAGGTCACTAAAAGTACTTACCTAAGAGAGTGTTGAATATCAAGAGACAAGTCTCAATAATACTCTATATGTATGTGTAAAGGACAATTCACACTTAATACTAATGATGAGATGAGAAATCATCTAATGAGCTATGATTCCCTCATGCTAGAAGCAAACTTCCATGAGTATGAGTTGAATGTAATGGAACTTTATACTGAGCACCGAAAGGCTAGCTATGAGCGGTGATACCTTTCTTCGGGAAGGGCGGAAGTTCACGTAACTCTTATGAGATGAGACTTTCCGGCAATATCGGGTATGAGTCTCCTTATATCTCATAGTCTTTGAACCTATACTGCAAATATAGGGATCTAGCAGGGTTCGACTCCCTATAAATGCTAGCATGTTCGGTCACTTTGGCCGGTGATTCCACCTCTTTTCGGTGTGGGGCAAACACTGGATTTCATGATGCTCACATGATCTATGTCGATTAAATTTAATGTTCCAAAAGAAATAATGATGCCAGCATAAAAGTATGAAATATAATGAAATGAATGATACTGAAGGTGTTTGTGCAAGATAATCAGGATCTGAAATAAAATTCAAGTAATGTCATTAGGTCATTTTTTGTTGAGTGTTGAACTTCATCCGAGTTATAGCTGGTGTTTACATCAGCTTGCGAATGAATGATATCAAAAAAGTGATGTACGAATAAACGAATGAAGCAGACTCTCTGTTTACTAAAGAAGGTTGTCGGGTTGAGGAAACATATGTTTGGCCCTCACTTGCGATATCTTAATGATACATAAATGATTTCGAAGTCTCTTGAATATGAAAGGTATAATATATAAAACATGAAAGTAATGAAATCAATGGAATGATCAATAGATAATTGCTTATGAAGGTAATTAATATATAGTGTTAAAAATGACTCACTATAAGGTAGGGAAATCATTCCTTAGTCCTTGCATTAATTACATTGATTCATTGTAGGCATGGGACTAAAATGAATCGTTGCACTTGTAAGTAAAATATAGGACCAAAAGAATTATTGAACTACACAATAAGAAGAATAAAAAGACTGAAAAATAATCTAAGTGTACAAAGAGGAGCTCTCGGCCTAAGAGGATCAAAATCTCAAATCTTTGCCCGAGTTGTTCTAAAATTATTTTGATGATACTAATGTCTTATAATAATATAGAGAATGAGTTTTGTTCTTTTAATGCATCAAAATACATCATATTCATACCACAATTCACAACTAACGATTTCAGAAAGTCTAGTGACTAGGATTTCCAAAAATAGCATGTTGTTTAGGAAGAACTTTTTTCGATCATGCATAGCCTTATGTGTATGTGAAAATACACCCGTACTTAGTATAAGTGGTATAATAAACCCTAATATGTACTATTTTATAGATTCATATTAATGGAAAAATTGACGACTCTTGTAATGGTTTGGACATCAGCGTTTCTCCAGACCATTTGGTAGGTCCTCTTGATCTCGGGGATGCTATAGTTTTATTCTAGACTTAGTTTTTGACAAAGTTAGTGGATGTTGTCCCTAGCGTTTCCTTCATACTTTCATTTCAAAGATTTTGTAAAAGGTCGTGGTTGGCAAATGTATTTATGATATATTCTTATTCTGTTTCAAATTGATTCTTGTGATAGATGGTTGTTACAATTATGTTGAGATTAGTATATGATGAATTCAAGAAATAACTATATGAAGTCTATGTATACTTCATCCATTTAAAAGTGTTAAAATTTCCACTAAAATTAACCATATGAATGTGATAATGGAAAATGAGGCTTGTCTACTACCTCTAAGAGGTCAACGACGCCGGTTGCGTTACGGATTCCAGAATCTGGGTCATGACAGTTAATTAATTTAATAAGTCTTCCATTAATCCCTAAATAACCGCGAAGCCCCTTAATTAATTTTTTAACCTAATTTATAACGTGCACAAATTACAGGCCCCATCGACAAGAGCACGATCGACGGATTGTTGGTTCATTGACGATAGGCCCTCCCTCGGTGCTGCACACTCGTTCTTTTGGTCATAAACTGTGCAGGTGAGGGCCTCCAACAAATTGTTTATGTTTTGGTCGATTGTTGGCCTCGATGTTCCCATCGATCAACACAGCCCCGTCAATTGCCCTTTCGTGGGTGCACACTGCGCAGGCAATGTTGGCTCCAACGTGCAAGGGTCTTCCTCAAGGGCCCTTGGTTTGTTTTTGGGGATTCTTACCCGGACGTTTAAACCATGAATTGAATTAAACACATTTTATATACCCTTCCACCGATTTTAATGTATTTTTGACTCCTAAAAGCTAGTCAAATAGGCTAAGCACGCTAGTACCTCCATAAGCCAGTTTTCTGAACGTTGTGGACGTTCTTGGACATTTTAATTTCTAGACTTCCTAAATGACCTATATTTCTTAAAATATTACTTAAAACAGTAGATAGACCTTCTAACACTTATGTTATGTTCTATAACACGTCTTGGAATTTTAAAGTGTTACGAGAAGCTTCTAACCATGAAAATTTAAAAGGAAATATCTTTTGTTCCAAATCCATGAATCGGCTGCGACTTCATTTTTAATGCATTATAATGAAATTATAAAGAAAAAATTATTTTTATTATCTTTACTTCAACAATGACTTGTTTTGGCATATTTTTATCATAAATGCAGAATAATTATCTCTAAACACAAAAGACTGAGTATTTTTCATGAGTTGACCAACACTAAGCAAATTTTCTTGCAAGTCAGGAACATAAAGAACATCACGAATTCGCTTACCACATTCTCATTCTCACTTTAGTAGTGATGTTACTATTAATTGAGAGGAAAATCTTTTCATCTACAGTCATGTGATTGCTACTACGGCTATCAACATATTCAAATTGCTTTATTTTGAAGCATCATATTGAGAGGAAAATAAAATTTTTTTTCTTCATGTTATTCACAAAAATTTGCATCCTGTTGTGCTTGTGCCGAGAATCCTTCTCAATATGTCCAATCATTTTACAAAAGTTACATTGAGGCCTGCCTTTGTGTCAATATATTTCTGCATTGTGATTATTCTTTTTGCAAATTTTACAAAAAAGACTAGAATATTTCTCACTTTTTTATTCAACCTTCTTAGAAAAACCATCATCCCGCTCCGTTTCTGGATTATAATTATTCTTTTACTGATTTTTTGAGAATTCACATTTGTTTTGGACTAGAAAACTATTTCTTTGATTTGATCTTCACGGAAAAATCTTCGGTTTCCATGTGAACGAAATGATCCAACTTTGTCTTTGATGGAGATCTTAAAAAGATCTTTAGTCTCCTAAGTCATAGCAACAATGTGATCATATTTCTCTGTGACACTAATTAGAGTTTTTTTCACAACTTATTAGTCAGAAATTGTATAACCATGATTTCTTATTTTATTAACAATATTAATGACTCTTGTGCAATATTCATCTATTTTCTCATATTCCATCATCTTCAAATATTGAAACTCTCTTCTTAGATTTTGAAAATTTATAGTGCCTACCTTTTGGTCACCATACACTTCGATTTCCAATCACTCCCAAGCTTGTTGTGGAGTCTCACAAGTAGAATTTTTTTTTGTAAAATATGCTCTTGCAACTCCCATTCTAATTTTTCTCAAAACTTTTGCATCTTGATGTGTAGTACTTAGCCTCAAGATTTTTCATCTCTGATGTTGTAAGTTCACCATCATTTTCTGGCTCGTCAAAGCGATTTGCAACAATAGGTCACAAACCTTCTGCTTTCAGATGCGTTCTCACTCTTATTTTTCAGTACTCAAATTCATTTTCATAAATAATAGAGTAAGAATAACCGGAGAATCAACACGTTTATTTTTTTGGGTGCCATATTTTTTCACCTAACCCCAAACTAAGAACGAAAACATGCTCTTCATACCAATTTTTAGAAATTATAGAAGGAAAATATTTTCTTAGAGAATGCTCATGTTTTGTCTAAGCTGCTTTAGATCACTTGAGATAAATAGAACCATCAATTATAGCTCTATTTATACTAATAAAGATGTAAAACCAAAGGTTTGCAAAAATGACTAGATACCTATATCATAATTTACTCGATAAATGTATTCTAAAATACCAAAAGACTTCTTCAAAAACTAAGAGATAATACTGAAAGACTAAACATTAAGTTGTAAATGCATTAACTCCAACAATAAATTCAACACACAAAATATATTTTATCATGCAAATATTCCTTTCTCAAGGGAAGAAAACTAAAACCTACACTAATAGGATATTTCACCAAAACTTCACTATATCCAAAAAGCAACTTTAGATTACAACTCTATAATTAAATGAACTAACTCTACTACCTCTACTCAATGTTTACTCAAATATTCAATCATAAACTATTACTAAACACTATACTCCCGAGAAGTCAAACCCATTTCTTGTTACATTCTCTCAAATTCTCTTTCACTCTTAGAATGATTATCCATGAATAATAATTTTAAGGCGAAACAATGCAAACTTTTGTTTTAAAGGTAAGACTAACTCTAGTTCTTCATTCTTGTTCTTTCTTGATCTCTTTAGTCGTTATGCCCTTGCTAGAAAAATCTCTCGAATGTAGATTTCAAAAGCCGATTTTTCCTTCTTGAAATTATCCTTATATATAGGTGGACTAACCCGTAGTTGACTCCTATAAGGAAAGTAATTATTTTCGTGGAAAATTATTCCTTTTCCGCATAGGAATTATTTCCCTTTTTCTTTTCCTTATTTGATATAATTTATGTTTAAACATGTTTTCCTTCTTTTAATAGGTATGTTCAGTTCCTCATTAACCTACCTAAACTATCACTCCCTTTCTTTTAAAACACACCTCAATGTTGAGTGAATAAATTTTCTTTTCACACTTATTAAAAAGACAAAAACAACATCAATCAACAACTCTACATATATATATATATATATATATATATATATATATATATATATATATATATATATATATATATAAACAATGGAAACACGAAGAACAAGAAATTCATGAAGGCAACCTAGCTATAAAATCTTACGTCATAAATCTAAAAAAAATAACACATTATCTTAAAATGAAACAAAAATGAAAATTGTATTACCTTTGTTGAGAGTCAAGTTGAAAGATCAAGTTTACAGACTTGTCCGAGTTCCACCTTTTATAATGGAATCGAAAATGTAATGAAAGAAAAAGAATTTAAAATATGAACAAACATTTTTATTACTCAACTTTTCCCAATTTTGAAAACATATGAAAGGATGAATGGGCCGGGTTAAAACCGTATGACATGGGATGAATTAAGAGTTAATGGTCACAACAAACCTAAATTATCACATTTCTACGAATTTCATATACTTGACCAATCCATGGTTTAATTTAACTACCTAACCTAACATTTTCATTGTATAAGAAAACACCTTGATGTTGAGTTGGCCAAATATTTGTTCCCCATCCACAGTAGGCACATGTAGGCCAACTCAACAACAAGGTGTGCTTTAACACAAAGGAGAATTTTGAACAATGGATAGATGAAGTATGAAACTTGCAGAAGTGTGTCTCTTAATTTATTTATCCTATTTCATATGGTTTTAACCCGACTCGTTCATTGTTTTCACATGATTTTCACACCCCAAAAAATTCAAAAGTTGGGTTGTAAAAAGTTTCATTCACAGTTTAAATATTGTTTCCTTCCTTGCATTTTCAATTCAAGAAGAAAAAATTGAATACGACAATTTTGTCAACTCGAGTTTTCAAGTCGATTCTCAATAAGGTAATACACTTCCCTTTCTATTTATCTTAAGATTATGTGTTGTTTTTTTAAATTCAACATCACATTTTGTAACTAGGTTGAATTTATGAACTTCTTTATCTTTGTTTTTGCATTGTTGTTTTTACTATGAGTTTAAGATTCAGTAGGATATATATCTAATTTAATTATCATAAATAATAGCAGTCCCTTTCATGTATTTATTTTATGATCTCCGGTAGGCTATAATAAAAAATGACCTAATTCATTACTTGTTTGATTGATATTGTCTTTGTCCTTTGATATGTGTGAAAGTAAAGTTTATACTGTCAATATTTAGATGTGTTTTAACACCAAGAGAGTTATGGTTTCCGTAGGTTAAAGAGAGCAAGAAATAGTTGAGGTATGAAACTCGCGAAAAAGTGACAACTTCAGTGTTTCTTTAACCATTAACTCTACAAAAGCCAAGGACCACATTATATTTCTCATTAGGAACATAAGTTATGCATAGCCCAGCTAAGTATGGTGGTGTGTTTGACACAAAGAGAATGATAGTTTTAGGTAGATAAATGGAACAATGGATAGTTGAGGTATGAAACTCACGGTAATGTGATAATTTAGGTGTGTTTTGACCATTATATCTTACAATTGTATCAAAGATTGAAGGACATGTGTCTTATGTCACAAGTTCAAAACTATTTGAAGTGAACTAATTGTCCAGTATTTAAGTGGAGAACGGTAGAAGGGTGGGCCATCATTCCCAAGTTTCAAAGGTTGTGGTTGGCCAAGAGGATCGAATCTTGATAGATTTCTCGCTCATTGAAAAAAATCATCAATAGTAGTCGGAGCCACTAGATGTAGATCTTTTGGTGTGATAATGAAGGTTAAACTATGTTAGAGTTTAGTTGATTCCTTCCATAAGCATTGAATCCTTAAATTGTGCCTTTTGAGATTCGGTGGTCACAGTTTAGATAAAAATGGCATGTATCTAAGACAGTAGACACACTGTCAAGACCCGAAATTACCCTTGTAATTCTTAGTTTAACAGCTGATCCTTAAACACACATAGTTACAACTAGGGGTGTGAAAAATAAACTCAAACATAGGTAAACCGCCCAACCTGTTCAGAATAAGGGTTGGGCTCATGATACTTTGAATTGGATTCAATCTGAACTAATTCAAGCCCAACACTTTTGAAGAGAATCCTCAATTGAGACCAATTTAATTTCTAATTTTAACCCGTTTTAAAGCTTTTTATTAATATATCTTCCTATATTTAAGGTATGAATTATTATCTATTTAACATCATTTAGGATTTATGTATCCATCAGTTACGTTTTTAACAAAAAAATTTGAAGGGAAATTCAAATCTTGATTATAAAAGTTCAATAGCAATATGTAAATTATTGAGATTAATCAGGCGGAATTGGGCGGGTCAATACCCAACCCATTTTAGCTCATTTGAGCCCAACCCATTTGAGTCTAAATTAATCTTGGGCAGATCATGACCCAACCCGGCTTTTTTTTAAAACCCATTTTAATATCTCCAGTTTCAATCCAACCTGTCCATTTAACACCCCTAGTGACAAGTAGTTATACTACTCAGGGATTCCTACGAAGGGAATAAGTCCTAGCTCACGGGTGAGCCTTAATTCCTAAATCTGTTCGGTTCTAAGGAAAATTCCCAAGGTAAACATATTGATAAACGTAACTACAAACATCAATAATCTAATAATACTAAATAATGTTGATAATAATTAAGAGTAGCTCAAGAATATTGATGATTTGATAAAAAATTTGACAGACACTTTAAATAAAAGCATCTTAGATCAAGAAAACTGGTAAATAAGGCATGCAACTATTAAATAATATAGTAATGATACATGGAAATAACTATCTTCTAAGGGTCTTGAATTAAGAAATAATGAATGAAAGTATGGAAACACATAATTAAACTATTCCTCTAGAGGAATAGATAATATCATGGAATTCATGTTTTTCATAAACCCTAAGCCTTGTAGATTAATCGAGAAACTGGGTTTTCTTTGTGACTCAACGAGTGAAAGAATATCCACTGATGAAATCCACATACCTAGAATTTTTAAACTTGAAGATAAAGAACTCTATAAGGTCAGTTTGGTTTTTTCCCAATATTTTAACCCTATACTATGCATTTTTATCTATTCTAAGTGGGATTAAAGGCAATAAATTGACTTAAACCTGTTCATTCATGCCCTAATACTTGAAGATTACACTAGTTAGTTCTTAGGTTAAGAGGAGCTTTGAATGAAAATAATTTGATTTGTAAGTATTAGGGTGTGAATGGTGAGGTTTATGTCAATTAATTTTCCTTAATTTGAATTGGTTAAAACGACATAGTATAGGGATTAAAAGAGTGGGAAAAAAACGAAAATGACCCCTAAGAGAACAATGACATCGACATGTTTTTCGAGGGCATCTATGCTACTTGGTTCTATTTACGGATTGTAGATACCTATCTGTAGAAATCAGGCAGAGGTATTTGGTATCTCAAATTGATCTAGAGAGCCATTTATGGTCCATGGTTCTATCTGCATACAATAGAGAGTGTTTCTAAACCCACACAAAAATTTGAGTTTCAGGACATCAACTCGACCTATTTATGGACCGTAAAAGGTTTCACGACTCGAAAACTTGACATGTATAGTTGAGGCTAGTTTTCAAATTTCGTACTTTGATTTACGGACTAGTATACTACTTGCAAATGTGCTTACGCCCCATAGACTAGAATCGTAAAACTCAAACCTGAAATTCCAATCTATGAAGTTTAATCTATGCATCAAATTTACGATTTTTGTAGTTCGTTTTACGGCCCTTAGATGGAGTCCGTAATACTTATAATTTTATGTGGACTTCTATTTTTTAGTTTTTACGGTCTGTTCTAAACATAAAAACCTCTGAGGTGTTGTTACACCTACATACTTGCTCGAGCACAAATTAGAGCTGAGAAATTTATCGTGACTAAAGATCCTAACTTGGTTTTATATGCAGTGACATCGCCACATAGATTGGAAGCGGTTAGTTGATCTCTTTTCTTTCAAAAATTATATGGATAATGTAGAAAACTTTCCGGTGTATCTAGGTCAAAACATCATGTGTACTACTCTTAACGAAATTATTGGCTTTTCCGCGTTTTATACAATATTTATCTTACCTACAAAAATAGATTGAAATCAAGTACCATTCTATTCTAGTTGAAGTATATTTATCTGGTGATAACATCCTTTGAACAAGCCTATGATAAAATCTTTTCTTTAACATTTATGTAGATAGCACTAGGAGTCACTGCCTCAAACTCTTGCAACCACTAGAGATGAGACATAAATTTTACCCTGCTTATGCAACATTTGAAAATGTATAGCATAGCCCTCCATAGATTGCAATTAGTATTTTGAATCCCTTGATAGTTGATTAGAAAGATCTTTAGAATGCATAGAGTTCTTCTGTTGACTTTATGTATGTTGCTTAAGTGGCAATGAGATGTATAGAAATAGCAAGTCGAATAACATGGAGGATATAGATTAGGGTAGAGGTATAGTTAGATAGTTGAGAGTTCTCTCGCTTATTATTTTATACTGGTAGTTGTATTATTACTCTTGGAGTTTCATGGTATTTCACTTTTGTTGCTATTTAATGTTTGTTGCACTTCGAGTATCGTATTATTTTGTTGTAGCTACTAATTCCTTTTTAGTATGTTCTTAAGTAATATGTCTTGGCTTCGTCATTCCTATTGTTTTCTTTTTTCAAACTGATTTGTGATGTTTTTACTTTAGTCGAAGGTCTATCGAAAATATCCTCTCTATCTCCCCACTTGTACGGTATGTTGTTGTTCATGTCGACAGTAGATAACTTTGCTAGAACCTTGAGAGACTTTACTGCTGAAATATAAAATAAGGAACAAATACTTGTATTTCACACTAGATTCACTTATATTACAACAATCATGAGTGTACTACTAATATAATAAATCATATCCTAAGATAATCGTGGTCTTAGTTATACAATCATAAAGATCACAACCTTTATAGACATTTGAGAGGCTAGAACTCTCCAAGAATTCCCTTTCTATTATTTTCTGAATATTCCTCGTTTTCACTGCACTGCCCCTATTTCTATAGGATAAACCACCCATTACATGTGTAACTGTCTTATGACAGTTACTAAGTTTATTAATTGTTTATTTCGGTCTCCTGGAATAAGTTTTTATAACTTGAGGCACATCATTACCCTTCCCTATAAGAATCACCTTAGCCTCAAGGTGAAAGTCCGGAAACTGTTGATCAATGATTGTATATTCCTCCCATGTATTCTCAATGTCTGATAGGTTCCTGCACTTGATTAGCACATCCAATTTTCTATTGATTAGTTTCCTTATCTGTCTCAGTGCCTCAGACTCAACTTAAAGCTCCAATTATTGGGTAAGAAATGGAGGTAGGTTTTTAGCAAAAGTAGTTGGAAGTAAGAATTTTCTCAGTTATGAAGCAGAAACACTGAATGAATGCGTTTTCAAACTGGTAACTTCAATCGATAAGCTACAGAGCCAATATTTTCCAGAATCTTGTAAGGACCATATATACGGGGAGTGAGTTTTTCATTGATCTTATTGGCCAAAGAACATAGTTTGTAGGGCCGAAGTTTGAGATATACTAGTTCACCAATCTCAAAAGTGAGTTCTCTACGATGTCGATCAACTTGAATCTTCATTCTTTATTGCGCTTCTAACAAATGATCTTTGAGTTCGGTTAAGATAAAATTTGTAGTAGCACCTGCTCATTTACTTCTTCAACCGCTGAAGTAGTGTCGTCCATGTGAAAAATTGATGATGGGTCCCTTGCATATAATGCTTTAAAGTATGTCATACTTGCATATCTATTAAAGGGTGTGTCAAACCAGTACTCAACCCAAGATAACCAGTGGGACCATTCTTTAGTATTACTCCTGCCATAAAACAGAGATATGTCTCTAAACTCCTATACACAACATCTATTTGCCCATCAGTTTCTGGATGATAGGAATAGCTATACCTTAAGTAGTGCCTGCTAGCTTGAATAGTTCCTTCCAAAAGTGTCTTATAAAAACACTGTCACGATCAGACACAATAGACTTAGGAAATCCAGGCAATTTAACCACTTCCTTAATGAAAACAGCTTCTACATCTTTTGCATTTAAAGGGTGTGAAAGTGGAATAAGATGGCCATACGTAGTAAGATGATCCACCACAACAAAAATAGTATCAAACCTATGTGATTTAGGAAGTCTAGAAATGAAATCCGTAATTACATCCTCCAACACATGATGTATAGGTAAAGGTTGGAGTAACCTTGCAGGACTCAAAGTTTGGGACTTTCTCTTTTGACATATTTCACACCTAGAAACAAAGTCATGCACATCTATCTTCATACCTTCCCAGTAGATATTCTCGGACAACCTTTTATATGTGAAAAAATACCCCGAATGGACTCTTATAGGAGAAGAATGCAACTCTTTCAATAGCCCAGGTTTTCGAGATGATCATTTTGGCAAAACCAAGCATCGCTTATATAGTAGACATCAATTCTTCAAGCTGAAGTTGTCATCTAATTGTTGTCCTGAAATTGACTTTTTCAAAATAGAAGCCATTTTGGTGTCTCGGTGTACTTCTTGGTCCCATTCCTCCTTGTCTTTATATTGCCAAATCAAAAATGCATATAACTCTGAAGAGTCTCGCGTCTTGACAATGCATCAACCACTTTATTTTCAACACTCCGTTTGCACTTGATCTCAAACTTATAACCCATGATCTTGGAAACCCATTTTTGTTGATTCTCATCCATAACCCTCTGTCCTAGAAAATGTTAAAGGGCTTTTTGGTCAGATTTAATGATGAAATGATGGCCTAGCAAATAGTGATCCCATCTTTTGAAAGCCAATACAATATCCATTAGCTCTCGTTCATATATTGAACATTGTTTCACTCTGGAAGAAAACATTCGACTGAAATACGAAATAGGTTTACCATTTTGCATCAAAACTGCACCAACAAAAAATCCGGAAGCATCATCTTCAATAACAAATAGTTAAGAAAAGTTTAGCTTTGCTAAAACAGGCACTTCAGTCATCGCCAACTTCAATGCATCAAGAGCTTGTTGAGCGTGTTCTCCCCATGAAAATGCATCTTTTTTTAGTAAGTCAGTTAAAGGGGATACAATCTTACCATAATTTTTTGACAAATTTTCTGTAATATCCCGTGAGTCCCAAAAATCCCCGCAAAAGACTTTATATCTCTACGACATGGCCAAGATATCATGCTCTCAATCTTGGAGGGGTCAACCTGCACTATGTCAGAAGAGATTATATGACCCAAATATTCAAGTTTAAGCTGAACAAACTTGCATTTCTTCTTGTTGATTGCCAAGTGATTCTATTTGAGAATATCAAAAATAACCTTCAAATTCCCAGATGTGAAGCATAATCCTTACTGTAAATCAAAATATCATCAAAGAATACTAAAATAAATTTCCACAAATGGTCCTTGAAAATATTATTCATCAGTGATTGAAAAGTTAAGGGTGCATTGGTAAAACCAAATGGCATGACCATAAACTCTTAATGTCCCTCATGAGTGCGGAAGGCTTTTTTTGCTTCATCTCCTTGTTGAATTCATATTTGATGATAACCTGACTTAAGAACCAACTTGGAAAATATGGTGGCTCCCCCTAGCTCAGGAAGTAACTCAACAATGCATGGTATTGGAAATTTGTCGGGGATCGTGATATCATTAAAAGTCCGATAATCCACGCAAAATTGCCAACTCCCATCCTTCTTCTTAACTAGACATACTGGACTAGAATATGGACTAGCACTAGTTTTAGTGATTTCGACAGCCAACATCTCTTAGACCAAACGCTCGATCTCATTTTGTTGAGAATGAAGATATCGATATGGTCGAATGTTTGGTGGTTGTGCTCCATATTGAAGAGTAATAACATGATCTCAAGAACGACGTGGTGGTAGGCCTTAGGCTGGCTCACTTACTTCAAGATAATTATATAATAACTTCTCAATCTCCTTTGATGTTATTGTTGCTTCATCTTCTGTTATTGTTACCTGGTTCAACTCGATCAGAAATTCTTGGTTTCCTTTCTTTAACAAATTATTCATGGCTTTCAGTAACACTACTAGTTGAATCATGGATGGATCCCCTCGAAGCGACACCAATCATCCTGCATCTTTGAATTTCATGGTAAGAAGTTTCCAATTCACCCTTATCTCTCTTAATGTGGCTAACCATTCCATCCCAATACCATATCAGTTTCCCTCAATTCAAATAGAAAATATTGTTTGTTGATTTGGACTCCTTGCACGTCTATTCTTACCTTTTTAGATACTTCAGTCCAACTAACATGCTGACCATTACCAACTGATACTTTAAATCCTTTGGTCTTCGTAATAGGTAATGCAGATTATGAGCGAGGGTGGATGATATAAAATTATGGGTAGCTCCACTATCAACAAAAATTATCACGTCGTGTCCATTAATCTTCCCCACAAGTTTCATTGTTCTACCTACCGAAGGCCCACAACTGAATACATATTGAACAACATCATAGTACCTTTCATTTCCCCTTCAACTACATCTTCTCCCGCAGACTCAAAGAATTCAACTATTTCGTTTTCATGAGTGTTTGGTGCCTCTTAGATACTCAATAGGTTAAGATTCTTATTTTTACAACGATGATTCAAGTGAAATTTTTCATCAGATCTGAAACATTACCCTAACTCTCTTTTCAGCCGAATTCTGAATCAGACAACGTTTTGAATTGTAGTTCAGACTTTTCTAATGCAGTCCCCTTGAAGCTAGTAGACTTTATCATAGTATGCATTAGTGAATCAGTGTTACGACTTGCTTCTCCGGCTCTTGAGTCACAAGATTCAATAATGTTTGCAACTCAGTGATAATTGGGTTTAAACCCAACTTGTTTATTGCTTGCACTTCCTCTGCCTGATTCAAATTTAAAACCTTGTACTTTCTGCAAAATATAACTCTGATCCTCCACCTTTTGAGCCATCTCCATTATCCCTCTCAAGGTTTGAGCCTGTAACAACATCACTTCTCCTCAAATTTAGTTTTTCAGCCTATTTAAAATTACTCCAGATAACATTCCATTAGATGCTTCCTTCGTAGATGATCATACTTTTTCAAATTCTTCACGAAACACGGTGACTTTTCTTACCTGCTTCAACCCCATTAAGACAGCATATTGATTTTTTTTTCAGAATGTTGAAGTCGGCTCAACAACTCTCTTTTGAAGTCTTTCTAGGTTAACATCTGTTGTTTAGATTCAGTCCAATTATACCAATTTAAGGCTTTCCCTTCCAAACAAACACCTGATGCCTGTAATCTTTCCGCTTCAGAAATTTCATTCATGGTAAAATATCGCTCAATTATGAAAATCCATCTCGAAGAAACTGATAGTTGTAATTTCTAAAACTTCTTCCCATCTTTTTCTCCAGCCCAGTTGACAATGCTTCCCTGTTTTTGATTTCCGACACATTTAGTTTGAGAAAGGGATGCTTCTGCCATTGTAGTTCTCCCTTGTGCTTTGATACTAGCAAGAGTCTCTGTCATTTCATCAAACCATCCTTCCAGCTTTCTGATATCTTCTCTTACCCTATCAAAATTTTCTCCACTTATTCAACTTGTCCCTTCATTCTACTCACCATCCCTGAACATTACTGCACTGATACCAATTTGATAGACTTTACTGCTGAAATACAAAATAAGGAACAAATATTGCTGTTTCACACTAGAATCACTGATATTACAACAATCACATGCATACTACTAATATGATAAATCACATCCTAAGGTAATATTGAGCTTAGTTATGGAATCATAAAGATCACAACCTTTCTAGATATTCGTGAGGCTAGAAACTCTCCTTGAACTCCCTTTCCGTTATTTTCTAAATATCCCTCTTTTTCAATGCACTGTCCCTATGTCTATAGGAAAAACAACCCATTATATGTATAACTGTCTCATGAGAGTTTCTATGTTTCTTAATTGTTTATTTTGGTCTCCTGGAATAAGTTTTTATAACTTGAGGCACATCATCTTAACATTTCTATTTTTGATGTCATTTGAGGAACAATAAGAATCCTTTTTCATTTATCTAATCTTAATTTGATAAAACACAATAATTAAGGTACATTTAAAAAAGAATTCACAATTACTTGAAATTTTTTGCGATTCATCTTAGTTCTTATATTATTTACAGCTATTTCAATGAAGATGCTTTTCCACCTCAGGTATGACGAACTACTACTAACTAATTACTGTGGATTACTTGAATATGATCTTAATTCCTTTGAGTTTGGAAGTTTTTATATCATACTGAAACCTAGGATTGTCTGTTCTATGCCATTTATCTTGTACTCATAAAATAGTAGTAAAAATTATTTTAACATGAGAAACTTGGTATGACAAGTTCATTTGCGTTTAGCTCACAAATGTTATTTTTGTATTCAACTATTGTATAATTTATCCCTTTTATTTTGAGATATGATTGCACAAATAGAAGTAGCGACCACAGTTTGGATGTTTGGATTGGTGTATTTGGCATTATTTAATCCTCCAACTCCAAAATACTATGCTTCACCAGATTGTACTCCGGTGACTTCGCCAAGGGTCCACATCAGTGATGGGAGATATTTTTCTTCCAAAGAGGGTGGTGTCTCGAAGGAGAAGGCAAAGAACATCATCATTATCTTTCATTGTTTCAATAGTTCCAAAGACTTGATTTACCAATATCTGAAGTATGAAAACAATTATAACTCTATACATAGCATTATGACCAGGTTCACTTACACCTGCAATGCATTTGAAACTCAGAAAACCTTTCTGAGTCCAATCTATAACGTTGGACTCAACAAAACTTTTCTAATTTTCAATCATATTGCAGGCACAAGAGAAGTTGGTGATAACACATATACATAATAGATACTAAAATGACTATGCTAAGAATAGAGTTTTTAAAAAGTTTTCATACTTGGGATATCTACAATATAAATTCTTCAGAAATATCAAAGTCATGAAAAATAATGATCTATTGATTTTCTTTCTCCTTGGCGATGCCATCCCATCATGGAGTTGGAACCTCGGAAAAGTCACCGGAGAACCACTTGGTAATCCACAAACATTTTGAGGGGCAGGGTTATGTTATGTCAAATAAACCCATCCCAACATTCCTAGATGATGATATTGAATCCAAGGGAGCTTCTTTTATAGATACAAAATGAGTTCGCCTGCATTAATTATATTATTGTGTCCTTGTCAAAGCTGGAGCAAACCTTGGTTATCTAGAAATGAATTTTGATATCCAACGGAGTAAAGTCCTGATTTCCAAGCCAACTATTTGGTCCCGATTCAAACTAGTTAAAGTTGTCTTTGAGCACAGTAACATTGTATTTTTGTGACCAATAGGCCACATGGAAAAAACCATTAATGCTTGAATTAGGTTAAGCTGTCTACATCACGTTCGCTATAAGGTGCAGCCCTTTCATGAACTTTGCTAACATTGGATGATTTGTGCGCCGTGCTTCCCCTTTTGCTTGTATTTTTAGGCAAGATGGTAACTTTCAAGAAACTTAAATGCATCAACATTTATAATATACACTAGATATGAGAACTCGTGCCAATAAAGACTAAATATATGTTACTCTCTCAAACTCAACTTAGAGACAATTGGAATTTCATGAATCGTCCAAATTTTTGTATAACATTAATATACTTTATTTTGTTAATTATTATGATTTATTGTAGTTTTTACATAATTTTTAAATAATACATACATACATATATATATATAAAAAACCCAATTTACGTGGCACAAATATAATTTACAGAATCAACCAAAATTTTTATGTTTTTTTGTAAATATTTAAAGTTGTTATACATTATTGACATTTTAAGGGCTCTTATGTCAGTTTCCAATAATCTTTATTACTTCTTTTGTCTTCTAATATATAAATATTTTAAATTAATAATTACGGTGTTTTGTAGATTTTCTATAAATAATTTGCAAATATACAAAAAGAATTTAATAAATAAGATAATTAAAAATTAAAAAATAAAAAGTACATAAATGACCTTGGCTAAATGAAGGCTTGTAGACAAGAAGAAGTATCTACTCCTACACCTTTTTATATAATAATAATTAGGTGAAAATTTACTATTATCTATTCTTTCAGCCAAGGTTCTCTTTGTTCTTTTTCAGATGCATTAGCCCGAATGAAATCAATGTTTCATACTTTTCTGCTCAATTTTTAATTAGAGACATTAAAAATAATGAATTGACGTCAATTTTAGTACATTGGAACATACATTCAAGTAATAGATTTCTTAAAATTCCGCATTAGCTTATGGGAGTGTAACATTGATACCGTGACACAAGTTGGGAATCTATGAACTCTTATTTTATACATTCTTACTACACATATGAATCATGAATTTTTAATATAAATATTCCTATT